>NC_135419.1:2013435-2384268 GCF_051991245.1 Festucalex cinctus | reverse complement strand
ACATTTTCTGTATCCCTTTTCAAAGGCAGCCAAAGCCACCCACATGTGACACTCTGAGCTGCAATATCAAACCTGATGAAAAGCCAGGCAGAGATATTTCATCTGAGAAAATAGACTCCCTTTCACCGTCCGGGACTCTCATGCTGTTTAAGCTTCTGTTCACTGAAACTCTGAGATTGTTGCACTGGTTTTAAAGCAATACAAAATAAAATGTTGCCAATAAGCATGATGAGATTTAATTTTTAGGCTTTCGGAATACTGTATAAAAATGTCCTTAACTCATTCAGTCCCAGCCATTTTCACTGAAGCAAACCCCCTTCGCTCCCTGCTGTTTTGCTCGATTTTGACTTTGATTTTGAGTTTGATTCATTTTTTGGGGGGGGGGGTTATATTTCTATCTCTCTGTTTCCATTTTGCAACAATTAGCATTAGAATATAGCTCAGTTTCATCATTATTCACAAATCTATTGAAAACTGTGGTGAAAACAGCTTGTTGCAACATGGCCCTGGTTGATCTCTTATACTCTGCTACCACCTGTTGGCCCTTTATGTAATAACTACCATTGCTTCAACCGTTATCTTCAGTTCAGAGGCTGCATCAAAGCCTTCTGTAAAACAATGAAACGTATAAATACGTAATTTGCTAATGTTTAAAATAGAACGTATTTATACGTCTTTGGGAGCAAATGCATTTTATTTGATTTTTTTTAAGGGTATTAGGTACATATTCTATAATTGTATTGAAAAACAATGCATTTACAGCACCTGGACAGATCATTGCCACTGTTGCAGGATTCAATTCACTCTCAGTAACAGTATGCTGATACTACATATTTACTTTTCCTGTCATTCTTCAGGACTTGCTTATTTACACTGCATAATCAATGTGAGCAGGCCAGGTGATGCAATTGCAATGATATTATTATTATTATCATAAAAACAATTCCTGTGTGTAGTCACATACCAGAGGGACCCATTTAATTGAATCCATTTCCTTTGCAAATGATGGATTCACCTCCTGTCATGGTGGATGTTGTCTGATTTCCGCGGGTCTCATTTTGTGGCTTATCGCCGCCGTTTTTTTACTTCATCTGCCGTCGGCTCCTTTCTATCTGCCTGATGCTCCCGCTAACATTACCAACACCAGCAGGAAAATGATGGTAATTGGCCATTTTTTGGCTCAGGCAGCTGCTAACATGAAGGCGACGGGCTTTGGCTAGGAGTGCTGAAAAATATTCGACAATCTTTCCCCTAATAGTCACGACTTTCTCTCTCTTTTTACCCCCCATGAATGTGTGAATCCGCACTCGGGAAAAAATATGGATTAAAAGGTGGAAACATGAAGCGTAAACTCAATGATTAGACCTTGTCGTGACTGATAGGAAAAGAGAGATGCGGCAGATGTATGTCTCCCATATATACAGATTAAAAGAGGCTCTTATCTCACCTCTTAAAGCCCTTAGCAGGGATGATATGCTTCACTGAATAATGAATGAGAAAGTTCCACATGACTTGTAGCTTCTAATTCAGACCAAGTCATTACCTAACTTGCATCAATTAGCTGCTATCAGATTTTATGAAATTTCCTTACAAATGAGTACTTTTTTCTCCCACCCAAAATTAGCCATTTTAGCAGATAATATTTACAGTGAAAATCACAAGAATGAATGCAGCGATTCAACTATTCTACAGAACATCCTAAAGATATTGGAACCTGACAGTGGAAAACCAAATTGATGCCGGCGGCTTTCGTCATTCTAGTCAGATTCTTTTTCTTTACTTTTACGTCAAATTACTTCTCAGCCCGTGGGGTGTGTCTTCTTCACACACACACACAAAAAAAAGGCGACTGATCAGTCGCAGCTTAACTCATTCACTGCCAATGACGACTATAGACGTCAAAAATCCAAGCAAACAGCCAGTGCAAATTTTGACAAGAAATTTGAATTTAGTTTTAGTTATTCATTGTTTTCATTCATAGTTATTAATCCCCATTGTTGTTAATAACAACAATGACAACAATTTCATTGCTAAGTGCTACCATCGTGCATAGTGATCGGTCTTGGTCTTACTGAGACCACAAACTGGGTCTCGACCTCCAGAAGTCAATTTAGTCGACTAAAATTGCTCCTTATTTTTGTCGACTAAAGGTTGGATTAAAACTCAAATACAATCAGGTGACTAAGTTATGACTAAGGCTTTAATTATATTTAGTCAGAAGACTAACTAAAACTAAATTGAAATTTCTTTTTTTTTTTTTTTATTAAAATTTTAATTTTATTTATTTATTTATTTCAAAATTAACACTGGCTGTTTGCTTGGATTTTTGACGTCTATAGTTGTCATTGGCAGTGAATGAGTTAAATATAACAACCACGATCCCCTAAATGTCACTGATGGGTCTCCGTGGAGAGCGTTCCTGGTACCGTATGTGGCCAGCTGCCTGAAATGATTGCACATGTACTCATACAATTGCACCCTCATTACAGGGAGGTGACCCAGAAGCCTCCGGGTGCCATTTATGTATGGCAGAATTCAGACACAGAGTAGTTGTATAGTGGACAGCCCCGGCACTTTTATTAAGTTTGGGAGCAGTGTCTTATTGGAACCATCTAATACTCACCAAATAATTCAATGAAAGTGTGAACGGAACCTACTCAAGCAGTTAATTAAAAATCCGAACAGCAAATTTGGCGCATATCATTTCATCACTTTAGATTAATTCCTCTCGTTGCAGTGGATTGGTGCAAATCCCAAAGAAACCTGGATATGCCTGTATCGTGTGGCTTTCTGATAAAATGATATTCTCAAATGTGCAACTGTATCTGATTTGTTACAATAAAGGATCATCTTGTGAACCAGGCAACCTTTTTTTTTATTTATTTATTTTTTTTTGGAAGACCCAGAGCACCATCATGTGGCGAGGAGCTTTCACTACACATTTGTTACACAGTTGAAGTCAATGGCAAGATTTTTTTTTTTAAGTCTATATTGTAGATAGTCATTAAGAGTTCAGACAGGTAGATTAAAAAAAAAAAATAGCATATAGGCCTACTACATATATTGTTCACATACATATTGTATTTGTTGATATTCAGCAATACACTTCCCTTTTTTTTGTTTTTCTTTTTTCTTTCTTTTCTTTTTTTAGACCACTCCTCCTTTTTAGGGTCACGGCTAGGTCTGGAGCCTAAACCATTTGGATTGGCGTAAATTGGACAGTTATTGTGAACCGCTATCATAAAAGCTATGATATCTGTCTTTTTTCTGACATCCAGTGAGATTACAAATAAATCAAGACGACAGTTTCGGATAGCAACCTCTAGATGTCTCTCTTCATCCATGTTTAACTCTGAAGCTGTCTCTGTCGGCCTTTTCGATGCAGCAAAGTTGCACCATAACAGTCAGAAAAACTGGCCGTGTTAAAATTGTGCAGATTTCATGATGAGAAAGTGGAGGGATAAACATTGAGGTTGTCATATGCAAAACTCACTGTCCTAAAGCTGCTAAAGTACAAATTGCACTTATTTTTGCAAGAAAGTCTCCAACAGAGGATGCTTTGAGTGCTTTTCCATTCCCACATTTAAAGCTAGGATCACCAGTGGATTAATGTAAACGTGCAGAGGAACATTTAGCCCCTCCCTCTCACTTCCGTTTGTGACAAATGAGTGGAAATGCCCACGACCACATTATAGGCTATGTCGCTAAGTGAAGAACTATATTTGTCGGATCATTGAATAATGTTGCTTTACCATCTACAATCCTGAGGTGAGAGGTCATCATTCATCACAGAGATAAAACAGACATCTCTAAACGAACATTCCGAACAAACAATAGCTGACAGGAATGGCAGCGTTCTATCCATCGCACGCTAATTATGTACGAAGTAGCCTTCAATCACCAGTATTTTGAAAAAAAAAAAAAATACCCTGGCCTCATCTGCTGGATGATTTGGCTCATTCTCTTGTGGGAGTCAGTGAGACGCTCCGCTCTCCAAAGAAGTGGACGCATTCAAAAGACCGGAAACATTTTTTTTTTTTTTTTTTTTTTTTGTGCCAGGCCGCCTTCCTCTCTTTGCTGCTGACCCACAAACGACGCCAAGTCCAGCTCAGCCCGAGGCTTGTGCAGGAAGATAGCACACCAGATAACCAATAAACAGGTTAGCTTGATCATTTTTTCATTCTGACTTCTCATTTGCAAGCCCAAAACCATCCAAAGTCAACAAAGACCAACCATAAGATCATGGAGGGAAGAAAAAGAAAAAGAAACCAAGTATGACTCATGAAAGCTAATTACTAACGAGAGTACGTTTTAAGTGAGGACCGCAAAGTTCAGATTTGAATTCCTTAAAAATCTGCCGTTTCCTTTCTTGCTCTGAAACAGGAAGTAGAACTGCGGTTGTCTTCCGTTCGCCTTGTTTATTGGAACCCGCCTTCCTGTTTTTAGATTCCTCCTGATAAAGGCTAAAAGTCCCCAGCTGAAGGCCCCCCCAAGCATCTTTACACATTTTTTTTTTTTTTTTTTTTTACCTGCTTGTTGCCATTGGGATGTTTTTTTGTGTGTGTGTTTGACAAAAATAAGACAAAACAAGTATCCCATATGCAGGTGCAGTTAAAAAAAAAAAAAAAGTGAGTTGGTGGGAGACTGACTGGCCAGTGAATGTGATTGTGCGCGTGTGTCTCAATGATCGTGCCATGTGCAGCATGGCCAGGGTAGAATGCAGGTCAGCAGAGAGGGAATGTCTGGAATGTCAGGATAATTCAAACTTTTGGACTACAAGAGAAAACTTACCTGAGCCTGTTTAATGTATTTTAAAAAAAAACCTAAAAAAAAAACCTATTGAATCCAGTTCACATGTTTGTAAACCTCCCTTTTGATATCACAACTTATCTACTGCCATACACCCACCCCCATTGACCCAGACTGGCCAGCTTTTTTTTTTTTTTTTGAAGGCAGCCTGTTTTCACTCAACAACTTTGACAAAGACTGGTGAAATAATTACAGCTGGGCTGAAACTCTGCGAGTGTTTGTGTACCGTAATCTCCACCAGTGAGGACCGTGTCATAGGAAGAGGAGGAAGAGGTTGATTGTTCTGACAATCGAGACCGCAATGACATCATATCAAAGAGCTCTGTTGAGAGCGTTCAACACTTGAGATAAATAGGAAATTGGCGCTAATGCACACGGCTCAATCATCAACAAGACTTATCGTTTTAGACACAGGCACAGCTGGCCGAAGGTCCATACGTCTCTAATCTTTCTTTCCATTAAATGTAAAAAATAAATGGAAACAATTTCATAAATATTAACTAAAAATATACACATTAAAAAAAAAATACATTATATTATCAGCTGCCACAATTTCAAAAATTGTATATTTGTGTTGTGGATAATATTTGTATCTGTTTGTGTTTTGCTTCAATTAGTATTAGAATATAGCTATTCTAATGTTGAAAACACCGGGTAAAAGAGCTTGTTGCAACATGGCCCTAGCTGATCTCTTATACTCTGCTGCCACCTGCTGGCCATTATTTTTATTTATTTTATTTTTTTTATTTTTTATTTTTTATAATAACAACCAGTGCTTTAAGTGACCTCTTTAGGTCAGAAGCTGCATCAAAGCCATGTCTATATTTAATTAAAATAGAACTGGTTATACATTTTTGGGAGTAAATAAGTTCATTAGTCACTGACAATACACTCTGCATATATATATATATATATATATATATATATATATATATATACACACACACACACACACAGTGAGAGAGAGAGAGAGAGAGAGAGAGAGAGAAAGAAGTGCGTAGGCCAGAGTGCTGCTTCACAGTTTGTCTTGTGATGGGAGGGGACAGCAGGAAGACGGCTTGGGGGTCCTGAGGAAGTGACTGAGTATGTAGAGGGAGGGAAGGGAGGGAGGGAATGGAAGAAAGTCGTGAGGGAAAGCTGACAGCAGAAAGACAAAACAGAAGAAAAAATGAGTCAGTAATACCGATAGCATGTACAGTGTGAGAAGTGGCGGTTTTGAGTTGAGAGATTTTGGAGATAATGTTGCTGTATAATTCCTCGCGACTCCTGTCGGTTGACTTACGACGAGGTACGGTATGCGAATCACAATGTAGCTATACGTGCTTATAGTCGTCCCAGGACCAGGCACTAAAATGTGGCTCCATGGGCAGCAAGGGAAGCATGGACACATAGAGATATTTACATACAGTCAGACAGACTTCCTGGCATTGTCAGCCCGAGAGCATTGATGTCAGATCCACTCCTTCCTGTGCAGAAGGGAGAACGCCATTCAATGACAATGGGCCCAAAACAGGACAGAGAGGAAATGTTTAAATTTAGGTCCCTTCTTCCACCATCTCCTCTTTCTATGGGCTACGGTGCTGTGGAGCTGTTTAGGTTTTGTGAATTCCTTCAGTTCCCCGACCCCCCCGAGCTCCCTCTCCCCATAGTGTCCTTTCAATGGAAGGATTTTCACATTCAAGGCAAATCCCAAAGGAGGATCAGCCAGTGAGACCAGAGTGCAGTCAATTACTTGTTTTCACTGACAAATGCGCTTTAATGTAAATCGGCCTCACAAATAAGCACACAGACAATCATGGTATAAGAGTTAGCTTGATGGAAATAATACAAAAAAAGTGCTTTTAACTTAGATACATTTTGTTTGCTGCTAGTACTATATAAATATATTGTATAGCGTAGCTGCATACATGCAAAATATTCAATAGCTTTAAAAAAAAAAAATCCCACCTTTATGAAGTTAATAACGCTTTCTTTAATTGAAAAGTAATAACAGCGTGTTTAATAATAAACATCGACCATGATTATACACTATTTGTATCTTCTCATTGTAGTTATGTTTGTTGTGGTTTAGTGTTATCATTTTTATACAGCATTTCATAGTGTTTGCAATACATAGATTATACAAGTTTTGTGTTAGTGTTTTTTTTTGTGTCTTTGTATTATATATTTTATAGACTTAACAGTACATTTGCATATTAGTGCTGTCACTATCGAATATTTTTAGAATCTATTAATCTATCCATTATGTAGTTTCATACCGATTTTCTATTGCCACTTGACAGTGTTAAAACTGCGCAAGTTGTTTGTTGTGGAGTTGAATTTACCATGTCAACCATGTGCCTTGTGCGCTCTGGTGTGCGCGCGCACGGATCTGAAAATCAGCGTGTCGGCGAGCGAGCGCGCGTGCACGCGGGCAGGCCAATAGTTCACCGGTGTGTGGCTTCACTCAAACTGTTGCTTCGGTCAGACTGGCTCGGGCGAGGTTTTGTTGTGTAAACCGAGCAGGAAAGGATCTCGTGTGGGGAGTCGGCTGCCGCCCGTCACTGAACCGCCGCTTCGCTCATGGATGTCAGCTAAGCCGCTAACAAACAGCCGGATGAAGTTGAAAGTCGGAGTTTGGTTTGGTTTTGTTTTGTTTTGTTTTTTTCCTTAAGGACACAAGCGACAACAATGGCGTCTTCACCACCGACTGGGAAGTAAGCGAACAACTTTATCTTAAACTCGCAAACGTCAGTGTTTGTTTATGTTTTCGTTTGAGATGACAGTTGAAGAACCTGCGCTTTTTAAAGTGGACGCCCAGTGTCACCATTAATCCGGGGAGTGTCAGTATAAAGTGTCTGACGAGTAGCTCGTCTTTCAGAAATGGCATTATACTATTTTGAATGTAACATGAGTCATAATTGTGTGAAAGAAATGAGAACTCACATAAAAGTGCCCATAATAGCATACTGAAGCTTACTATTGTAAATACATTTTATGTGTACCAAACGCTATTTTTTTTTTTTTTTTATGCTCGGTTTAGTTCACTTTCTTTGCATCAGTTTTCTGAAGCGGCTTATTTGATGTCATAACCAGCATCAAATAACAAGAAGTACCTGACTTGAGGGTTTCCATGACAACACTGCCTCCTAGTTTAAATGGATAAGGTGGCCCAAATGTGAGGGAGAGGCACGCGGTGGGGAAGAGATTATTGTTGTTGACAAAACTGATATTGTTGTTGTTGTTGTTAATTGTTTTTAGGCGTTGAGCGAGAAAGAGGCCCGAGACATGATGCTCATTGGAGCGAATAGCTGACATTGTGGAATGAGAGATGATGGAGCAACTAGACAATCCTGCCGCTGAGAGTAGCAACCCTAATGGGTTTGTGAACCGAGTGTTTAACGTTTCCCTGGATGTGGAGAACGAGACCAGCAGTGTTTACATTCAAGAGACTGGGTCAGGACCTGAAGAGACGCAGGGCCCATCTTTTCAGACCCCTGTCAAGGACAGACAGGAGGTCAACCGGAGACCCCGTGCCACTGGGGGCATCTGGAAGATCTTGAACCGGAAAAAAAATGTCTCCGAGCTGGAGCGAAGACCCCACTCCATGATCTTACTTGGGGAAGCGTCTGTCCCCAAACTCTCATTTGCCGATAAAGTCCGCTCCTTTAAGAAACTTAAATCCCCTTCTGTGTTCCGAGGGAAGGCTGGGAAATTGTCTAGTGCCAAACTTAGCAGCTCACTGGTGGATGAGGACTCTTTTTGCAGAGACGTTGGCACGCCGCAGCAATCCAGCAGGGGCACGCTTCGACATCGTGGCAAGAGGCATTCGTATGCCGGCTACACGGGCGAGTTTGACTGTTCTTTCGAAGACATCGACCTCCCAGCTCCGGCGGATGACCAACAACCCACCGCGGTGCCAGAAACTACAGTTCAGAACGGCTGTAAACCATCAGAAAAAGTTTCCTATTCGAAAAGAAACAACGTCAATTTAACTAACTGTCACAAAGCTGCAGGCTGTGAGGAGGCTAGTGTTAAGGCTAGCAAAAGTACCGCCCAAGGTGCAGGAAGGCGACACAAAGACGTGTGGAGTTACTTGAGGAGGATCTCTCTTTTGGGAAAGGCAAATCCTGTTTATTCAGAGAGGAGCTTTGATTCAGAGCATCACTCTCTTGACAAGACTATCGACTCCGACTACGGTTCTGTAGACCTTGAGAATGTCAAAGACTTCCAAGCACTGCCTCCAAAAAATCCAGACATGAAGGGACATTTTGGTGGACTGTTTAAATTTTTTAATAATGTAGCAGAAACGGCCAGAAAATGGCGGACAACGTCCCGCTCCTTCTCCCCTCCTGAGGAAGAGAAGACCCCAATAAGCTTGACTCATCAGTGCACAGTTCACAAAGTTCACAGTGTGTCCCTAACACACCGCGGCGAAGGACTTCACAATTCTCCGTCCTCACCATTGACCACTAAATCCTCAAAATCCTGTAGCTTTGACCACGAGGTCCCAGCACCTGTGACAGGTGAGGGATCTCCTAAGGTTGCGTTCAAAGCTTTTCGGACGTGGTCGGCGTCCGGAAGCGTCAACGGCCTTCAAAGCTCAGCGAGCGCAGGCAATCATATCGGCACCGCGACGACAAACCACAGGTCCACGATTGTACAGAATCATATTCCTCACTCCACTCCAGACACGGAGAGTCATGCTGAGCATGAAATGAATCCATCAAACTGTCTGCACCTTGGAGAAAAGGTAAAGGAAAACACAGGAAATGATGAGGATTCCAAGGATGCTCCACCTGTCTCGCAACAGATACAGGAAGTGAATATTCAATTACAAGTAAATAGTAAAGAGAGCACAACCAATAGCATACCATCATCCGATTCCACTGAGGAGATTTTTAAGGTAATGTACATCATTTGTGTAAATGCAGCTATAGCACAGATAAAGTATCTTTCCATTTTACGTTCAGATCCCATTACAGAATTTCTGTAAATGTGTAAGACAGGGGTGTCCAAACATTTTCATTTGAGGGCCACATACAGAAAATCAGAAGGACACAAGGGCCACATAATGTTATGAAGAGAAATTGTGTTTAGTCCTAAAAATTGTGCAAATCATTTATTTGTGCTTTGGCATATTTAGAAAAATGCTACAGTATATACACCATTTTATTTTTAATATGGCAGTACGGTTAATATAGTTTTGGAAATTTTAATTTTGGTTCTTTAATAAATGCTTAGTTTTAGTTTAGTTTTAGTTAGTTTCAGTATTAGCATTAGTTTTTTTGTGAAATGTGTATTACTTGTGCGCAATATTTAAAAAACACCATGAGAGCGACGTCATCTGAAAGGTGCTTTTCTATTGGCTGTTGCTAGATGATGTCACTTCTGTGTGCCATACTTTCAAACGTCATTATTCAGGTTGATATCAAAATAAATCTACAAAAAATCACACCAAAAATGAAGTACATTTTTGCTATAATATAGTTCTAATTAGTTTTGTAAACATAAAATGTAATTTCAGTTAGTTTTGATTTTTTAAAGCATTTTTGTTTTTATTTTATTTTGTTAACGAAATTGTTTTTTGTTGTGGTTATTTTGTTAGTTTTGGTTAACTAAAATCACCTTTAATAGCACCTGTGTTTTTCGACACCCTCCCTTCTTACTTTGACCATCTCCAAACATTTTTGTTTTTATTTTATTTGAACTGAGTCAAATGCCATTTTTAAGCATATGTCGCGGGCCACTGAAAAATGGACGGCGGGCGGCAAATGGCCCCCTGGCCGTAGTTTGGACACCTCTGGTGTAAGAAGTCAGTATGTTTCTGTTTAACAATGATGCCCTAACCAGTAACCACATCCCGATGCAACCTTTTCCTAATCATTAACACTGCCAGAGGCATGCAATTACCGTCCATGTTCAAAATGTGTTCATGTAACAATTTTAACCAAATACATTCATTTTCCTGTAACAGCAACTGAGTAGGAAAATAGCAACAAAGCTCTCATTGCCCCATGAGTTCAATCCAATAGGTGTGGTATAAACATAAGGAATAATAAAAGTATTCATTTCACCAACCTTGTGCTGAAATGAATATGGCACCTATTGAAATGTTATCTTTTAGCACCATCTGTTGGCAAGAGGCGGTAGTAATTGCAGTGGCAATTAACTTCAAACCAGAGATGTTTGTTTGCTCTTTCTTGCTCTGCCAGCCTCATGTAGCATGCGACGACAGCCCGGACTTCCCTTGAGCACGGTCATGTCTATGTTGCATAATAGTGGCTATCTTTTTTTTTTTTTTTTTTTTTGTACACTAGTGAAGGTATTAGTCATGCCCCTGCCAGTCACACTGAGTCAGGACATGGTAGCCCAAATCCTATTGACAAAATGAGAAATGACATCGCAATACTCAGCACAATATCATAAGGGTTTGTCATGCAAGGGCATGTGCAGTGAATTTTGTTGTCATTGTTGCACCACTGTATTTTTACATGTTAATTTGTTTCAAAGGCAATTCAACATATTGTGTTTGCTGTTCCCCACAATTCTTTGGTAAAAATAGGAGCTCGTGTAAAATGTACATTTTCTGATTGAATTGAATTTCCCCAAATCCTCAAAAGGTCAAAAGGTTATAGAACTAGAACGGTACATTAATCAGTCACCTCACAACATTAGGTACACCTGAAAGAGAGGGGGTCAAAAGAACAGTAAGGTAAATGTTGATCATTATTACTTTGATCTAGATCGGTGGTTTTCTAACTTTTTTTCACCAAATACTATCTAAAAAGGCTTTGCGCTTCAAGTATCACCATCCTGACCAATGATACGTAAAATATAGCAGCATTTTATAGTTTGTTATTGTCATCCACCATATTATGCACAATCTAAACATTGACACTATAAAAAAAAAAAAAAAAACATTATGTACTTAAATAATAATTTAATAAAAATGCACTGCACATAAAAGTTATAAATAAATACTTCTTAAAGATTACATGCAAATTAATTGAACTAAAAGTTAAATGCAACTTCGCTGGGCAAAGAGATTCTTTGGTGTCCCATTGAAGGTTGTACTGGTGGTGTTTTGATAATCATAGATCTTGATCATCACCGGAATGTAATGGCTTCTTTCTTGGTCCAAGCACCGCCCCTTACTAGTGCTGCATTTATTACTTTTTTCTTAATCCTAATAATTGAATCACTGCTATTTATTAATTAAACTTAAGTAGTGTGGTCTCCACTGTGAAAGATAAATAATTATGCTCTTAATTATTAATACTTAACTCAGTTTTGATTTATATGAAATAGAGCCATCCATATTCCACCGCTTATCCTGCTTATTGCTGCAAATTAGTTTACTTTGAGCCTATCCCGGTTGATTTTTGCTCATATCGGCTCATGCATATTAATAAATGTTCCCGGTGTGCCTGTGAAAGCTGCTCCTTGCTCTGCAGTGCGTGCACATTTAAACCAGGCATGCCGCTTGGTGGTAAACCTACGGAGCCCCTAAGGTGACATGGTAGAAAAAAAAAAAAACTTTGCGTTCCCTCGCAAAACATTTTGCGTTCCCTCGCAATCTAAGATTGCGTGCCCTCGCAAAAAACTTTGCGTGCCCTCGCAAAACATCTTTGCGTTCCCTCGCAAAGATTGCGAGGGAACGCCAAGATTGCGTTCCCTCGCAAAGATTGCGAGGGAACGCAAAAAACTTTGCGTTCTCTCGCAAAGATTTTCTACTGCTTTGTTTACACGTCGCTTTTGTTCACATGGAAGATGACCCGGAAGTGTTTACGGCGCAGCGAAGGTGACATGGCAGGCGAAAAAAACAACTTTGCGTTCCCTCGCAAACTTTAGGTGCACATATGACTGTTATGCAAGTAAATTAATGTAATATCTCGGGATACGTGTCGCCTCGAAGATCAAGTATTGGGATACATATGTATCGCGATACGTATCGTATCGTGACCCCTATATCGTGATACGTATCGTATCGTGACATTGTTGGCAATACCCAGCCCTAGAGCAGAGTCTCAAAACATTAAAATAACACGTTTCTAAATTTGAATGAAAGCAAAGCATTGTATGTGAATCTCATTCGATTTCAGGTGTACCTAATGTAGTGTCCTGTAAGCATTTATTGTTGCACCTTGTATCCGGGCCAAGCCTCTGAGAATCTTTGCCAATCCCAGCTGTGTGAGCAGATTGCAAGCCAGACAGGCTGCAGTGTAAGACTGCCAGGCCCGGCCTTGGCCCACTCTAACACAGAGAAGACCTCTGTACCCCAGAAGCTGCTGCGCCCTCGTCCTCGCCCGGCATCAGCTGTGTTGGATCTGCGGAGGCCGAACCCAGACCGAGATCTCGACAACGCTTATAGTGAGTTTGGCTCACTGTGCCGACGGAGGCACCGACCTAATCCCACCGTGCAACACTCGCTGGGGCTTAGATGGAGGCCTGCTCGTCCCAGGCCCTGCTCTGTCATTGAAGCAAGTGTGACTAGCACCGCGCAGTCCACGGAGTTGCACAACAGAGTAAGATACAGGCATTTGTGTAACTCAATTTGTGCTATAGAAGCACATTAAAAGTTAGAGTTAGATGAAGAGTTTAACTCATTTACTCCCAATAACGTATAAATATGTTTTTTTAATACTCTTAAGTGTCCCAAAGACGTATTTATACGGGTTTTTTTTGTTTTTTATGCTAGAGCATAAAGAAGGCTTTGATGCAGCCTCTCAACTGCTAAGAACGGTTGCACAAATGGTAGTTATTACACAAACAGCCAGCAGGTGGCAGCAGAGCAAAGGAGATCAACCAGGGCCATGTAGAAAAAAAGCTCAATTACTTACAATTTTAAATAGATTTGTGAAAACTGATGAAACTTAGCTCTCTTCTAATGCTAATTGCTGCAAAACGGAAACGGATAGAAACATACTTTTTTTTTCCTGATGAGAGACTTTCATCTTTCTTTTGATAGGTTCCATGCTTTTATAGCAATAGAACACAATATTCTGTGGGCCTTGCAAAATCAGTCAAAATCCAGTAAAACAGCCGGGAGCGAACGGGATTGCGAAATCTGAAAATGACTGGGAGTGAATGAGTTAAAAAAAAAAAAAAAAAAAAAAAAGAAGAAGTCTGAGTGTCTCCACCAGCTCACTGATAAATAGAGCACAGGGCCAGAATGAATGAACACACTACAGATGCTGAAGGTCAGCCTGTTCCTAACCCAGTATTTATACACTACTCACTGTTAGCCGCAACAATGCCAGCATGCTCTGCCCCATTTATAAAAGCGAGGCCTTTTATTTCCAGACGCTGCTTTTTCCACCAGCTCACATCCCCCCCTTGTCACTCTTCTATCTTTCTCTTTGTTGCCTCTCTCATTTTTCCTCCATGTCCAATTTTCTGCCTCATTGCTCCCATAAGTTCTCCTTCTCGTTAACCTAACTCAAAGTCAGTTCGTTTGAACCTTCGAGGCTGCCCGGCTGGCTTGATGTACTGCGTCGTCTGACAGTTTGCAGCCAGCCAATGCACAACTAACGCACCATCACATTCGGCATGCTGGATTGTGAAATATTTTGAATTCACTTGGACACAAAGCAGAGAAGGCAGGATGTTTTTTTTGGTATGTTGTCGTGTACATTCAGTCTGAGAATATATCAACTGCGTCCTAACTCCTGAGTACCCTCTAGGCCTTGTCTCGTCCTCCGGGGGTGTCTCCATTAGAACCGCCCCTGAAGGTTTCTCTGCAGCGGTGCCGCTCCCTTCCTCTGCCCCCCAGTACCTTGGCTCTTCTCCTGCCTCATTCAGGTGCCACATTTATTTAACTCTTTTACTGCCACACGTTATCAAAGAAAAACTTTGATATGACAGAGGCTTTGATCATTGACGAAGAGAGATACAATGCTCCCATCTGCTGGCCATAGTTTAGAGTGTTTTAGATTCCACAACCCATTGACCAGGCAGTGCTGCACTTATACGTTGCACTGAGAATCAAATAAAAAATAAAAAAAAATGTTGACGTTATTTAACGTTTATGGCAATATACGTCATGATTTTATTGATCGTTATTAAACATTTTTGGCGGTCAAAGAGTTAATATTCCATATATCAATGTGTCTGATTCGATAGGATCGTCTAACTTTCTTGCTTGTTTAACAGATGCGGGTCAGTCATCATCATCATCATCATCATCAGTCCGTCTGCGGTCTGAAGGCAGTAGCTGCAGGAGGAAGAGGCGGATGCGACCTGGGTCAGAACCCTTGCGGGTCAACGTTGTAAGTTGCTCATCCTCGTGTTTAAACTACCGGATTAACAACACATCATCTCCAACTGACTATCCGTTAGTGCACCCTTCTAGTGTGAGTGCTCCTGCAGCCGTGCATCGTGTTGTACTGTATATTGTCGTCTCATTTGGCACACACGGCTTGTTGAGGCTGGCCCATCTTTTGGCGCAAAAAATAATCATCTTTAATTATATACAATTATTTTTTATTAAAGAAAATCAAAACAAAACACACTTTCACTTCTTTGATGCTGGTTGACTGACTTCCAGAGAGGTATACTGAGATGAGCTTTGTCACATGTCACATGACATCATGCATGATGACTTTTACACTACTTTGGTTTAATTACAAACATTGTGAATTTTGATTGACCACGATACTGTACATCTAGATGTAGAAACAAACAGTGTGGGTGTGCATTGCGTTAATGTGGATAAATTCACTTCACTACATGCTGTAATATGAGGATGACAGCGGTCGAGTCAATACTTCATCACCAATGTAGCAAATGATGCATGAATGGGATGACCGTCGAGATTGATTTCATCCAATCTTCTCATGCCATTACTCGTCTTAAACGAGGCAAGTGGGGTGATACTGAAAGACGGCTTCACACTTGCATCTGTAGCAGTTGGAGGATGGTGCTGGCGCTGTCACGTGATCCCATGGAACATGTCTTGTTGTTGTTGTTGTTGCTACAATCAAGTGTAATAGCGCATCCGCTACAGTAGGTGGCAGCGGCACGCTTTTTGGCAGCGCGCACACGAGTATTATTAGCTCCTCTGCAGAGGTGTACTTACAACAATGGGATGGCATGGCTCTGTGGTAGAGTGGCCATCTCCCATCTGTGTGGCTGTGGGTTCGACCCTCGCCCCTAGTGACCATGTCATCGTGCCCTTGAGCAAAACACTGAACCCCGATTTACTCCCAGTGGACTTGGCAGCTCTCTGCATGGCAACAGGCGACCACTGGGGTGAATGGGTGAATGTGAGGCATTGTAGAGCACTTTGGCTACCATGTGGTGTAGATAAAGTGCTATATATTAAAAAATAAATAAATAAAATAAGCAGTCCTTTTACCATTTACCAACCAAAGACACATGATGCTATTTATATTTTTGGTTGCGGCGGATAGTTGGGGGGAGCGCAAAATAATTTCTTCTTTCTGGGGAGCGTAGCAAAACAAATAAAAAATATAAAAATGAATAACTGATCTTTTACGTTCATTTATTTTTTCCTGTTAATAACCTGCTCTTAAGTTTTTCTTATGGTAAGTATTTATGAACAGTAACTCTGCTTACCGGTTTTTTTTTTTCTGACACTTGGAACAATGAATAACATAATCTAAAAACAAACACAGTAAACTGTTTACTGTATCAAGTAAACTCCACTTACTTGACCATTGTTTCGTTATGGGGCGGCGTGGCTCAGTGGTATGGTGTTCGTCTTCCAAACCAGAGGTTGTGGGTTCGATCCCATGCCATTGTGACCACATCAAAGCACCCTTGAGCAAGATACTGAACCCCCAATTGCTCCTGATGCTGCGTTATCAATAGGTGAATGGGTAGTCAAAATGTAAAGCGCTTCGAGGGCCTTGTAAGGTGGAAAAGCGTTATGTAAATGAAGTGCCATTTACCACATAGTTGGTCATCTCATTCTGGAGATTTTGCTTTTTCTCTGCTCAAGTCTTTATGATTTAAATAGAATTACCTTCTTGTAGGAAAGCGGCTAAGAAAATGGTTGGATACAAAAGCAGAGAGGAGAATAAGTGCTTTGATGTGCAAGTTGCCTTGGGGGGGGATTCTTGGTCAGTAGGGATGTAACAGTAACAGCAATATCGTGATATTGCATTATTAAAGCTGCCACAATATATCGTCACCATCATGTCATGATATAAAAAGCGGCACATCTGTTAAAAAGTCAGGTTGATTTACATTTGTGCAGTTCTAGCACCCTCTGATGGCTAGTTTTTTGTGTTTTTTGTTTTTGTTTTTAGCGCAGTTTAATTTTCACAAGGCATGTTTTGTCCCTTCTATGTTTAAAATCCACACTCATGGTCAGATGACGGGGGAACGTAATATGCTTGTGAAGCGAGGAACTCAATGTGTGCGCGCATTATCTCTATATTAAGTCTTATTTGAGATTGTAGGGTGTTTATATGCATTTCTGTTATGCACAAAAGCACAATATTGTACTTTTTATTTTATTTTTTATTTTTTTTTATTTTTTTTTTACTATGAGCTCATTTTTTTTTCAACCTTTTATTTTTTAATATCACCAACCTCCCCACAATATCATTATAATTAATTGTCATGTGACCTTCATATCGTGATAATATTGAATCGCAACGTTTGGATATCGTTACATCCCTATTGGTTAGTGGATACAAAGTGGGTGTACCATACATGTACTATGCAAACTAATTTTGAATGTAATGGTTGATATATCTGTGTTTACTTAATTCAAAATTGGAGAATTGCAATATCATCCCCTAAAAATGGTTTCTAAATAATTACATTAATTATCATTGATATCACATTCCGTGACCTCAATATAGAATTTCTTTTGTTTTTTTTCTAATGAAGTCTCAAGATTGAATTAAGCATTTGGAAGACTTGATGTGTTAAATGGTGTGCAAGCCGCTGTACAATGTTGCCATGACGCTGGCTGTCTCGCGTTCATCTACTTGCTTCTATCTTTAGGCAGCCTTTTTAAGCAAGGGCTAAAAGAAGACAGTGTGTGGGTGACAGAGAGAGAAAAGGGGGTGGCGGAGAAAAAGAGAGGGAGAGGGAACGAGAGATGTTTCCTCTTTTTTTTTTTTTCATTTTTTTTTTCATGTGTGCACGTTGGTGTCGTAGCCCGCCCTAGGGTAAGGGACACGCACCGCTGGAAAAGGTCGCTGAATGGTGAGAGACATTTATGTGAAGCATCCGCAGATGTCTTGATTTGACGGAAATCTTTTAGGTACACTACAAGCGTGCGTTACTGTTCCCATTAGGATGACGACTCGCGCCCGGAGGCCGCAGGCGGAAAAGAAAGCATTCTCACTGCAGTGGATTAACTGCTAATGCTGACGCCTCTCTTCTTCATTTCATTTAAATGGATTTCTCCTCCAGTCACTGCCCCCTCTCCTCTCCTCGCCTCCGTTAATTCTTCTTCAGATCGAGGGGGACAGTTTGCTGTGGTTTCTTACTCATGCTGCGATACGGACTATTTGTGATAAAGGCGCATTTATTAAGTCGTTCGTGCTGATTAAAACTCAGAAATTTTACATGATTAAGTGTAAGACCAAGCCGGGTATGTTCGGTCGTAATCATATTACGCAACGCTGTCAATTATGAACGCATGAGTCAGCAGGCAGTGGTAGTTTGGGCAAAGAGTTGGCCAGTTGATGGAGCCGCGCTACTTGCGCACGCAACGGCAGGCACATGCCGGGGCACCGGTTCTCATTTGTTGACCTCGCTCTGTCACTTATAGAAAATCAGAAGGACGCAAGGGCCACATAATGTTAGGAAGAGAAATTGTGTTTAGTCCTCAAAATTGTACAAATAATTTATTTGTGCTTTTGCATATTAAAAAAAAATGCTACACTATATAAAACACTTTATTTGTAATATGTCAGTAGGGTTATTATAGTTTTGGAATTTCTCATTTTAGTTAGTTTTTAGTAGTTTTCAGGGTCGTTCTGTTAGTTTTTATTAGTTTTAGTTCTTTAATAAATGCTTAGTTTTAGTTTAGTTGTAGTTAGTTTCAGTATTAGTATTAGTTTTTTTTAATGTGTATTACTTGTGCGTAATATTTAAAAAACACCATGGGAGCGACGTCATCTTTTGGTGCTTTTCTATTGGCTGCTGCTAGATGACATCACTTCTGTGTGACATACTTTCAAACGTCATTATTCCGGTTTATATCAAAATAAATTCAATTAATTACCAAAAACTAAAACGAAGGACATGTTTGCTATAGTTAGTTTTAGTTAGTTTTGTAAAGACAAGATATAGTTTCAGTTACATTTCGTTTTTTAAAAAAGCATTTTCGTTTTTATTTTATTTCGGTAACAATATTGTTTTTTTTTGTTTTTTCATTAGTTTTAGTTCACTGAACCTCTCCAAACATTTTTGTTTTGTTTTATTTGATTTGAACTGAGTCAAATGCCATTTTTAGCATATGTCGCGGGCCACTGAAAAATGGACGGCGGTCCGCAAATGGCCCCCGGGCCGTAGTTTGGACACCCCTGATGTACATTATTTAAAATGCTGCGTTTATAATACTTGCCACATGGTAATACATCCTCAGCACAGCGCACTCAGATAGAGAGCAAGTACATTTTGCATTTCTTCTGATGCGTTCTATTCCAAACGCATTCTTTTGTGATGCATGACACATTCCAGTGGCATCATTGTTTTAAGAAGGATAAATAGCAGCAGGTGTGTGATGTCTTCGTCAAACGCGGCGAAGGTGTATCAATGATGAAGAGCTGCCACGCGCGCTCTCGAACCCGTCCTTGGTGTTTGTTGAGCAACACTGCTCTCCCAAGGTGCAAAGCCATATGCAGCGTGACATCCTGCAGCCACCAGCTGTAACAGTTCTGATAAAGTGCTGCTGATAGAATCTAAGCAGGTAGTTGTGTCACAGCCTCCCGAGGCCGTTTCTCCTTCTGACTGGGTTGGCGCATGTCAGCCGTGTCCATGTGTGTTGTTGTCGGTGCGTGCGCAGTATGTCGTGTATTCGCGAGTGTGCGTTTGGCAGACAGAGAGGCTCAGGGCCTTTTTCTTATATAATTGTCGAGAGAGTTTCCTTTGCTCCCTTGTAAAAGCCGTTCCCACATTTATTTAATGTGGCTTCATGTTCCCAGAGACGATGTGGTAACTCTCTGATCTGACTCACTGGAGTAGCCTGCTTTACTATAACTCCAATTATTTCTCTTTATCTTTCCGGATCTTGTGTGTCTGTGCAAGTGCAGATTTGTGTTTGTGTTTTGGTGTTGCACATTGTATCATAAACTCCCAGAGGGCTGTTTGTTTGTTTTTTTCCAGCATCATCTGTGAAGTGATCATATGTCGATGTCATATTAGGACATGGAGGACATTTAGTAGATGAAAGTGTCGGATGTGTTACGTAATCTTTCTTTTGGGAAAGCTTTAGAACAGTGGTGTCCAAACTACGGCCCGGGGGCCATTTGCGGCCCTAAGTCAATTTTTCAGTGGCCCTCGACATGTGCTAAAAATGGCATTTGACTCAGTTCAAATAAAATAAATAAAACAAAAATGTTTGGAGATGGTCAAAGTAAGAAGGGAGGAGGTGCCATTAAAGGTTATTTTAGTTAACTAAAACTAATGAATAAAACTAAAATTCAAAAAACAATATTGATACCGAAATAAAATACAAATGAAAATGCTTTTAAAAAAACGAAAACTGAAACTAACTATAATTACAGCAAACATGTCCTTCGTTTTCGTCTTTGCTAATTAATTGAATGCATGAGCCTTTGGGGATGATTTTAAATGTAATTTTTAGTAGATTTATTTTGATATAAACCGGAAAATAATGACGTTTGAAAGAAAGTCACACAGAAATGACGTCATCAAGAAGCAGCCAATAGAAAAGCACCAAAAGATGACGTTGCTCCCATGGTGTTTTTTTAAATATTGCGCACAAGTAATACACATTAAAATAAAAACTAATACTAATACTGAAACTAACAAACTAAACTAAAACTAAGCATTTTTTAAAGAACGAAACTAATAAAAACTAACAGAACCACCCTGAAAACTAATAAAAACTAACTAAAATGAAAAATTCCAAAACCATAATAACCCTACTGCCATATTACAAATAAATTGGTTTATATACTGTAGCATTTTTCTAAATGTGCAAAAGCACAAATAAATTATTTGTACAATTTTGAGGACTAAACACAATTTCTCTTCATAACATTATGTGGCCCTTGCGTCCGTTTGGACACCCCTGCTTTAGAACATGCAGTACTTATTATCCAACCCCAACTGTATTTAAGTCATCGTTTTGCCTGGCCGCCATTTTGTACGAGTGGTATCGGTAATTGATATCGGTGACTACTCAAGAAAGATTCGAGTACTCGTTCTGGTATCGGTCTGGAAAAAAAGTGGGAACAAACATCCCTCGTAACAATTATACTGATATCCTCCATCTTGACTGACGACTTTTCTGCCGTAGCCTCCATATATCCCCCTTACCAAGTCATTCGGACAATGGATCTTGTTCCAACCGTGTGGGTACAGATTGATGAAGTCCCATTTCTGTTCTGACTGTGCCTCAGAGCGCAAAGCTGGGTCCATAAAGGCAAGGATGGATGTACAGTATTCCGTGTGAAATAATGGAGATTCGCTCACAGAGCCTTGACGTCCACCTCGTCACTCCTTTAGGACGAAGAGAAAAAAATCCCCACAGACTCATTCCAAAATATTGCGGCAAGTATTCTCATGTTCATATATGTGTTCATATAGTGGCGTCTCTTTTTTTTCCTCATTTTTCAAAATTGCAGTCTCATTACGTCCAAAATATAGATTTAAGTAGTTCTTATTGTTGGGGGGGGGGATATTGTGGCACAGGTCTTGCCAACTTTAAGTGGATATGCAAATGACATCAATAATGTTGTCTTCAGCTGAAAAGTTGTCATTTTATTGACCGCGCACAACCACTTGGTACTTGACATTTAGGATGCTGCCTCAGCTTTGTCTCTGGTCACCCTCAGGCCAAAATCCTACACGTTGGAATTTTTTACCTTATTGGAAGAAAGCCATGCGATCTTAAAAATGTGACGTAAGCTGACTGTGGAGGTGGGACATAATTAGCAGTTAATAAAATACACGAGTGATTGATTGTTTTTGTTTTCACTTTAATACTCCAGCTTCCGGAATTAAAATTGTAAGCATTATTGAATCTTTCTTGTGCTCGATATGTGCAATTACCGTATTTTCCGCACTATAAGGCGCACCTAAAAGCCTTCAATTTTTTCAAAAGCTGACCATGCGCCTTATAATCCAGTGCGCCTTATATATGGATCAATATTGAGCCACAACAAGTCTGCACGATCGGTGACGCGCATGCGCAGAAGATCCCGCCATCTTGGATCGCTAGCTAATACTAATACTTTACCTCAGAAAAAATGATAAAACAGCTGTTTATTCATTTTGGGACTGAATGGAGTTGTCAGAAAGCTGGTTTGTAATCTATTAATAAAGTTTGACTGACCTATCTGACTGTTTTGTTGACATTCCCTTTAGCACAGCACCATCTAATGGATGCGTAACGTAAGCCCAGCCTCTACTGTCGCGCCTTATATATGGAAAAAGTTTGAAAATATGTCATTCATTGAAGGTGCGCCTTATAATGCCTTATAGTGCGGAAAATACGGTAGTTTAAATAATCAACAAGCACAAGTGTAGCTTTTAGGAAAGACAATTACACTTTAAGGCATCTATGCAAATGCTGACGGCTCGCACACACAAGAATAAGAGACATATAAAGATCACTTAAGGTGTCAAAGCGTTTTGGATACTCCTCACAGCTACTTTAAGGTGGTTTCACCGCTCCTAGCGTCCCTGTTGTTCATCACAAATATACAATGTAAATGTGTTTCATTCTAGCAGTGATCCCATTAAGGCATGGCAGTATAAGCTAATTTATTATTTAAACCTCCCACATAAGAGATTGCTTAAGCAGGGTCTATAATTGTGACAAACTCTTGTGTAACAGACAAGCTGCTCAGGCCTATCTGAAGTGGTCGGTGGTTAACGCTGCCGCGAGTCAACAATTCTTTTTCGAAACTGCTTAAACTGACTTATGTAAATCTTATTAGACAAACGTACAAGGCCCGGCTTGCTCTGTGGAATTCAAGCTTACATCGCTTTATTTACCATTCAATGGATTGTGCACATGTGGTGGTGGTGAACCTAAAATAACGAGACAAGTATAATTGGCTGTAAGGTGTTGTAGTTGTGTCCTGTAGGCCCATGTGAGAGATGGAGTAGATTTTCCTGGCAGCTGACACTTCCTGTGTACATTATTTTTTTATATTTTCTGTGTCTGACCTCTCAGGCTCCCTGCTACACCAATGCGGCATCAGAGACACACACGCACACACACACGTACAGTATTATGCAACAACTTCACTTTTAGTTTTTCTTCTTCTTCACCCTGCCTCTCCCTTTGAGTTCCGAGATGAGAGCTCGACCTCATTCACTGGCATCTCCTCTTTCTCCCTCTCCTCACATCAACTTGATTTTGACTCCCCAATGTTTGTTTTTCGCCCGCTCACCTCACTTGCGTTCTCCCCATGCGGGCATGGGAAGCGTACCTGCTTCTTTAGGGGAAGTTCTATGTTCTTGTGGGAACGTGAGGATGCGTTGCTGGTGGAATCTAAAGCAGGTGGTTAGATTGATTTGTAAATTGTTAAAAAAAAAATTAAAAAAAATACTGTAAATGAAAAATGTTACAATATCACATGGAGTTTCTCTGCGTCAATGTACAGTCAAAAAGTTTAGAAATGTGTTTTGTTGCAAAGAACCTCCACAGCACAGGTTAGTCTTTTGAATTGGAAAACAAAACGTCAAATGTCATTCAAAATGTACATGAGTGACGTGACGGTATGGAGGACCAAAACTGACAAAATTCAAAAATAAAATAAATGACTAAATAATTAAATAAATGACTAAAAATGAAAATTTAAAAAAAAACTGATATGAAAAATAATTAGAAAATTGTATCAAAAAAATAATATAATTGGAAATAAAAATTGTATTTAATTTTTTAATTGTATTTTTTTTATTGTATTGTAATTTTTTTATATCTGCTTTTCAATTTGTACTTTTATTTATTTATTCATGTATTTATTTATTTATTTAATCTTTTTTTTTTTTTTGGCAGTTTTGGGCCATACTGCCATGTCGAAATGTTATTCAAATGAGGGGGGGCGGTCCTAAGCCTGTCTTGGGTTGGACTCCGCCCATAGCAAACTGCCTGCCATTGGTCGAGTGAGCAGCGCGGCGAACAAGGAAGTCTCGCCGGCTTGCAATGGAGAGCTCCAGCAACGGACGACTATCTTGGCCACTGTCACCTCGACTTGTTGTCGAGCAACTCAAGTCGCAGAACCGACTTGTATGCGAGTCTGGTGTCGATACATCAGATCAGTTGAAAGGGCCTTCCATGTGCTTACTCTTTTAGTCAAGTATGTAGACTGTTTATTATCAACTGTTTAAAAAAAATGGCTCCACATGTAATAAACATGCAAAGAGACATTTTACAAAATTCGAACAGACATTGCATGCAAAAATAGAGCCAGCAACCAGAAAACACAGCCAGGATTCCAATGTTTAAGGCCCCAGGTGGCTGCCAGTGCTCTGATGAGTTGTGACACTAGTAAACACACTCATAACTGGCACAATGCAAGTGCACTAGTGCAGCGCTCGCCTGCAACAATTCAAAGCTGAAACAGCTCATGCATTTTTACTCCTTTTAAATCATAAAGGCTTCTTTCTGGGGGGTTTGTACAAACAAAAACACATCTTATATAAAATGTGAGGTTTTTTTTTTATTAATATGTTATTATTATTATAATTATTATTAGTTTTGGGTATATAGAAAGTTCAGAGAGTCTAAATTGGAATATCTGATCAGATTAAATGTATGATAAATAGGCAGTCCAAAAAGAGGAAAAGCCACCACTGAAAAAATCTTTTTTTTTTCTTCTTTTTTTTTTAACCCTCATTAGACTCCCCCCCCCCCCCCCAAGCAAAATATGCAACAGCAAAAAATGTAAAAACCTTACATAACTTTATTTTCAATGACTAATTTCTGAACAATGGTAAAAGACCTAGGTTCAAGCAAATCCATATTTTTAGGCATTCTGAGGCATAGAAAGAAAGAAAGCAGGAAATCAGTGTGGTTGCCGTGGGGATAGGAGGGAAGCAAACGAACAGGAGCAGACTGGAGTGGAAATGGGTGTGGTGCAGGCCATTGCCTCAATAAGCCAAATGCCCTCCGGCCACAAACAGATTTTGATCACACAGAAATTCTTATTCAGAGAGAAACATTCTAAAAATGTTTGTGGTCTCACACAGACTGACTCGGGGGGGGGGAAATGTAGGGTTACAATTATGCATTATCTCTTCACCCGTTTTGGGCCACTACTTAAGATACTGAAAAAAAAGACAACCTGAGATAAATATAATTTTTCTTTTCTTGTATTTGGTCTTTTAGTTTTGTTGGGGCAGCCACATTATCTACTACAGTTTATGACTGTTAAAAATATATAAATAAATGGAGCAAGTATATTATGAATACTCTTGTTGACAAGTCAGTTCCACCACCTCTTGGTGAGGCGTGTGGCATCCATTTTGACCATCCACTTAAGTTCCCAAGTCTGGTTTCATTCCTAATGGAGAGCTACAGACCTTACTCCATAAGATGAAAGTTAAGTGCATCTATTTTTATACTGGATAATACCGACAATACCATATATGAGCATACAGTACAATATATTTATCTATGTTTCTCTAAGAAATATAATGTAATGTGAGCTAGTGCTGCTTAAAACAGTGTCTGTGTGACATTCATTGCAAGGATGTTGAGCACAGTCACGATCTGGAGAGAGTCCAGTTTGATGTCAATTGATTTGCTTGTGTTCCCCTCTTCCAGATCACGTTGACATTGTTGTGGATCGTGTCAGCCTTGCGTGCTGGACTTATGCCTTTTTAATGTATGAATTTGGTCTCTCCGTGTGTTGTGTTGCTCGCTTGGGAAAGGGTTCGGGGCATTTTAACTCAGCAAATAGGATCAAGTTACCAAACAAAAGTCCATTTAATCCATATTGTTTTTGTTCCTCGTTGCAGACTTATTGACGCACATATTTTTTTTTTTTTTTATTCAAATAATTTATTTACATTATGAGTCAACGCTTTCATGTTTTGACCTCACAGTTAACTCTTTTACTGCCACACGTTATCAAAGAAAAACTTTTATATCACAGAGGCTTTGATCATTGACGAAAAGTGATACAATGCTTCCATCTGCTGGCCATAGTTTAGAGTGTTTTAGATTCCACAACTCATTGACCAGGCAACGCTGCAGTTCGACGTTGCACTGAGAATAAAAAAATTTAAAAAAATTGTTGACGTTATTTAACGTTTATGGCAATATACGTCGTGATTTTATTGATCGTTATTAAACGTTTTTGGCGGTCAAAGAGTTAAACAAAGGCTGCTTCTGAAATACGTGTGAGCAATGAATGAATGTTCCATGCTAGACAGATCATGTACAGACAAGTCTGGTTTGCGGCAAAGGGCTGTTTTCAGGAAACTCTTTTCACAAAGCAATTTGTGAATATAAAGTACCATCCTGGTAGAAATTCAATATAGGCTACAGTACCAGTATCAAGAGTCGTTGTTTAGAAAATAACTCTTTTGCAAGTTGTCTTATCAATATTAAATAAACGAGAAACTGGTCTATCCAGTTTTTAGTAGGAAGAAAATGTGTCGAAACAAGATGAGGGCTCGGAGAAGAACATGCCAATGCTTGTCGTTCATGCGAAATGAGTTTCAACATTTTATCAGGCGTAATACTGTGAGGAATTGTACTGTTTGCACACTAACTCTCTTCTGTATATGTATGAGTAAATTAGCATTGGTGTCTGTGCACATTTAGACTTTCAGATGTGACCTTTGTTGTCTAAATGTCAGGGAGATTGGAGAGTGAGCCCACAGTGGAAGGGCACACTTATGTAACGTGCTCCCACACGTGCACGCACGCGCGCGCGCGCACGCATATGCAAGCGCACGGAGCAGGATCTTGTTTGAGAAGGGTTGTCATATCTTCGCTGCGACGCTTCGTACAGCTCTTTGCAATTCACTGAAAGCCTCACTTTCATGAGCGTTTGCTTTTATCTGAATGTATGTGCGGAAAGTGCCCTGGAAATTATTTATGGCTTTAAAAATACTGATGCACTCCGTTTGGTGTTATTCTTTCAAACATATTCTTAGATCTTTGATCCAAACCTGAAGCGCTATGTGAAGTTGTGTTGAGTGGTTGATTTGATAACTGGTTTTGGGGGATGTGGTGACTGAACTGAACACCAAACGCAGCCTTATGAAATTATTTATGATGGCAGTGTGCACCCATAATCTTCACAACAATGAGGACACAAATACGAGGACAATACCATCATGCTCAGCTGTCTCGCTATTGATTTTCAAAAGTCGCTGTTGATTCTGAACTTCTTTTAAAAACTCCTAGCTAACCTGTTATGATTACCGTATTTTCCGCACTATAAGGCGCACCTTCAATGAATGACATATTTTAAAACTTTTTCCATATTTAAGGCGCTACAGTAGAGGCTGGCGTTACGTTATGCATCCATTAGATGGTGCTGCGCTAAAGGGAATGTCAACAAAACAGTCAGATAGGTCAGTCAAACTTTATTAATAGATTACAAACCAGCTTTCTGACAACTCCATTCAGTCCCAAAATGAATAAACAGCTGTTTTATTATTTTCTCTGAGCTAAAGTATTAGCATTAGCTAGCGATCCAAGATGGCGGGATCTTCTGCGCATGCGCGTCACCGATCGTGCAGGGTCACCGATGACAGCGAGACCTGTTGCCGCTCAATATCGATCCATATATAAGGCACACCGGATTATAAGGCGCATGGTCAGCTTTTGAAAAAATTGAAGAATTTTAGGTGTGCCTTATAGTGCAGAAAATACGGTATGCAATCTTGGAGTGCACACATTTGGATACTCAGTAATCAAGTGAATGTGGCAAGAGAATCCCACCTATACGATACATGAAGAGGTTACGCGGAACCAACTTCCATATTTGGCAAAACAGGAAGTAGCACTTCCTTCCAGTTCAGGTCACTGGTGGAACCACATGGAAGGAGACCAGGACAATGCCTGTATCGAAATATTACACATCCACAATGTCTTTTGATTTACACAAAGACGTCTTCAAGAGCAGTGTTGCCGTTAACGTAACTAAGTATTGTAAGTACTCCAAAAAGTGCATGTTTTCCAGTTGCGGCTAATCTTATACGTTACTTTTCTTTTATGAATCGATTTTTGGCACACCCCTAATAGGCACCCATTAGTTTGACATCCAAATTTTATCCAGTAACGTATTACTGTAATATGTCTATTACAGTGTTCCCTCGTTTTCCGCTGGGGTTCGGTTCCAAAAAATACCCGCAATAAATGAAATCCGCGAAGTAGTTCGCTTTATGTTTTACAACTCTTATAAATGTTTTAAGGCTCAAAAATACCCGACCGCACAATTTATACACTTTTATCATTGAGGCATTTACATGTTCTCCCATTTCTCTCTTGTTCAAACATTGATAATGTTCGAAACTTCATAAATTTTTGTAAAATGGGTATATTACTGTAAAAAAAATATGCAAAATTGCACTGGAAAAAAAAAATCCGCGATACAGCGAGACCGCGAAAAGTGAACCGCGTTATAGCGAGGGAAGACTGTATTTACATTAATTATTTACACTAATAACCAATATTTTATATATACTGTATATACCTAAGATTTATTTATTTTTTTGTGTGTGTTAGCACACACTTAAGTGTTAGCATTTGATTGTTGCGCAAGAACGACTTAACGTATAGAGTCGAATGGTTTGTTTGTGTCTCCCCCATTCGAAAATAAACCGTATAAGAGATCGATTTGGCATAATCGCCTCAGACAGAATGATGGTGGTGGAAATATGCTGACATCATGCCAATGTACAAGATGTTCAACGCTTTTTAAAAAAAAAAAAAAAAAAAAAAAGATGCGTCGCGAAATCCTCCTGTCAAGGCGTGACTAAATGACAAGTACGGCGGTTATTGTTAGGGATGATGATGGCTGTGATTTCAGCGTTGGTGGTCAATGAAGTCAGCGAGGGGGGGCTGGCCGTGCCCCTCCCCGCCCGGTGTGATGTCTGATGCCGGTAGTCTAGCAGTGAAGCTGATGAGTATTAATTCAGGACCGCCTCTACCAACGCTGAGCCCTTCTCTTGCCTGCCTGGTCCCCGCTCACCGGAAGGCGGCTCTGCAGCTGCGAACAGCCGCCTGCACACCGCCTCCCCCCCCCCCCCCCCAACCCCCACCTGCTTTAATCTACAACCCGGAGAGTAGGCTCGTTTGTCGGCGACGAGGCGAAAACACCGTCAGGTGTTGACCAGCAGGGAGAAATCGCGGTGCAGACTGATGACGATGATGATGGTGAGGATGATGCATCCCCTTCCTGTGCCATTATGAATTACAAGACGCAGTGTGAGGAGGCGTATCGGCATCTTTTCTCCACGTTTCGCCCGACGACCGTAAAGCTGGATTACATTCTCGCCCGGGGTCTTCGAGGCTGAATACCACCCGGCCGGGAACGAGCTCTCACGCACGGGCCCGCAGTGCTGCGCCATGGCCTTGGATGTCCAGACTTGTGCGGTGTTTACGGTGATCGCGTTGCTGGTGCTTGTGAACGTGCTGTTGATGTTCATCCTCGGTACTCGTTAATGGATCCGCGGTCGCAGCGCGCCTCG
This sequence comes from Festucalex cinctus, assembly GCF_051991245.1. Taxonomy (NCBI): domain Eukaryota; kingdom Metazoa; phylum Chordata; class Actinopteri; order Syngnathiformes; family Syngnathidae; genus Festucalex; species Festucalex cinctus. Next base: position 2,354,640 of record NC_135419.1, on the reverse strand, counting down.
CTGTCGCACGGGAGGAGAGGAGAGACAGGCGGTGCGCGGTGGTTGAGAGCGGGGACACCCGGCGCTCCATCACGGCTACGCGTTGAAATGAATGACGTTGGTACAACATAATGTATTTGTGTTACCCCCTTCCCCGATCCTTCGTTTGTGTATCGTGTCCTCTCACGTTCGTTTAATTGTGATAGATTATGTTGTTTGGTGGTGGTGGTGGTGGTGCGGACACACTCGATCTGTGATGCTGTAACCTTTTTTTTTTTTTCTGTGCTCACTCGAGTTACTGTATTCCCGCATATAAACATGTCCCTTTCGTTGAGCTCCTCTCTTTTCTCTCCTCCATGTTGTATTCCATGGCTGCATGAGAGTATAATTGAATTATCTCAGTACGTTGATTGGGTGATATATATATATTTTATTTTTTTAACATCTTGCTGCTGCATGATTTTTATTATTATTCTCATCATGGCAGCAAATATGTGAGCTCCCTACTGAGGGACAACGTGTTATTCCTAGCAAATAGGCCCGCAAGTGAGATGTGCGCTGCAGACGCTGCAGGAAGATGGTAACTGAACAGTAATCAGTCGTGGACAAGGCCAGGCCTAATAAAGGAGGGCCCTCCACATTAGGTTTCCCCCATTTTAGATGCTGTTAAACCCGGCTCCCATTTCCAGTCCTGTGTTAGTCGCACTTCAACAATGCACATGTTGCTGAGGTTCGCGAGCTCTCTGACCATTGCAGACTGTATTGAAATATCTGCACTTTTTATTTATTGATTTATTTTTTTATCCGCCAAGTGAAAAGGCATGTCAGAGGGAAAAAAATCATTTCTTCCGCATGCAGTAGCATGAGCCAATAAAGGATGGGAAGCAGGTGTCATAAATGTTTAATGATTGTTATAAATAGATATGCTAAAAGCCCATCTCAGAGTTGTTCATGACATTCCTATTATTAGTGATGGTGGGCAAGCTAGTTTGCCTTTTCTCTCTCTTTATTTATTTATTTTTTTTAGGTTTAAGTGCTTTCTCACCCTGTGGGCTAAGTAATATGTGTTTGTTTAAGGGAGGTGGAAAGATTTCATTGCATGTGCAGACAAATACTTGGCAGCCATTCGTATGAGAAGGGAAGGCATCTCTTTCACTTGTCCTGGCATGTAGACCGACGTTCTCTTCACTGTAGAACAAAGCTTAAACTTGGACTGAAAGCGGAGCATCATGATGGTGTGCACACGATCACATTAGCATGTCCGTGTCTGCAGTGTGCGTGTTTTCTCACTTATTTGTATTGACTCTTATAGTCTTTTATTGAATTGGAATATATTTCCACATTTGTAATCCCTCCAGGGCAGCGTTCTGTTCAACGTTGTGCAAAACGCAAGCGTCAGCGTGCGTATAGTGCGTGCGTGTGAGTGGCAAAACCATGTGTGCTGAAGAAATGTGCTGCTTTTCCCCTCACTGTTTTTAGGAAGAGCTATTTCTGATTGGCTCCCAGACTCGGGGTATATGTGTATTACATAACGAGGTTGGCAGACGCAGGGAGGATGGACCGCGAGACTCACAGTGTGCGTCAGAAAGAGAAAACCTCTTTCTGGAATCGGCGCTTCTGGTGAACAAGCCGCACAATCTTGAACTCTATTGAAAAGGGATCATCGATCATGATCATATGAGCCGGACTTCTCCATGCATACGCTCTCCTTACAGCTACATGCTACGAACATGGTAAGGCTTGCTGAGACGTATGCATTTGCTCAGGAATGCTGTCGGTGCAATCGGTGCAGCTATGCTACAAGTACAAAGAGAGGAAGAATGCAGTGGGGCTGCCAGTGCAGTGAATGCTGATGCTTTGTGGTGCAAAGATAGGAGGACTCGAGCCATGGCATTTTTGGATTTCTTACTCTGTGTTCATTTTGGCCTCTTGAACACGCCACGTAAATCCACACGATATAGAGACATTCCTTTGCCTTAATTTGCTTTGACCTAAATAAAGATCTTGCAGTTTTAATGGCGCAAGTTGACACACTGTTATCGGTCATTACAGCTGTCAGATACACAGGTCACGGGTGCTTTTGTGTCAGAGCTTCCTGATGTTGTTTGATCAAGCTTTGGCTGAGCTGAGCTATAGCAGGGGCAAATTGTTAAGTTTGATTATGTAATGCTTTTAATTTATTACGACATGTAGGGAAAAGAATGCAATGTATTGGAGAGTGCTGATCTCATTAACTCATTTACTCACAATAACGTATAAATACGTTTTTTCTTAATGCTCTAAGTGTCTCAAAGACGTATTTATACGTTTTTTGTTTTTTTTATGCTAGAGCATACAGAAGGCTTTGATGCAGCCTCTCAACTGCAAAGAACGGTTGCAGAAATGGTAGTTATTACACAAACGGCCAGCAGGTGGCAGCAGAGCAAAGGAGATCAACCAGGGCCATGTAGAAAAAAAGCTCAATTACTTAGAATTTTAAATAGATTTGTGAAAACTGATGAAACTTAGCTCTCTTCTAATGCTAATTGCTGCAAAACCGAAACAGATAGAAACATACTTTTTTTTCCTGATGAAAGAAGAGACTTTAATCTTTCTTTTGATATGTTCCATGCTTTTATAGCAATAGAACACAATATTCTGTGGGCCTTGCAAAATCAGTCAAAATCCAGTAAAACAGCCGGGAGCGAACGGGATTGCGAAATGTGAAAATGGCTGGGAGTGAATGAGTTAAGGGGATGGGATGAGGAAGAACATCGCCATAGTGACTGGATCACTATCTCCCCCCCCCCCCTCCTCTCTTGTTCCTGATGCCTGTTGCCTGTATTACAGCAGATTGAATAGGAAGTGCACTGTGGTGATTTGGGCAGAAGATGGTGTAGCGCGGTGGTGTGAACCCCGATAAGTTTTAATAGGGGTGCATCAAAGCTGACCTCTGTCGAGTATGTGCTAGGCCCAGTCGTGGTCGATCATTCCACGTTGCATTTCTGCATTATAATCATTTGAGTCTGAATGATATAAATCCAATTTCTCCTCCCGAATGAACAAAGATTTTTAATCTTTTTGAGCAGCCTCCATCCGTGCTGTTTCCATGGCAGCGTGACACATGTTTTTGCAGTAATCCTCCTCTCTTCCTGAAGTGAAGAGCTTTGAGATATAGGCTGGAGCTATTGTTGCAGCAGCTCGCAGCCCCTGTGCGATTGCCGATGTAATCAACCGACTGGGTGACATCTTTGAGCCAAAACCTGCACGCAGGAACGGCCGCTTTTGCAACGACATGCGAGGATGAATTGAGCAGATTCTCCAGATCCAGAAGTCCGATATGATGCAGCGTTTAATAATTAAGGGATGGACTCACTCCTAAAATTTCGGATTTGCTAATCGGGCCGACGTCAGCAAACGAATTCCGGTTGGATTTCAATTTAATTCAATTCAACTTTATTCCAGACTCTAAGTCCAATACAAACAAATAACAAAATATACACCATCAAAAAACAATAAAAGAACAATAAAAACAGGGGGACGGTTATACAGTCATCAGGCAGTCATACCAATGTTTCCACATCCTAGACTGATACCGTACAGCACTACACTTAATATCAGTCAAAGACAGCACAACTTCATTCATAGTCCTATTCAAGCGACAAATAAAACTGTATACAAGGATTTGTAACTAATATGACATATTTGCAACGTATTTCCTGGAAAATAAATCGATTGACCTAAATAGTAAATTTAGAAGACTAATAAAGCATATTATCTACATCATACACTGTCCAAAGAGTTTTGCAAAGTCTGATGTCCAATTATTTGAAAACATATTATTATAATCAGCAATATTATCATATAATATATTATGATCGACATTGTTGCCGTATTGTTCTAAGTCAGGGGTGTCAAACATAAGGCCCGCGGGCCGGATCAGGCCCGCAAAGGGGTTTAATCCGGCCCGCGAGATGATTTTGTAAAGTTAAAAAAAAATAATAAAATAAATAACATTGTAATGTCGGACTAATTAATCAGCCGGCCACAATCAAAATATATAAAATTTGTAATTTCACAAGCAGTCCTCAGACGAGCAATGCAACGTACGGGGGAATTGTCCTGGATGTCATTTTTTTTCACACAACTTAAAGTTATGGTTTGTTTAATTGTTATTATTATTATTTTAAATCATAGACCAACATAAATGTGTTAAATACGACACAGATTCAATTACTGTTAACACAAATCGATATGACAAGGATTAGCGTCCTTATAACGTCATTAAATACGCCAGGCAATGCATTCTGGGAATGCATACAATATATATGCAAAACAGGTCGATTTAACACGTCCGGAACGTATACCGGGAAAGTGTTGCCGCGTTCCATTAGCATTTGTGTTATTCTTCGGAACAACATAATTACACTTGAGTTCTGTAATTTAGGGCTGGTCCACGAAAATCTGCGTATAAATGACGGTAATCGTATATAAGTTATATACCGTTATTTTACCGATGTGGCCCACTTGGTAATATATTTTCTTCCATGCGGCCCCTGAGCTAATATGAGTTTGACACCCCTGTTCTAAGTTACTATGGAATAGTTCTTTTAAGTTTTGCAATGGTTAAGTAGAGTTTCGCGTTGCATTGTGGTCACCGGTAGAATCTGGGTCGGCTATTGCACACTTTGGTGTTGTAAAACCAAAGTAAATTGTCCTTGCGGCAAACATCCTCAATGCTGGATGGGTTAGCCTGCATGCTACTATGTTGGTACGGTAGCTAGCTGCAGAGACAATATTAACTATGGAGCAAGCCACGCGTTTGGCTCCAATAAGTAGGCTACATTATCACTTCTGGAATTATTCAGCGGTTTTAAACGTGGATTAGTTGATTAGAAACTACAGACATTGCATGATACAAGCCACGGGTCATTTTACAATCAGGGCTTTAACATGGAGACCATAGCGGGACTCCCAGTTGCACACGGCACCACTCAGAGCGAAGGCCCTATATATAAATATCTATGTCAACGGCTGCTTGCCATGTAGCTGTTTTGCTTCCTTTTGTGTTTCCAAATATCTTTGCAACTTGTTGCGCTGAAGAAAAAAAAAAAACACGTTTCTGTTTGTTTCATGTCAATTCAGTGGAGAAGAGTTGAAGGATGCCAGGAAAAGATTCAAAGCATTGTCAAAATAACACCAAGTATGATTTTATGTCTCTGGACTTCTATTTTAAGATGTGCCAACGGGGTTTAAGTCTGTATCTGTCATAGAAATTGGACTCGTGCTAAAGTTACCATGTAAACAAAATGCTCGTTCCGGTGACATCACACTATCTGATCCATATTCCCAAAATGTGATTCCGTCTTTAAATTGCCACACCCACACCAACACATTTCCAAATCACCACAAATTCACGCACAGCGCTATTAAAAAATGTACCCCGAAAACGATATTAATTATTATTTTTTTTATTCAGGCGGTGTTGTATGAGTTCATGCAACAAACGGGCATTATTATACGTTCATTTAACTGTTTACTATTTTGCAGTTTTAACTAAAGTAACTTACTAAAGTAAAATTTAGGGCTGTCACAAATGAATCTTTTACAAATTACATTTAAGTTGGCTGAAGTTGACGTACAGGCTATTAACCCTATACTCACTTCAAAGGAAACGTTTTCATATTAATGTTCATTCAAATTAATGTTTGGCATCTCAGTCTCTCGCCAGCTCAAGTGCCCCTGAGTGGACCCGAGGAGGATTTATTCAAAAATGGCCTCGCTCCAACTGTCACGCTCGCCTGGTCTTAATTTTCCATACGCATTTCCCACAACAATCTTTACACACAAACAAGGTCACTGCTGAGTGACGTATTGAGTAGCGATGCAGAGAGCTAAGCTAAAGCTAAGCTAAGTTAGCTGGAGATGCTCAACTTGTTAAGTTGAACAGGGCAGGACGATTTAGTGGAAGATACTTTGCTCCAGTGAGGTAGTGAATCGATGGGATGTTCTGTTACGAGGTTTTCACGTGTTCATCGCTAAAAAACTAAAGCGAAAAAGCTTCTGTGAAGGTGACTAGATTTTCAAAATTAAAAACAGGTTAAAATTTAAAAAAACAATTCCGCTGAGAATTAAATATAAGATAAATGTGACCAAATTTAATCTCTATTGAATCTCCCTCAAAGGGGTTGCGTGGGCATGTGAGCGAAAGACGGCCATTTTTTTTTTGCCAACAAGCGCCAATCGGGAGCAGTGGCAGGGCGGCTTGCTAATTTGCTAATGCTAAACGCTATCATGGTTGACAGTTCACCAGCGCTAAAACAGGACAATGCACTCACCATTATCCAACATGTTTTGCTCGGTCCCAGTGTTGTGGCAATGTAACCCCCTGAAAAAAAAAAAAAAAAAAAAAATGGTATGCCCTGGAACCTGAGTTGACATGCGCTTGTTCTGATTTTAATAATAATAATAATAATAATAATAATAATAATAATAATAATAAGCATTTTTTTGTTTTTATTTTATTTTATTACGATTAAGCAGATTGTTCCACAGTTGCAAAATTTGAGCCAAATTCGAAATACATGGTTGCGACTTTGTCTTCATATTCATATAGCTGTGCCAATTCCATACCGAGAGCCAAAGCAGATCTTGACTGGGTAGTTTGGGCATGGAGAATTCTGATGAAAAGATCTGGAAATAACTGGAAGAGGAAGTTTGGCCAAACAATATTGTTGAGCTTTGCCAAAGATGCAACATGCACAGCTTTAACGTGGACATGATGTAGACTGCAAATCAGGGGGACAGAATCGCATTTCCGTACGTTTAAATGGAAGACATAAGATCTAGTGCCCCACGTAAGAAGCAACGTCGCTGTCTCTTGTCATTTAAAGAGAATGACTTTTATCTGCAGATATCCCTGATAGAAATGCCAATCAGCTCACAGGCCATGATTTCCCCCTCCCCGATTGACTGATGCATGTTTGATGACTGTGTTGTTTCTCCTGTCATAGATTTACCCTTTTTGTGTTGGTACACCATGTTGTATTGTGCTGTGGTTTGTGTTAGCAACTGTTTGTCTAATGCAACCAGGGGGCTTTGAGGTTTTAGTCATCTGAGAGGTTGCAACTCAAAGGATAAGTGTTGATTGCAAATGCTATCACATAGACTATAGAAGATTTAAAAAAGATGTAAGCAACTTAAAACTTCCTACCAAAGTAACGCTATGTCAGTATTGGAGACAAACTTGAATGAGCCATCGATTTGAGATATCGTCTCTGTTCTTACCTCTCCTCTAGTTGATAAGTGGAGGGTCAATCGTCAACGCTGAGGCGGTATGGGACCATGTGACCATGGCGGACCGGGAGTTGGCATTTAAGGCCGGCGACGTCATCAAAGTGCTGGATGCCTCCAACAAGGACTGGTGGTGGGGCCAGATCGATGAGGAGGAGGGATGGTTCCCTGCCAGCTTCGTGCGGGTGAGTCTTGTGCAGGCCGCAGCTGGCCCGCAAGTGCGGACGCAAACATACACCAACTGGAGACTCGGGAGCATATGCAGACAAAACAAACATCGGTACGCTGGGTCTTCACGCATGTACGGAATGGCGAACCGTCACGTTCTCCGTTTGTTCTCTCAAAAATGCACTCACCATATTGCCATGATACATTGTGATTATATAATACCCACATCTGAAGTGAACTAACCCAACTCTTGTTTGAACTGATATCCTACTGTTATCACTAGGGGGTGTGCTCAAAAAATCGATACAGCAATATATCGTTGCGGATACACGTATCGATACGCAGGCGTCAGAATCGATGTTGCTCGTTAACTTTAAATAGGCAGCTAATGTTTTCCTTTGCAGCTTTCATTGTACCTAAAAAAAAAAAAAAAAAAAAGCAGCGTCTTTGAAGTTAATTGCCTTCAATTAATGCAAAAATAGCTCACCGGTGATTGGACACTGTGTCTTGGCTAAGAAAAATTAAAGCAGAGGAAGAATATCACCATTTATTTACTGATAAACTTAACATGGCACGTGTCTTAATTAGGGATGCGCAAGTACCGATACCATGTATCAGTATCGGGCTGATAGCAGCCTTTTTTCAAGTACTCGAGTACTCGTGACGCAGACGAGTACAAGCGACCGATGGCAGAGTTGGAAGACGTTAAGTGAGTCCTCCTTGCCTGTAACTGGCGCTAGCTTGCAGCAGTTTTTCACCAAAACTTCACCAGTTTGGAAATACTTCAAAATTGTGAATCTTGAACTAAAAGAGCATTTTTGTGTTTTATTTTTCAGCGTTAAGACTATTGAAGAGTGACTTGCTGTTTTTTTGTCAAAATTAAAGGAAATATTTTTGTTTAAAAATTTATTTTAGTGATTTTTTTTTTTTATTTGTCAAAATGTACTACTGGTATCGGCAGTTGGTATCGGTGAGTACTGAGGGTCTGAGTATCGGTATCGGTCTGAAAAAAAAGTGGTATCGAACATCCCTAGTCTTAATGTACCAATTTTCCTATATTTTGTTTAAAAAATGAAATAGAATGTGTTACATGAAAAAAAATGCTGTTTTTATTTCCCCAAATATTTCAAATAAGCACATTTTAGAGCTGTAATTTTAATACTTTCATAATTTTGCCCATATCGGCTCATGCCTATTAGTAAATTTTCCCGGTGTGTTTGTGAAAACTGCACCAGCACCAGAAGAGCTACGAACAAACAGATTTTTGTCATCCAGCATAATAAACATATCCTTTAGGTATACATATGACTGTTATAATAAAATGCAAAGTTTAATGTAAAATATCGGGATACGTATCGCCTTTAAGATCGTGTATCGGGATACATTTGTATCGCGATGCGTATCGTATCGTGAGGTTGGCGGCAATAACCCAGCCCGAGTTATTACCTTGAGGGCTCCCTGAAGGAATATTTTAGCATCCTTGTAGGTTGGAGGCTCACAGCCGAACGCCTCCCCCGCTTCCAGACACCCCTCATTGCCATTCCCACCCGTCCACCCTTCCATCGTCACTCCCGAGAGGGGCAGGACTGTCTACCAAAAAGTATCTTTTCTGTTGTGTCATTCTTTCTCTCCAAGGTGGAACCCCACCCTCCTCAGCCCCAAACAAAACAGGTTTTCTATATCAACCCCATAGCAACTCCACGGTTCCAAAACACCACGTCAAAGGTGCGTTTCCCCCCCCCCCACCCACCACCCACCCACCCAACCAGCCTCATCCACCCATCCAGCCTGTCCAAGCCACCACGCAACGCACCCTCAACATCACCAAACATTAACTTTCATCCAGTCACTCTTGAGCGGTGTCATATAGAAACTAGGTTAGTAGTGATGAGTCAAAAGTAAAATCTTAATTTTCTTCCTCGAGGTTTTCCCCCCCAAATATTTAAGCTGTAAGGCCGTTTGAGTGACAACTCATATTCATAGAATATTCACATGAATATTTATTTGCTCTTTAACTCATTTGCTCCCAATAACGTGTAAATATGTTTTTTTTTAATGTTCTAAGTGTCCCAAAGACGTATTTATACGTTTTGTTTTGTTTTATGCTAGAGCACACAGAAAGCTTTGATGCAGCCTCTCAGCTGCAAAGAACGGTTGCAGAAGTGGTAGCTATTACACAAACGGCCAGCAGGTGGCAGCAGAGCAAAGGAGATCAACCAGGGCCATGTAGAAAAAAAGCTCAATTACTTACAATTTTCAAATAATTTGTGAAAACTGATGAAACTTAGCTCTCTTCTAAAGCTAATTGCTGCAAAACGGAAGCAGATAGAAACATACTTTTTTTTCCTGATGAAAGAAGAGAATTTAATCTTTATTTTGATATGTTCCATGCTTTTATAGCAATTGAACACAATTTTCTGTGGGCCTTGCAAAATCAGTCAAAATTCAGTAACACAGCCGGGAGCGAACGGGATTGCGAAATGTGAAAATGGCTGGGAGTGAATGAGTTAAAAAAACAAAAAAAAAAACAATGTTTTTCAATATAGCTCTTTTACTGTTGACTCTGACTATTTGTCAGTTTGAAGGCTGCGCTACTGGTTCTCGTCTCTGCAGTTCAGTGCTCTCCCACCCGTCACTCTGCTTGTCTGTGGCGCTGCATTTCTCATCTTTTTGTGTTTGGCATTCTACCCATCAGTTCCTCAATGTTATAGTGGCAAAGCGTTTGTTGTCAGGTGTTGGCTGCTGGGCATTTAAAAAATCACACTCACTTGTGCCCTTTATATTAGGAGGATGGTATATTATGTACGTGAACCTGTGGGTGTGAATGTTGGGGAGCAAATGTGCATGTTTGCAAAGATCTACAGTGGGCATAGAAAAGTGAACACATCACTGTTAAATGATAAAATAATAATAATAAATGTGGTGATGAACTGTTTGAACTGACAATGGTTTTCTGGAGTGTTCCTGCACGTGGCGATATCCTTTACATCAGGGGTGTCCAAACTTTTTCATTTGAGGGCCACACACAGAAAATCCGAAGGACGCAAGGGCCACATCATGTTATGAAGAGAAATTGTGTTTAGTCCTAAAAATTGTACAAATAATTTATTTGTGCTTTTGCATGTTTAGAAAAATGCTACAGTATATAAACCAATTTATTTGTAATATGGCAGCAGCGTTATTATAGTTTTGGAATTTTTCATTTTAGTTTTTATTTTGTTTTGAGGTTTTTTTTTTAATTTAGTTAGTTAGTTTTAATTAGTTTTCAGGGTGGTTCAGTTTTTTTTTTTTTTTTAGTTTTAGTTCTTTAGTAAATGCTTAGTTGTAGTTTAGTTAGTTTTAGTATTAGTTTTTTTTTATGTGCACTATTGTGAGCAATTAAAAAAAAAAATTATTCATTATTCAGGTTTATATCAAAATAAATCTACTAAAAATCACATTTAAAATCATCTCCAAAGTCTCGTGCATTAAATTAATTACCAAAGACTATAATGAAGGACGTTTGCTATAATTATAGTTTTATTGTAGTTAGTTTTGTAAACATAAAATGTAGTTTCAGTTAGTTTTCTTTTTTTAAAAAGCATCTTCATTTTTATTTTTATTTCGTTAACGAAATTGTTTTTTTGAATTTTAGTTGTTTTCGTTAGTTTTAGTTGACTAAAATAACCTTTAATAGCATCTGTTTTTCGACACCCTCCCTTCTTCCTTTGACCATCTCCAAACATTTTTGCTTTGTTTATTTTATTTGAACTGAGTCAAATGCCATTTTTAGCATATTAGTTGCGGGCCACTAAAAAATGGACGGCGGTCCGCAAATGGCCCCCGGGCCGTAGTTTGGACACCCCTGCTTTACACAATGATGCCTCTTTTTTTTAATGCCAGAGCCGCCTGAGGGATCGACGGTCACAGGCCTTCAGTGTTGGTTTTCGGCCTTGTCACTTCAGATTCTCTCAATCTTTTGATATTATGGACCGTAGATGATGAAATCTCAAAATTCCTTGCATTTGTACATTGAGAAAGTTGTTCTTAAACTGTTGGACTATTTGCTCTCACAGTTGTTCTCAAAAAAGGTGACGCTCAGCGCATCCTTGCCTGTGAACAAGTAAACTTTTCACTGATGCTCCTCGAATGATGACACTCCACTGTTTCCATTAAATCAACCTGTTTACCTGTGGGATGTTTCAACAGTTTTTTTTTATTTATTTATTTTTATTTTTTATTTTTTTAAAGCATTTCTCAGCTTTTCCTTTGTGGCCCCTATCCTGGCTTTTCTGGAACTTGTTGCAGGCATCAAATAAAAAATAAGAGAATATTTTGAAAAAAAAACCCAAACAATAACAATCAATTTGAACATTAAATATGTCTTTGTAGCATCAATTCAATTCAGTTGAGTAGATTGAAAAGGTTTTCAAATGTTTTTATTCACGGTTTACACAATGTCCCAACATCATTGGAATTGGGGTTTGTTCTGTATGTCTTACAATATTGCTGTAACTTTAAAGACACACTATTTCTCTTGCAGATTTTTTATTTTTTTATTTCCTGAACTGAACAGGTTAGATCACACCCGTGGAAAAAGTGGAAAAAGTTTTAAAATAATTTACAATGGCGCTTTTTTTTTTTTTTTTTTCAGGTCATGTTATTTTAACAGTGGTGTGGTCACTTTTTGTGTATATCCTCTGTAAGGGGAGGTCACACACAAGGTCGGATATCCTCAGGGAGCTCATCTTTCAAATGCTATGGCGTGTGTCGTCGTATCTGTGTCTGATTTAGGTGTATGTATGTGGAAGTAAGTCTCATTCAATTTCCAATCAAGGGTCTGTTAGCTTGATTTGTCTTTAATACCGTTTCATCAAATGCAGTTTTAACGCACAACTTACCAAGTCATCACGTGTCCGTGTTTGTGCGTGTGACTGTATTTATCCTTAGTTGTGGGTGAATCAAGAGGATGGAGGAGGGGAACCAGCCGAAGGGACCAGCGAGGTCCAAAATGGTCACCTGGACCCGGCCAACGATTGTTTGTGTCTTGGCTCGCCTCTCCAGAACCGCGACCAGATGAGAGCCAACGTCATCAACGAGATCATGAGCACGGAGAGACATTACATCAAACACCTCAAGGACATTTGCGAGGTACCGAATGCATTTAAAGGGGTCTGTCTGCCGGATTCACTGTGGAAAATGCACTTTTGAAATACAGGATGTACACACTTTAACTTTCTCTCAGTCTACACATCTGGGTTTATGTTCATCTTTGGTGGTTTTCGTTTTCATTCGATTCCTGGCTCCCAACCGCATTATGACTGACAGCAGTGCAATCATTTCGCTAATAGTGGTGCCACAAATACAAAATGTGCACTTTTTGACAAGCGACCTCTTTAGCCTTTGCGAAATGATCAAGCCAAGCGGCAAACAAAATTTGCGGCGAAACAATTTGCAGGACAGACGTAGCCGCGTAGAACACGACGACACGCTAACGTGCGTAGCTTAGCAAAGAAAAAAAAAAAGTCTGCTGCATTCATGGCCCGTTTCCGAGCATGGGAAACTACACAACCCACGACTCACAAGGGTTGCAACAATATTGACCTTTATTTATAAAAGGTGCTTTTTACTTTGCTACCATCAGCGTTCCTTTATTAACTTTGTGTTTCCGTGCTGCTCTTTTTTTTTTTTTTCTTACCATGACTTTATACCAGCCAAGTTTAGTGTACTTTAAGACATTTTCTATTTTGATTACACTACTTGAAAACAGAACTGCGATTTTTGTTGTTTTACTCAAGTATTTTGCTGCTTTATAATTTATATTTTTCTTTACAGAAAGGATTTATTATTACAGTGTACATTTCCACAAAATAAAGTATAGCCTATTTATTTAATGCTATTTCATGTGTAATTATTTAATTTGTATTTCATATTCATTTAAAAAAATGTGATAAAATCAAAATTGTGATTTTATAATTAAAAAACAATTGTGGTATTCCATTTTTGCAAGATTGCCCACCCCTAATTACATTTATTTATTCATTTATTTGTAATTCTTTTTTTATTTTTTTTTCTTCCAGGGTTACCTGCGCCAGTGCAGGAAGCGTGTGGACATGTTTAATGATGACCAACTGAAAGTGATCTTCGGAAACATTGAGGACATCTACCGCTTCCAGATGGGTTTTGTTCGAGATTTGGAGAAGCAGTACAACACAGAGGAGCCCCACCTTTCTGAAATTGGACCGTGTTTTTTAGAACACGTGAGTTTTGTTGGGTAGCTACTGGTTTTCCCGATCCGATGAACATTTGAACATCCGTGCTCGCATCCCTGAACCATTGTGTACTGACAGTCCAAAAAAGCATATAAAGAAGTAACCGATTTAAATTATATATATATATATATATATATATATATATATATATATATATATATATATATATATATATATATATATATATATATATATATATATATATATGTATATGTATAATTGGGTTTTCTTGCCCACGCTCTTTTTTTTTAAAAAAAATTTAAGAAACTGTGTGCTTTCGTTTTGTCTTTTACGCATGGGCCATTGTGACATTATGACATAAACATTCTATTTTATAACTCTTATGACACTTTTAGGAACAATAATGTTTGGCTCAAGAATCAAGAACATGATTAAGGAAACAATTCATGCACTTGACATTTGCCAATGTCAAACATTCATGCATGGATTTTTTATTTTTTTTATTTTTTTTTTAATAAAATTGTACTGGGCAAGTAGTATTCCGCTTCAGTCCTGTCGGTAGCAGACTAGTATGACTAACATTCTTTTAAACACACAATAAAACATGAATATAAAAATAATATTCTTGAATTGCATGTTTATGCTTGGAAGATGACGATTGAAACGCATTTTATTTTTAAATGGATATTTCTGCTGTTTTTGTATTACAGCAAGATGGTTTCTGGATATATTCCGAATACTGTAATAACCACTTGGATGCTTGCATGGAGCTGAGCAAGTTGATGAGGGATGGCAGGTACCAGCACTTCTTTGAGGCCTGTCGACTCCTCCAGCAAATGATTGACATCGCCATAGACGGCTTCTTGCTCACTCCAGTCCAGAAGATCTGCAAATATCCCCTCCAGTTGGCTGAGCTTCTCAAATACACTGCACAAGAGCACAGGTGTGACACATTGTACACAACACTGGAACAGTGTTTTTTTTTTTTTTTTAAGATGGGTTCGATCGCACCCCAGGGGTTCAGTGAGTCAAATCATATTTTATTTTTCAATAAAGAAGGGTTCAGTGAATGCACAGAGGAAACTGGTGGGTTTCGGTACCTCCAATGAGGTTAAGACCAATGTATTAGAAGTAGGGATGTAACGATATCCAAACATCACGATACGATATTATCAGCATATGAAGGTCACGATACGATAATTATCACGATATTGTGGAGGCGTTGGCGATATTTACAAAAGATCACAATATTGTAGAAAAAAAAAGTGCAATATTGTGCTTTAGCGCTTAACAGCAATGCATATAAACCACCTACAATCTCTAATAACAATATTGAGGCACTTACTTGCTAATGCAAGCACACATTGATCACTTCACGAGCAAATTAGGTTCCCCTTCATCTGACAATTAGCATAGATTTTAAACATAGAAGGCCAAAACATCCCTAATTAAAATTAAATTGCACTATTAAACTAGCCACTAGAGGGTGCTAGAACTGCACAAATGGAAATCAACCTGACTTTTTTTTCCACAGATGTGTTCCTTTTAAATATTGTGAACATGATGACGACGATATTGTGGCAGTTTTAATATCACGATATTGCCCTTATCGTGACATCCCTAATTTAGAAGTACCAAAAATCTTGAGGATTTGATCCGTTTTCTCACTTTAGTACATGAGTGCACAATCAACACTTTTATGGCTCTCTTCTAAAGTATTTGAAGAGGTTTCCCTGACGATAGATGCAACCGGTACATGAAAATTGAGACAAGCAGACTTGCGCATGCAAATCCACAGAAACATTAGTGTACGAGATTTGAGCATATCCTCAGCCAGCTCCGGGTCATTCACAAACCAGGCGCTGTGAAGCCAGATCGGGACGGGTGCCAGCTCTGCCAGCAAAGCCTGCCAATTCACAGTGTTTGACTGCAAGAGAATCTGCCAAGTATAGGCCAACCCTCTGTCAAACACATACACACTATATTTGGATCTATGCAATCAGAGGCGTAATGGGAACAATCTTACTCGGATAGCATCGATGCAGTTGTATTTTACAGTCAAAGTGGCTACCGGTAATTAGAACTCAGTACTTGCTATTTGGATCGCTATTACTTCAGTATACATCCCACGTCTAATAAGGTACACTGCGTCTTTCATTACTGCAACTTCACCAGATTTTTTTTTAATTAATTAATTTATTTATTTATTTTTAAAGAGTGGCCAGTTTTCGAAGAGCTTAACTCGACCCTTGAATTCCCCAAGAGTCATTATGTGTGCGCCGTGTCTGTGTCTGCAGCGACTATCGATACGTGGCGGCGGCCTTGGCAGTAATGCGAAACGTCACCCAGCAGATCAATGAGAGGAAGAGGAGGCTGGAGAACATTGACAAAATTGCTCAGTGGCAAGCATCTGTTTTGGACTGGGAGGTACGTACGCGCGTGTGTGCGCGTGCGTTCAAAGTGCAAATGTCTTTTCACTGGCTCTGTACACTCAAAACTACAGATAAGTCTCCTGTACCATGAAGTCTTACTTAACACAACAACTGCGCACGTTGGTGTAGCGTGTTCCTTGAGGGGCAAAATACTCTGACTATATTATTTCTGACCGTGTCTTGTTACTGAATGCTGGTTTTACTTTATGTACAGTATTAAATCAGTTCTGCTCTGTCTTCATTCTCTTCATCCACAGTCGTTATCGCCAAGTTCCTCCTTGTTCAGTTTCATCTTCATATATGTCAGTGCTTCTCAATTATTTTCTGTCATGCCCCCCCAGGTATGAAGAAAACACCTCGCGCCCCGCCCCCCCTCTATCTATAAATAGTCTAATTTGTCTATAAAATTGTTATAAGCACACCTCTGCCTAACACTGTGTCCGTATTAATGTATCAGAGACTAAAAAAAGAAAGAAATATGGACCAAGTTACATCAAAGAATAGATTTATTAACTGTAACAGAAAAGATTTAAAGCACATCTGAAATTCAAAAATAAAATTAAATCCTTCATTAAACTATTAACATTTTTTGACTGGCCATGTCAAACCATATGATAAGGAAAAATAAAATTACATAAAATCAATAAATAATAATGCATTCAAACTGATCACCAACGTTAACGCAGGAGCACAATATTAAAAAAAAAAAACTTTTAACCTGCAAAACAAAAATATATAAAATAATTTGTGCTGATTAATTTTTTTTGCCGTGTGCAAAGCGCACATGCTCAGTGCAAACAAAACCCCTACACCACCGAGCGAATGCTCCCTGCCATAATGAGAGCGCTACTGCCCCCTAATGTAGTGGAGGTGCAATTGCACTTTATTCTAGGACAGTAAAAAATAAATAAAAATTAAAAACCATGTTCCCCGAGATGAAACTCGCCCCCCTTGATGGAGCCTCAAGCCCCCCCCCACTATTTGAGAAGCACTGATATATATGAACTGGTCATTGTTTCTTGAGTCGCACAATTCAGGGGGGTTGCAGTTTATCTATACATCTCTTAAAGCATGCTGGATTAAAAAGATAAAGCCGAAAATAAATGTATTATTTCATGATTATTTCACAGAGTAAACCTTTGATGTATTGATTTTGGTATCTGTTTTCCTGTGTCCAGGGGGATGACATCTTGGACAGAAGCTCGGAGCTCATCTACACTGGGGAGCTGTCATGGATCTATCAGCCATATGGGCGCAGCCAGCAGCGAGTCTTCTTCCTCTTTGATCACCAGCTGGTTCTCTGTAAGAAGGTAAAACGTCTTTCTCTTTGTTCACTTTCCTCCTTTTCATTTTGATTCCCGTTTGCTCTCGAAAACAAGCTGATAAGGGAGAACACAAACAACCGAGTCCGCTTGCTTGAAAGTTGCGCATCTCGCGCTGATCCCAGAGATGCTTGCTTAAGGATGGAAAATATACAGTATTAGCCAACGCAAGACGCATGAGCCCTCGGTGAAGTTCAAATACTCAGCACATTTCTCCTAATGTAGCCGCGGCGGTTTGGGGCTCTGATGCACCAAGGCTGTGCTGCCCTGTCAGACGAATGTTCATGCTCGGCTGCACGAATGCAGTGAGACGCTTGGACACGCTGTCTCACCGAGGCGGAGGGGATGCCGCCTCGCACGCATCCAAATGTGAACCAAAACAATTAGCTCATCATTTACTTACATGCAGACACCCAGTGTGTAGTTCATGTATGGCTTACATACTGTTAATTCATTGACTCGCCGCCATTTTCACATTTCGCAATCCCGTTCGCTCCCGGCCGTTCTACTGGATTTTGACTGATTTTGCAAGGCCCACAGAATATTGTGTTAAATTGCTATAAAAGAATGGAATCTACCAAAAGAAAGATTAAAGTCTCTTCTTTCATCAGAAAAAAAAGTGTGTTTCTATCTGTTTCCGATTTGCAGCAATTAGCATTAGAAGAGCGCTAAGTTTCATCAGTTTTCACAAATCTATTTAAAATGCTAAGTAATTTAGCGTTTTTTCTAGATGGCCCTGGTTGATCTCCTTTGTTCTGCTGCCACCTGCTGGCCGTTTGTGTAATAACTACCATTTCTGCAACCGTTCTTTGCAGTTGAGAGGCTGCATCAAAGCCTTCTGTGTGCTCTCGCATAAAAAAACATAAAAACATATAAATACGTCTTTGGGACACTTACAACATTAAAAAAAACATATTTACACGTTATTAGGAGCAGATGAGTTAAGTATTGTCTTCATTAATCTTTTATTGACCTCATCCACCCTGTATCTATCCCTGCTGATCATTTCTGGCACCACAAATCAATGTATGCGTGTGCAGAGCTCAGTTTTTGCAGTGCCACTTCAAAAAGTTCCAAGGATACGCTGAATTTGATGTTTTTGTCCTTTTTTTTTTTTCTATACTTCCTGATTTAGCATTCTCAATCCAGCGACGGGCCTCTGGGGGTGTTAGCCCTCCATCTTTCTCCTCTCGTATTGTTCTTATCACTATTGCGCATAGATGCAGGTTTATCTCCGCACGCTCATTAGCTGTTCTGTTTCTCATTTTACCCCTGCTGACCTCATCATGCGACTTGGATGTTGTTTGGTCCTAAGGCAATAGCGCTGTGGCGATTAGTTGATGTGTACGTAGAAGTAAATAAATCGACGTTGGCTGGACGCACTGTTGTTGCATGGTCAGATTTGGCCTTTGGGCTTATTTTGAGATTGTGAATGTGTATGTTATATAATGCTCTATCCATCCATCCATCCATCCATCCTCTGCCGCTTCTCTGAGGTCGGGTCGCATGGGTAGCATCTTAAGCAGGGAAGCCCAGACTTTGGTATCCCTAGCCACTTCATCCAGCTCTTCCTGGGGTATCCTGAGGTTCTCACGCCAGCCGGGAAACGTACTCTCTCCTGGGTCGTCCCTTCGGTCTCCTCCCAGTGGGATGTGCCTGGAACACCTCAGCAGGGAGGCATCCTAACACGATGCCCAAGTTGCTGCATCGTGCTCCTGTCAGTGCGGAGTTCAAAAGACTCGACCCGAGCCACTCCTTGATGACCGAGTTTAGTTCTTCCCTTATCTCTAAGGGAGAGCCCGGACGCCCTGCAGAAGAAATTAATTTCGGCCGATTGTATCCTGGAACTTGTTTTTGTTTCGGTCATGACCGTAAGTGAGGATAAGAACATAGATCGACTGATAAATCAAGACCTTCGCTTTTCGGCCGAGCTCCTTCTTTACCACAAATGACCTATACAGAGTCACCTCACAACACTGCACCGATCAGCCTCTTGATGTGGGAGATCTTTGTTCTTCACTCACTCGTGAACAAGATTCCAAGAAAGTTGAACTCCTCCAACTTTCCCGACCTGGAGTGAGCTCTCCACCCTTTTCCAATTGAGGTGGTCTCAGACTTGAAGGTGCTGAATTGTTTGCAAACAATATTTGAGAAACATTGTGATATTGTGCATTTGGAAGAAGTTTTAGATCTTTGAGTTCATCTCGTAAAAAAAATGGGAGCAAAAACAAAAGTGTTGCATTTATATTTTTGTTGATGCACGTCCTTGCTTTTTGCCTGCTCCAAAATTTCAACACATTAACACACATGCACATACAAATTATAGCAAACTTTTGATCCTGGTGCTAAATCTCGGAAAACAATCAGTTTTTATGAAATATGTTGCTGTGCAACAATAGGAAATATGTACAACTTTAAAGGCTTACTTCCCCCCGGAAATTTGGTCAAGTATTCTTTAAACATTATGATGTTTGAATTGTGAGGTTTATGTATCATTTTTACACACAGTATAATGATCAAAAGTAAAGTCTAACTTTTTTTTTTTTATTATTATTATTTGTGCAACTACAATACACTTATGAATGCCAATGATAAATTTGTGTTGATAAGCATATTTTCTGGAAAAAGGACATCTCTGTATGTGCGAAGTGGGTGTTAGTGTATTTGGGCAGCAGATGGAAAAGGTGTCAGATGACAGACTATCAGGTATCAATGAAAAGTAGCTTGTTAACACCTGAGTAATGTAAACGCACACACACACACACAATTCATCTTTCTGTGTACCTCACCAGGATCTGATACGACGGGACATTTTGTACTACAAGGGTCGCATCGACATGGATCGCTACGAGGTGCGGGACGCCATTGATGGGCGAGACGATGACTTCAACGTAAGTGTGAAGAATGCCTTCAAATTGTGCAACAAAGACAGCGACGAGATCCACATCTTCCTGGCCAAGAAGCCGGAGGAGAAGATCCGCTGGCTCAGGGCTTTCCATGAGGAGAGGAAGATGGTGCAGGAGGACGAGAAAATCGGTTAGTCACATCTTTGGATACTCTTTGCTTCATTCATCCCTCTTATGTAATATAATCTGTCTGCATAACAAAACTATTTGACGTGTACTATATTGTGGTATAAATTACAATTTTTTTTTTTAAATGATATGTAAACTTCAACGTTATGTCCTTTTTATCAATCGTGCTTATACTGATAAACAAACATTTATGCTGTTATTCATCAAAATATTCTTCCGCTGTCAAACTTTATCGCAGTTACCATTGCTCCACATATTTAAATACAATATGTACTTTTATGAGCCGAACAATGTATCGGTTCCAAAACATTATTTTTTTTCGGGATCGGAAGGAGGATTGTTGACAAAGAACAATGATGAAGATAAAGTTGCCACAGCATCACTTAAGGCACTTACTAAGCATCCAATCAGATTGTTCAGATGTCAGCCCTGCATCCCCAGACATAAATGCATATTTGTATGATGATATATGATACATGCTGTGATAAGATATATGATATGATATATATCATATGATGTGATATATGATTTGATATGATATATCACATGATATATATATATATATATATATATATATATATATATATATATATATATATATATATATATATCATATGATTATATCATGTGATATGATATATCATATGATATGATATCATCTCATGTGATAACATGACATGATATATCATATCATAGGATGTATCATATTATATGATATCTTGATATGATATATGATATATCATATGATATGATGTATCATATCATATGATATGATGTATCTTATCATATCATATGATATGATGTATCATATCATATGATATGATGTATCTTATCATATCATATGATATGATGTATCATATCATATCATAT
Organism: Festucalex cinctus; assembly: GCF_051991245.1. Taxonomy (NCBI): domain Eukaryota; kingdom Metazoa; phylum Chordata; class Actinopteri; order Syngnathiformes; family Syngnathidae; genus Festucalex; species Festucalex cinctus. The sequence continues at coordinate 2,333,350 of NC_135419.1, read as the reverse complement.
CATATGGCACTCACGTCACTTCTTTTCTATTTCGGAACTGCAATCTAGCCGTGTCAACGCTTATTTTTCACAACATACTGTGTTGTTTTCTGTCTAGGTTTTGAGATCTCAGAGTACCAGAAACGGCAGGCAGCCATGACAGTGAGAAAGGTGACCAAACAGAAAGGTGAGGCAACAAGAAGATATCAGGTGATTTCCATTTTCTTTTCCTCGCTGGTGTGCTCTGTCTTCTCATCGTTGTTTACTGTTTGTTCAACCTGCTTTTTTTAATTTTTTTTTTATTATTATCTCTTTTCATGAGCTTTTCTTAAACACACAAGCACTGGAAAAGTACAGTAGATTTTACGTTTACTTTCGGTCTTCCATTTGAGTTAAATGTCTGTCTGCTCACGTTAAGCTGACTTGCCACGTGTCGTAAAGCAGCTGTTAAGCATCAATGAAAAGACAGAGGGACTGTTTGCATGAAGTATTGAGTTTTAAAGATGACACCTGTCTTCATGGCATCTGGATCCTCTGTCATATAGTTTTAATGAAGCAATTTCTGACCTCAATTGTTTGTGGGGTTTTAACTTGACTTGATATCCAGACATTTATTATATACTTGACAATCAAAGCTGTCGCTATAGTTTTAGGAATTTTTTAGTAGGGTAGGTGCCCATGTAAGTTTAGCTCCTAAGCTTGTGACAAGCTGACAAGATCCAACACAAGATGACAGAGATATTATTTGTAAAATATGATGAACTAGGATAGTCAAAGTGTCTGAGGTAAAAGGTCAGATCTGTCATTTTATTTCCACCCCTCTGTAGCGTGCCAGCTGTTCTTCAACCATTTAAAGATTACAGGTACAGTGCCTTAAAAAAAGGATTCATAGCCTTTGAGCTTTTTCACGTATTGCAACCTCACAATCACAAACTTGAGTGTATTTTCTTGAGATTGTATGTAGACCCAACCTTCTAAATTGTAAGTGCCTATGATTCTGTAAAGTGTATTTGTAATCAGTACTCTCGATGTGCAAATCTTGTAGAAAAAGTGGCTCTCCAAAGTGTTGACCCAGGAGGGCTGAAAATAAACGCACGCCACATTTTTCAGAATGTTTTTCCCCTAAAATTATGAAAACTACCGTATTTTCACGACTATAAGGCCTAAAAGCCTTAATTTTTTCAAAAGCTGACCATGCGCCTTATAATCCGGTACGCCTTATATATGGATCAATATTGAGCCGCAACAGGTCTCGCTGTCAAGACGCTATCGGTGACCCTGCACGATCGGTGACGCGCATGCGCAGAAGGTCCCGCCATCTTGGATCGCTAGCTAATACTAATACTTTACCTGAGAGAAAATAATAAAAACAGCTGTTTATTCATTTTGGGAGTTGTCAGAAAGCTGGTTTGTAATCTATGAATCAAGTTTGACTGACCTATCTGATTGATTTGTTGACATTCCCTTTAGCACAGCACCATCTAATGGATGCATAACATAACCCCAGTCTCTACTGCAGCGCCTTATATATGTGTGGAATATACGGTACTTATCATTTCCATACCACTTCACAATTATGTGCTACGTTATGTTGGTCCATCATATAAAACCTTAAAAAAAAAAAAAAAAAGCGTAAAAGTTTGTGATTGTACGTGGCAAAATGTGAAAAACTCCAAGGGGTGTGAAGACGTTTTCAAGGCACTGAACTCTGCATCCTTTACAAGAACCTTTAGCCAGAACCTTTTTGTTCTCTCTGTCAAAACTGAGTTCACTACTTTAGTTTGTGATACAATCGCCAATGAAACGTGAAAAGTGTTAGAGCGAATTGCCGGGAAAAAAAACACATGCCAGACGCATTTTCTTCGATGCTAGCACCCGTCAACACAAACACTGGGCCCACATGTCACAGCTGCTGGTGTCATCCTTTGCATTTTTAGCCATTTAGTGTTAGTCTAGATGTTTTGTTTTCCATGATTGATGTTTTTCGCTATGGCCAGTTGCACAATAAGCATGATCATCCATTCAAGTCTGAATTAACCAATGACCACTTCTGAATGTTCTCTCTGGCGTCAACCCTCATCGATGTCTTTTCCCAAGTAAACGTTGTGTATTGTGCTGTATGTTGTACATGGCTGGCACAAGGTGAAGTACTCTTTTGAATTTCAGATTCATTTATAGATTTCATCTTGCGAACGAGGGCCATGTTGTATGGACATGGTTTGAAAATGCTAAAGGTATATGCATAAGCGTTCTCTTTAGAGCTAGCACAATAAGATGCCATGGCAACTGTTAAAACAGCATATTTGTTGTCATTAACGTTGGCACTGCAGCATGCAGTCACTGTCCAATGTGCTGATAAGCATCATCACGTGCAGCATCGCTGAGAAACGGCTTTCTCGGTCGCAAATAGATCAAACCGTCCTCACTGCTGCTAAAACAGCGTTTGGCAAAACACCTGCAACGAAGCGCACCGTTTCTCATCATTGTGATTTATTTCTGAGATGCCATGGCAACTTTGGAATCTTTCATCTCCAAATATAGTTTGTTTGTAACGACGCCAGCATACTTGTGATGCTTGTAGACTAGCCAAATGACATGGTAGAATCTAGTTAAATGCACATGAAAAGCTTTCTGTTGGGCTCTATTTTCACCACCCCTTGTGTTTCTCATGTGCTATTCAAACAAATATGCTGTCAACAAAAAAAATAAAAAATAAAAATGGAGGACCAACGTGTCTTGTCCAAAAGACCGTCGCAGCATCGGCTGGGATGTGCGGGTCCTCTTTGTTTGCTTGAATAGCATCTTTCGTCGCCCTTGTGTCATCACTAACGCTGAATTCCACTTGTCATCTTCGTCCGCAGTCATCTTCAGGTTTAACACGCAGGAATGTTACCAACGGAATCTCATTTTGACGCGCGCGCCTGTGTGCTGTGGCAGCATGAATAGATGTTGTGTTTGTCCAGCAAATGAGTGACAATACTGACGGATTTGTTTTCTCTTTGCTTTGTGCCTACGCCGCCTCCTCGCCCCCCCCCCCCCGCCCTCGCTTTTCTGCGCCCGCTGCTCTTCTAGGTGTAAACAGGAGCACGCCCCCCTCATATCCACCCCCCCAGGAACCCCCCCTCAGCGCGGGGCAGTATGAGGTAACGGAGGACATGGCACAAGGAGAGGTTTTTGAATTCAGTCAATCCAAAAGAGGCCAGGCTCCTTTCTGGCAAAATTTTAGTAGATTAGCTCCATTTAAGAAATAGAGACTCTTCCGAAGGACCAGCTATTTTTTTCTTAGAAGCACTAAACACTGGATGATCATGTCCCACAATGAAGAAAATACAAAAACACACTAACTTGAGACTTTCACAGTTAAGGACCAATGTTGAGATTGGGCGTGGTTGAAAGCAGCAAGAGGACTGAAGACTTTCGCAGAACTTGGGGGAATAAAACCGAACAAATCATACATGTTGAAAACCTTCTTAGTTATTATCACGCTTCTCCGGCTGAGTCAACCCTCACTTGCACTCTCACTCCGATTCTGCAACACTTAACCTGTATCAACAACATCTGAATGTCCTGGAATTCATAGAGATTGTTGTCTTACTCCTCTTTAAAAAAAAAAAAAAAAAAATCCATCGTCTGAAGACACAAAGCGGACAGCGCCAGCTCGTTGTACGATTGTGTCTTAAGATCTCGCTGTGCTGCTATGTGAAGACTGCGCGTTGCATTCTTGTGAATGTGTGTCCAAAGTAACGACAGGCCTATGGCGCTCGCCGAAAAGGAAGCTCCGCTCTGTTTGGGCATCGCCTCTCCCACCGCCGACGACAGACGCGTTCGAATCCGCTCTGTCGTCGCCCTCTCGTCGTCGTCCCGCCATCTTTATCTCTCTGCTCACCGCGCTCAGCCTATGCGAGTCAGAGGAAGCATTTCAATCCTTTCGGAAACCCGCCACCAGCCATGATGTGACGGCTCCGGGAACAAATCAATAGCGGGAATGTGGAAAGTATCGCGTATTAACATTCTTTCACCAAGCAGTTTTGACAGGGTATTCATATGCCATCACGCAGAAGGTCAAGGGCTGCGGGTTGCGGCGAGCTTGCCGCTCAGATGAACCTGCTGGGAGCGGGAGATAGGCAGGCTGCGCTCCAGCCGCCTCGTGCCAGAGTGCCCCTCCCCTCTCTCCCCAGAGACCCCGACCCCCCCCCCGTAGCACTGTGCTGGCAGCTCGCGGACGAAAGAGCATGCCGCACCTCTGGAAACGCATCGAGAGCGAGCAGTGAGGTCGATCTTTAAAATTTCACCTTTTCTCGTCAGTTTATTTCAAACTATTTTTGACTTATTTTCTATTGTTCACACTGGAAAATGGCAAGAACGGCCGAGTACTTTTTTTTTTTTCAAGGAAGATTGATGTGCACGGACGGCCGTCGTAAAAATGAGGTAGACCCCAAAGCGCCGCGAGGAGGTCAAAACGGGCCAAGGTTATAGAAAAGGAGCGAAGAAGAAGCGCAACGCGAGGATAGAGGCACAAAGATGGATCAAATGTGTAGCATGCAGGCATCCTATGATTGTGATTCATGCATCTTCACAGACTGCAGCTTACAATCTTGGCATTCCCCTCCCATCGTGTTGTTTATTCCAAATCTGATCCATGTTCTGGCACGGCGCTCCACACTATTAGCAGAATTTCTCAAGACGAGCCTGATCAGATGGATTTGTTTAACCCACAATGAGACGAGACGCTTCTTTCCGCTCAGCGGTTAGAAAAACTGATCTTGAGAAGGCTTGTTTTTGTTGTTCCAGTTGGAATGGAAGCAAAAACATCTGGCCACACGGCTTGTGAGCATATTTTGACCTCAGACGCATGTCGTGTTGGATTCAGTGGACAGAAACATCGAAGTATTTGAGCAATGTGCCGTCTAGGGCTGGACGATTAATCCAAACGTAATTGTGATTTCAATCTTGGCTTTTCTCGATCAGTGATAGGTTCATAAGTTCCACCATGTTGTTTAATTAACACCCCAGTTGGTGTTTATTGTAAAACTTAAAACCGCCGCTAATGCTAAAGTCAATGTAATGTCCCATTGAAATGCTAACAGGAAATTAGCATCGACTTCAAGAGTGTTATTCCTTCAAATGATAAATATTTACACGCAAAAGTTGTAAATACACATACACACAGGTAAGATAACACTACTAGTAGTTGAGTTTTAGTAGTTGAATAAATACTTAAAAGGGCCAGTCTGCCGGTTTGACTCTAGAAAAGGCACTTTTTAAATACAGATTCAAACAAACAAACTACTTCTCAATTTACAGATCAGGGCTTGTCTTCATTTCTGGTGGTGATTTTGTCCTAAACCCCCTCAGCCTATATTTTACCATTTTGTGTTTGTTTTGTAAACAGCGGGAGGTTTCTGTGGAAAGACAGTGTTTACACCCCTTCAGCCAATCACAGAGCGGGAGGGGGCGTGTCGCAAACGGGGCCGGGCGAATTTGCCGGCTGCGTGACGTCACTCCCGCGGAAATTTGAAAGCACGCACGGATTCTTATTTTTTTTTCACAAACTCATTCACACATGTAAGCTTCTGTGAGTGAATGAGTGAAGTTTAAGTTTTTAAAATCAATTATTAGTCATTTTCTTAATCTCAATCAAAAAAAATAAATAAATAATGTGATTGCAATCGTCCAGCCCTAGTTATCGTCATGACTTTATTACTAGTGTATTGTTCTTTGTCATTTGTTTGCCTTCAAACGGGCCTTTCCAACCTTTTTTTTTCCTGGGAAAACAGCGTCGAATTGATTTGTATGATGTACAAAATCTGTATTTTGTTTCAGTAAAAGAACTTTTGCGACACGGATCAGTGGTGTCTCTCCCAGTCGGATTGTTCTGGAAGATAATTCCCTTCGCCAAACAACATACGGTTCCGAGACCATGATAACCTCAGGTCCAGTGGCTGCGCCCGCCCCCACCTCCTTAGCCCCTCCCCCCCCTCACGCAGATGCACACGCACACAGAAGACACACAATCATGCGCACTTAACTGGCCCGTCGTCGTGCTGCGGAGAAGAGAGATGCTATCTAACAGTGCCTTCCAGCATTCCACTAGTGATTATCTTATTCCGTTTCGCAGGCAGGATTTGAATTTGTTCGTGTATTTTTTCCCGTCAGTGTGGGACTTGCAACGGTCTCTTCCTTTCTCTCGCACCAACGGGATCCGCTCGGACAGAATTCTTCCGCACGAGTCGTTTCTGTGCACACGGCACGCTCACAAAAAACACACACACAAAAAAAAAACACTTATTTTGTTACTATGTCACCCTTTGCATAGCTGCAATTACCTTGCACAAATATAAGTTATTCTGATTTCAGATACAGTATGTAGAAATGACGTAGAATTCCTTTATTGTCGAAAGAGCATTTGTTTGGAATATATATTAGAAATCATTAGTTTTTGCTTAGTCGAGTTAGAGTATACTGTTTCAAGAATATTATAAGCAATGAGTTATGGATTAAATAAGACAAAGTCATCTATTTTAACTGTAAATAGTGTAAAAAGAACAGATCATATATTTGGATATTGGTATTTTGCGTTGGAGACGAATGTTGTTCCAGTTCTAGCGTACGGTAGAGCTCAGTACCAGGTAAATGCATGCTCGTGGCATCCAATACTTTGCATGAGACTTAAAACAACTCTTTACACTTTGTTTGGTTTCCTTTCACTTTCTGATGGGATTTATTTTATTTTTTTATTTTTTCCCGCCCCGCCGCCAAGCGTTCAGTTGTGAACTCGCTCGCCATTTCACCGGAGGGAGTTCTGCTCTGTCCACCTGTCTGCCGCTTGTGTGTCACGTTTCTGCTCGCAGCTTTTTGTTTCTTAGTCCGTGTCAGGAAGAGGAAAAAGGACTTGGCCTCACGCAGAGTCAAAGTCGGCTCTTGATGGATCAAATTGAAAGGCTTTGCCAAATATTAGATGTTTCCCTTTTTTTTGTTTTTTCTTTTTGTTTTATTCCAATCTACACTGGCATAGCTCTAACGGCCGGTTATTTATGGCTGCCAGTAACGGCTGAGCTTCAGATCTGATAGCAAAACGGGTATCGTTTTTTTTTCTATGACAACAATATAAGAGTTAGCACTGATCATAGATGTTGTGTATCGATTTTTAGTCCAGCAGAAGAGCTGAATGCATAGGAACTCTGTGGGCTAAAAATAGCCCTAATCCAAAAAAAAAAAGAAAGAGTACTTCATTACAATTCATATCATGCTCTCGTTTCCAAATAATGCTCGGAAGTATAACAACTTGACAATGACGATTCATTTCTCACTTGTATTTATTTAATTAGAAGCCAAATATTAAAATTTTGGGTCTAATTTTTTTTTTTTTTCCACTAATGTATATCTTGGTTTTGTTGCTCTTATATGGTTCTGAGCTTATGTTTTATTTTTTTTTCAAGGCCTAGAGCAGGGGTGTCCAAACTACGGCCCGGGGGCCATTTGCGGCCCGACATACATTTTTTTTGGCGGACCGCGGCAAATACTAAAAATAATTTTTCAATGCTGTTTAAAAAAAAAAACAAAAAAAAAAGAAAAAAGAAAAAAAAGAGGGTGGATTAAACATTTCTAGCTACGCAAAGACACAAATTTGCAGCTAATAATTCTGTTTCAGAAATAAAAATAGTTTCATCCACTTGTTGCTTAGTGTCAAGGTCCAATTTGTGAAAACATCACATTAAATTAATGGTTGTTAAGTGTGGTCAGTTGACGACCGATTGTTCTTGTTGTGGTTCAGAATGTCAAGTTGGGATTCAGCTGCTGCTCTATTATAGTGGCACACAGGGGTCACTATTTGCCTTGTGACTGTTAGCAGTTTTCAATAAGTAACTGTACATTATATCAACCATTTATAATTGCTTCATTGATTTTGACCATGTTTAACTCATTCACTGCCATTGACGGAAAAAGACGTCAAATGATGCATTTTTTTTGCTGGTCTGGCAATGAATGTGTTAATAAATAACTTTTTTTTTTTTTAAATCAAAGTGGCCCTTGCAGCTTTCTATTTTTCTGTATGTGGCCCTCAGAGTAAAAAGTTTGGACACCCCTGGCCTAGAGGATGGCCCTCAATGCTGTTTTATCCTATTTGTTCTCCGGTCATGAGCTGAGACAGCCGAGTTAACCAACAGAATGCACAGGAGGCTGCTTTCGCTCACCCGTTTTTTTTTTCATTCCAAAACGTATACAAAGCACTCACGTGGCGCGTGGCGACATCACCGCTCGCGATCCCTTGCTTGCATCTGAACAGTCAGGGTATCACAAAGTCCAAATGAGCCATATTGGATGTGGTTTGCAATGACGGCAACGTGAGCCGAAGACTGACGTCCCACTTTTAGAAACACGATCCATTGTATAATACCATATAGTCTAAAGGTCTGAGTTTTGCCTCCTGCCACCCGAAATCCTCGTCTCCATATGCAAACATTTTTGTCATTTTTGTTCTTGCTGGCATTTTCAGTTTGATTATTTGATGTAGAAATGAAAAATAATGCCTATTCAATCCAGAAACTGTGAATGGGAGAGTGGAGATGTCAACTGTATGTACATTATATGTTTTGGTGTATTCTGAAGCACTGGGAATATGTTGTACTTCGCTGTAAAAAAAATAAATAAATAAATAAAAATGAATCCATATCTGATATAGTTGTACTTTTGTTGACAATAAAACCTCTACAGAAAGATGTTGGGGCATTTGTGTGTGAGTACAATTAAACGTATTCTGCCCGTTGACACATTTGGCACATGAATTCAAAGAGATTGGGATCCATCCATTTTTTTTGACCGCTTATTCCTCACAAGGGGGTGCTGGAGCCTATCTCAGCGGGCTTTGGGCAGCCAGCTTTGTTGCCAGCCAATCGCAGGGCAGAGATTGGGATCGGGAGTAGCCGGTGTAAGTTGGGGCAAAATCTGTCGTTTGGAAATACGCTTCAAAAGCGCACCGGTTGAAAAAGTGCGTTGCTCCAATTTGCCGTTGGGAAATTCAGAGTGCAGTGCGCACTATAGACACTCCGACTGGGGACACACTGTGCCAGTGGAGATAAAAAAAAAAAAATGGTACTAGCAAGATGATATAAACATCATTCACCATTCTTGTACCGTTAGAAATTTCCCCAATTTGGTTAGTTATTTGCTTCACCCCCCGCAGCGTGTTGCCATTATGGCCGCCATTTAAAGGCACGGTGTAAGATTTCGTGCCATTTAGTGGGGAACTAATAATTCATTCATTTTAAAATCATACTAATAAATTCAATAATACGCAAAAAAAAATGTTCTATCACATCAGTCTTTTTTTTTTTTTTTTTTTTTTCATGTAGCCGTAGGTCTAGTAATCGCTAACGGGTTGCAGCGCACCTTACAGGAAGCGGACGTATTTCACTGCCATCTTTCTGTTCCGGATAACCGAAGGAGAAGAACTTGTAAATTGGTGCTAGGCTTGCAAAGTGTGGGCTCTCTGAGGCACTGTAGTGCGTGTTGCGCTTCAAAACGCACCTGCTTGGAACTTAGGTCGGTGTATTCCATTTGTTAACCACTAGATGGCACTCAATTGTGCACATTGTCTCTTTAGTTGTCTTTCACATTGGCTGTCTTTGGTTATGATTTACTGTTTGTTTGTTTGTTTGTTTGTTTGTTTTTGTCATCCACAGTTTGATGTTTGGGTTATCTTTGGATACTATGAATGTGAGAAGATGAACATTGGCTCAGACAAGTTGATGTAGCCAACTTGTGAACAATTTCCGCCTTCGTCAAATACCCCCAATTTCTGAAATTGTGTCTACTCCCCTGATGGAAAATGACTTCATCAAGGTGATGCTGCAGATAAGTCGGGGGGGGGGTGACGCGGAGCGGGGAATGCCCATCAAAAATGAGTCTACAGTGTGTAGCTTATGCTGCCATCAATAAGTAATGAGACTTATGCAAATACATCTCTCAACCGAATGCTCAGTTTTTCAAGCTCACAGATGCAAGACTGTTTTTTGTTTGTTTGTTTTTTCAGACGAGATTGACTCCCTGGCGCGATGTGGCGTGGGTGTCTGTTTTTGAGCGGTTTGCTCCAGTTGTGACTCTTTATAAGAAGGGATTTAACTGTTTATGAGTGAGAACATACGTGCAAAATCAGAAGATATGGCTCAAGGGTGACTGAAGACGAAAATAGATCAGCTTAGCCGCCCGAGGCGAGTCCCACCAGTGAGTCAGAATGATGAGTAGCGCAACTGCGGCCTCTAGTGCTCATCGACGGTGTTACACTTCACAAGGACAAGAAACATTTGGCGAGGACTTTTAATAAGTAGTGAGGCCCTTTTAACTCTTTGACTGCCACACGTTATAAAAACAAAACGAAAAAAATCCACAGGGCCAGCCGCTTTTGAGCATTTTAACTCATCTTTCAACGCAAAAAGAATATTGTTTTGCCTTTACTACATATACAATGTGGCTACTAAATGAAAGATCGCATTCCATTCAAAGGAATTTTACTCATCATTATTAACTCATTCACTCGCCGCCATTTTCACAGAAGCAATCCCGTTCGCTCCCGGTTGTTTTACTGGATTTTGACTGATTTTGCAAGGACCACAGAAAATTGTGTTCTATTGCTATAAAAACATGGAACCTATCAAAAGAAAGATTAAAGTCTCTTCTTTCATCAGGAAAAAAAGTGTGTTTCTATCTGTTTCCGATTTGCAGCAATTAGCATTAGAAGAGCGCTAAGTTTCATCAGTTTTCACAAATCTATTTAAAATTCTAAGTAATTTAGCGTTTTTTCTAGATGGCCCTGGTTGATCTCCTTTGTTCTGCTGCCACCTGCTGGCCGTTTGTGTAATAACTACCATTTCTGCAACCGTTCTTTGCAGTTGAGAGGCTGCATCAAAGCCTTCTGTGTGCTCTAGCATAAAAAAAACATAAAAACATATAAATACGTCTTTGGGACACTTAGAACATTAAAAAACGTATTTATACGTTATTGGGAGCAAATGAGTTAGACGTCTTTGGCAGTCAAAAAAAAACAAAAAACAAAAACAAGAGTGCTGCTTTTGTCCTGATGCTAACGGCGACATCCCACGTGTTCCGACGTGTTGTGCTTCAGGTAATTCCTCAGGATGAGAGGAATATTCAAACTGTCAATGGCAGGCTCTTTGTTAGCGACATGAAGACATCTGCGGATTGCCAGGCGAGTCTGTGACATCAGAGGTTTGGGACAAACTGGTGCAGGAAGACACGAAATGAGAGAGACAGATGAAATTTGTGTCGTGACAAAAAGCAGTGGACAATCATCGGGGTCTTTACCTCTTGCTTTGAGTAACAGAGCCAAGGCTTCGTTCTGCTTTGTCGTCTTGTCAATGATGAGCGTAGGAAGATAAACATCTGCGCCAAAGTCTATCAGAAGTTGGACGTACTCCACGCCGCAACCGTAACGCAAACACGCCTCCAGCACAGTCTTTGGCCGCTTCAATCGGGCCAGCATCTTCTCATCCGTGCAGTTATAGTTGGGGTTGGTTCCGTGGAGGAGGAGGAGCTTAAAGCAGTCCAGATGTCCGTACACGGCGGCCATGTAAAGAGGCCCCCCGCATGTTGCGGCATTCGACGCCCACTCTGGTGCGGCTTTCGCTCGGACGTCCGCGTCGGCGCCGAAGACGAGCAGCTCACGCAGGATGTCCGCGTCGCCCTCGCGGGCCGCCGTCAGCACCGGCGGGCAGTTGTTGTGCGGGCTGCCGTTCGGGTCGGCTCCGGCCTTCAGGAGAGCCGCCGCGCAGTCCAGATGTTTGCCGCTAACAGCTGTCAATAATGGCGTCTGGGCTTTCACGTCCAGGCTGTCGATCTGGACAACAAAGACAACTTGAATCGTTCCAATTCTATTCGTGTGGTCTCTGCATCCGCAGCCGTAAACATAAAACTAGAGCTGTCAAACGATGACATTTTTTAATCAGATTAATCACATCTTGGAATTTTGATGAATCACGATTAATCACTGACTTAAAAAGATCCCCCCCCCCCCAACATATTTTGCCCGCTAAATTCGAATCGCACCTGTTATGTGTTATAATTTTTTCAACGTCTTCAAAAATTGATATCCACTGCACACGCTCATTCTAATCAATTTATTACTTGCATCATTTAAAATGGGAATAAATGACCTACGGCATATGTAAACATTTATTAAATGCTTTACTTGAATGCATGTAATTATGTTTATTGCTCAAACTCGAACGGCTACCTTTAACGTAACCATCCGCTGTCGGCTAAAAAAGGATCATCTGCGGTCAAAATTAACTCATTGAAACCCCAAAACGCGTAAATACGTTTTATAATACTTTGTCCTTCATTCCCCAAAACGTATTTATACGTTGTTGTTTTTTTGTTTGTTTGTTTGTTTGTTTTTTAATGCAAGGGCATACAGAAGGCTTTGATGCAGCTTGTGATATGAAGAGGTGCCTTAAAGCAATGGTAGTTATTACAAAAAAACGACCAGCAGGTGGCAGCAGAGTATAAGAGATCAGCCAGGATTATGTTGCAATAAGCTCTTTTTGTGAATGTGAATGAGTATTGATAACTGTATTCTAATGCTAATTGATGCAAAATGGAAACAGATAAACATTTTTTTTCCTGATGAAAGAAGAGATGCTAATCTTTCTTTTGGTAGGTTCCATGTTTTTATAGCAATAGAACACAATATTCTGTGGGCCCAAAATCAGTCAAAATCCAGTAAAACAGACGGAGACCAAAGGGGTTGTTGCTTCAGTGAAAATGGCGGCGAGTGAATGAGTTAATAGTGTGATTAATCTGTGGTAATACAATAATTAATGCGCTCATTTTTTGTGATCAATTAATTAGTTAACGCTTTAACTTTGACAGCACTATATAAAACATAAAATTGTTCAAGGGGAAAAAAAAAGGTTAATTTAGCATACTGTGTATTCCTGAGAAGAATTTCTTTTATGTAAAAGGATCTCATTCACGTGCATTAATTTCTCAACTGTGATATTCTAATTATAAACGTAAATGCTGTGCACAAATTATTGTATAATTGTTTGCGTTTGATTCATTTAATTTGTTTTATTGTAAGTCTCGCTCTGGTCTGTCACAGTCGATAACGATAAAATGAGATCAGTGAAATGATCTGATGTCGCGTGGAAGGTGGTCTCTTCTAATCCTGCAGCTTGAATGCCTAATATGCTAAACGGGCGTCAAATGTCGACGGATGAACGCGTTTGAATGCGAATACGTTTGTTTACCAGCCCAATATGAGTCTGCTGTACATCACCAACAGCTGCTTGACACATCTCACCTCTGCTCCATGCTCCAGTAGGAGCTCCAAGCACTTGAGGCGTCCCAGGGCGGCGGCGGTCCGCAGGGGGGTGACGGGGACCCCCCAGCCACTTCGAATGTTGACAGCCCTCCTGCAGCTCTCCCGAGAAAGGAGCTCGGCGAGAAGGGGAACGTTGTGGGCGCTCACGGCGTTGTTCAAGGCTTGGCTCAGCTCGTTGCCTTCATCGTCCTCCTCTTTGGGCTGCAGCAGCGAGAAGATCTTGGAGATGTCCATCAAACTCATGTCGACAGCTCCGCCCGCAGACATTTTTCACCTCCGGGCTGGTGTGAGTCAAAAAGCTTCCATCTGCATTTAGGTACTCAAAACATATCCGTCATCTTCGTTTGTGTCCATTTCAACACAAATGTGTTTACTCACAGAAACCTCGTAGTAATTTCATGAAAATGTAATCAAGCCTGAACATTAATAATTAATAATCTAATAAAAAAATACTAATATTGTAATATTTTTATTATAATTTATTTACCACTATAATTTATGACTATTTACTACTATTATTATTATTTATTGCTTTAGCAACACTAAAGACTAATGTAACAGTGAACTTAACAGGTGTGTCATTGTTTAACAATACACATGAACGTAAACTTATTAAATAAAAAAATAACTAAAAAAGAGCAGGTGCATTTTTAACTGTAATACTTTTTTTTGCATTCCCAGATGTCTGCAGCAGAGCAGTTCTCATCCAGTGGGCGGAGCTTGCTTTGACTTCGAATAACTGCAGAGTTGGTCTAACACTAAATTAATCAACTCTGATTTCCTGTTAAATAGGTCAGTGTTTAAAAAAAAACAAAAAAAAACACACTGAACATTTAACACAAAAAAATTTAACAGTACAATTTTTGTTGTGGAACTTGTGGATGAATATTAAAAGTCTTAGAGTCTATTTTTATTTATTTGTTTATTTATTTATTTATTTTTAAGAGAGTCTTAGATTCTCAAAACAAAAAGCAGAACTTTGGACTGAAAATGAACATATCTATCAAATGTTACATTATCAGTTTTGAGAGAGTGAGAGAGAGAGAAGACCCACTTGAAAATAATGTAGACCTAATAAAGAAATACATTAACAGCATATCAGTGAGGATTGTTTTGATTACATTATTGGTGAAATTATTATGTTATTATTTTTTTATTATTATTTTTTTTATAAAGTGTGAATTTTATTACATTTTAAGGCGTAATTACATTTTGTATTGTGATATATTCATGCCACGACCAGTTTGACATCATCCAAGTAAAAGCAGAACAATAGTGTGAAAAAGCTGCATTATATTTGTAATAAACAAGAAAAAAAAAAAAAAGGTCATTCGAGACTCACCTTATTGGGCTGAAGTTATTTCCAAGCGAAGTCAACGTCATCGCCTTCCAAGTTACATTCAGGAAAGGAAACACATACTGCACGTAGGGAAAATCCTGTTTGTGTGATGCATGCAAAGAATCAGTTGGGAAAGGTGCTCGATGGCGTGTTCGTGTGTGTGCATGTGTTGAAGGGGCGAAAACTTCAGGGTTGGCGCAGGCTAAATTTAGGCCACAGATGGGCCTGGCTCAACTTCCATTCTTGGAGAGTTGAAGCTCAGGCTTAAAATTAGAAAGGTGATAGACCAAGTGACACTGATTTGCGTGTGTGTGTCCAGGACAAAAACACAAATAATATAGACGTGTTGATTATATATCTATATGCAAGAATGTGTGAAGAATGTTATCAATCGTGGTCACGTTGTCCTTGGAGGGAAAGTGTTCAAAATTAATGAGTATGTATATATTTGCCACAGTTATAGGTGAATACAAGCCAAACATTTTTGCATCACTGCCATCATCTCCCCCAAGTGGCCCCCAGTTTCCCAACAGAAGCCGTTTGATCGTGTCAGCTGTGTGACTGCATGTGAGACGTTTCCACAGCTGTTCTTTAGCCAAACCCAACCACGTCCTCATAAGAATGCAGCAACACATTCTTTGTGCACATAGTCCCGATAGTTGCCATTCACTGTGAATACTCACGAGAGAGATTACATTATTTGAGAGCACGACAGTGTCAATTAAATGTGAGTACAAAGTTCATTTTGTCTTCTTCTTTTTTTTTTTTTTAAATATCGTACTGTCAGTGGTGTAATACTAAAACTTAAACCGGAAAAATCTTCACCAACTCAACTCAACTTTATTTATAAAGCGCTTTAAGAACAGGCATTGCTGTGTACAAAGTGCTGTACATAAACATAAATATCAGTTTTGCTGTAAACAAGAACAAAGCAAACATTTTGAAGTGCGAAAACAAGTTTTTTATTTTTTGTTTTTTATTTTTTATTTTTTTGTAGGTATAACCAGTAGTTAAAAAGTGAGTGCATCATGTGCAATAACCATAAACAGAAAACAGACATTTGTTTTGACATATTTGTAATTCAATCGGTCCATATTTCCAAACATTTTTTTTCTTTTTGAAATGACTTGGGCTAACAATCTCGCTGTCATAAACATCCAGCAGACAAAATTAGTCAAAAAGACTAAAAAAAAAATACAATAAAATCAATCAATCAATCAATCAATTGTACTGTAACTTGTTGAAAGTGCATCCTCGTTTTATCTCCACTTGATGGCGATAGTGACACATTGATTTCAGGAAGTGTTTATGTTGTGAACACAAAAGAAGATGGTACTTTTTTTTTTTTTTTTTCTTTCTTTCTTTAGACGGTACTTTCTGAGGCCTCACATTTGTTGGGAAATTGAATATTTCTGAAATAATTTACTAAATAAATAATTAATGTGACCACATCCTTATCTCTTCCGGTTTTTTCATAAATGTTCTGCCATGTGAATCTGCAATTAAAGGTGCTTATTTTTTGTACTACTACTACTAGCTTGTGTGACAAGTGATAATTATGACCAAAATTACATCAATAGCTATTGCCTATTGTCTTTAGTCACTTCATGTTTTTTTGTGTCTTTTAGTAACATGATACACTTTTAGCTGTATTAGACATTAAAATGAACAAGAAATTGAAGAAAACAATTTGGTGTAAATGTTTTTTTCTTCCATGTGACTGTCTTCCTTGCTCCTTGTGGGCAAGCATAAGGAATTTTGTTTTTGTTGCAGTTTGTAGTTTGATTTTATTGATATGACTTATTTCTAGGATCGTGATAGAGACGATTGTGTGATAGAGACAATTAACGGTTATGTTCTAGAGTAAATCTGGTACTTCAATTCTACTAAATGTTCCACGAAATTTATAACAATGAGTCTATCCTGTCCATTTTTTTGTAGTATTTCTCTTGGCCGGGCTACTTTCTGTATTATGTATGTGGATGTTTTGTCGTGCGGCACGGTAGTCGAGTGGTTAGCACGTCCGCTTCCCAGTTCTGAGGTCTCCGGTTCGAGTCCAGGCTCGGACCTTCCTGGGTGGAGTTTGCATGTTCTCCCCGTGCCCACGTGGGTCTTCTCCGGATACTCCGGTCTCCTCCCACATTCCAAAGACATGCATGGCAGGTTCATTGGGCGCTCCGAATTGTCCAGTCGGTGTGCTTGTGAGTGTGGATGGTTGTTCGTCTCTGTGTGCCCTGCGATTGGTTGGCAACCAGTCCAGGGTGTAACCCCGCCTACTGCCCAGAGCCAGCTGAGATAGGCGCCAGCACCCTTGTGAGGAATAAGCGGTCAAGAAAATGGATGAACATTTTGTCGTTCTCTATGTGCTGCCATTTGAATCTAATGTGCCAGAATCAGTCGTGCTGGTGCTTTATTTTCAGTCCCACTGGCGTTCTAGGCAGGACACACTGCTCAAATATGATTCGCTGTAGGCGACACAGATGTAGCGCCATGACCCAACTATGTATCACATGTGTACAAAATAAAAATAGTCACGCTTTCTATGGTTAACGTTGGTTAGGGTTAGTGGGATTTTGCCAAATTGAAGTTTTCCCGCCTGGAAGCAGTAAAGGCCATTATGTATATGTTATTACATTTGTTACGCATTTGTAAAATATTGATTTCAGAAATTATCCAGATTATCCAAACCCACCAGCAGCAGCATTAATGTGAGGCCTTCGTTGACGTTAAGATTTGGCAACCAGGTCTGGATCGTTTTAATGCTGAGGGTCAAAATTAGAGTCGATGAGAAGGTGAAGGTTCGTATGCAGCGCACTTAACCCAACAGAAAGCAAACGAGTTCAGTCTGGCCTTTTCCTCTCGTTCGGTGGCCTCTGGCTCATGTTAATGCCGCGTGTGCGTGCGTGTGTGTACGCTTTCTGTTTCCCACTGTGGTCAATGTGAGGAGTAACGGGTTTCTGTGGCCTTGAAAACTTTTATCAGAACGAAGACACAATTGCAGTACCAGACACTGCAAGGCAGACTAAATACACCCATGAGCTATATGGCCCGGGTCCAAACATCTCTGATATTGACGTCTCCCGGAAGACACCCAATGCGTTTTAATCTGATGCTCTCGAACCCTTTTCGAACAATTCCTTTTCTTTTAGGAGTGCGCACGTTAGTCGAGTTTGTGGAAAAACGCCTCGTCGCCCTCCAATGCCCCTCTCTGGATTCGGGAGGAACTATTTTGTGGAAATATGCGGGTCACAGCAACCTGCGGTCGCCTTAGCAACTACGGAGGAACGTGGAGTTGCCCTGGCAACAGATGAAATGAGGGGTTACTGTGACAAAAACACTACAGGAACTCATTTGGCAGGACCTCTCTGTCTTTTTTTTTTTTTCCGACAGATAGCAGCAGACATGACAGGCACGACGTTTGTACAATGCGAGCGACGACGTTAAGGTGGAGTCAAATATGTCTTTGATTTTTAATTATGCAGGCCACACCAACCCGATTGGCCAATGGAGATGAAGACGTTTTTCCACAATTTGTTCGCAAAATGACCACAAGATAAATAGATTGGCTTTGCTTGAGATTCACGTTACACAAGCGCATCATTCCAGTTATTGATTTTCACAGCCCGTTGTTCTTTTTCCCATCCACGTTTGACCTTCCTGTTTAACGTGGCTTTGTTTGTCTCCTGCTCACTGCCAGGTGAAGCGAGCATTACGT
The DNA here is from genome assembly GCF_051991245.1 of Festucalex cinctus. Classification (NCBI taxonomy): domain Eukaryota; kingdom Metazoa; phylum Chordata; class Actinopteri; order Syngnathiformes; family Syngnathidae; genus Festucalex; species Festucalex cinctus. The sequence continues at coordinate 2,314,975 of NC_135419.1, read as the reverse complement.
GAGGCCTGTGAAGTCACTCTGCCTTTTCATTTGCACTGCACACATTGCGACGAGAAAAAGAACTTTGGTCAGGGGTGGTGCAAGCCACATAGATAACAAAATGATACCCGAGTCCAAAAAGTTTTGGTTGGATTCTGATATCTTGAAGATGAAAAGTTGTCTAATATAAAATAACAACTTGTCCATTTTAGTTACAAAAGAAACATTTATTTTCATATCACCGTATTAAAACTTACAACACAATTTAAAGCAAATACGTCTGGCTGTTTTTTCCCCATATGGTCACTTTAAAGGCCTAGTATGCCGGTTTCACTCACGGAAATGCACTTTTGAAATACAGGATGTACACACTTTAACTTTCTCTCAGTCTACACATCTGGGTTTATGTTAATCTTTAGTGGTAATTTTGTTTTGTTTTTTGCCATTTTGTGTTTGTTTTGTAAACAGCGGGACGTTTCTGTGGAAAGACGGTGTCCAATTGCAGAGCGGGGGGGGTGTCGCAAACGGGACCGGGTTGCATGACGTCACTCCCGCGGCAATTTGAAAGCACGCACGGATTATTATTATTATTTTCAATCACTCACAGAAGCTTACATGTGTGAATCAAAATCACAAAATCACCCCCAAATGTTAAGAAAAGCCCAGATCTGTAAATTGAGTAGTATTTTGTTTAAATCCTGTATTTAAAAAGTACATTTTCCTGAGTAAAACTGGCAGACTGCACCTTTAACATTGTAAACATAAAACATTATTTATTTTATTTGATTTTTTGGCACAAATCACAATTGACAACCACAGAAGCATGCAAGCAATGAATAAAAAAAAAAAAAAAAAAAAAAAGTCAACAGAAATGTCTGTTCTTTATCTCTAAGGCTATAAACATGACAAAAATGACTGCCTGCTTTGTTGGATTGGTTTTGTTATATTATTGCAGGAACACAATTGAGAGATAATAAAGCTAATGAGGAAGTCATCCAGTTACATATTAACACACGAAAAGCACAGATCGAAACGCACATGGCCCAACCCTGGCTCAGCGCTAAACTGATATCGAATAAGCTACAGTAGCAATAATACGCTGAGCCAAATTGTAACGCGCGGCTTCTGTCACTTCTGAGCACGCTGGGGCCAGTTTGCAGCAAATAAACACAAAAAAGGATCTACTCGTCCGGCTTCCTCTTGGGCTTCTTGGGGTTGCGTGAGCGGCTCTTGGCCTTGCACAGGGGACAGATGGGAGCATTGCGGTGAATCTGCTGGTGGCACGACAGGCAAGCCTACAAGTGAGCATAAAGGAGACTTGTGTTTAGTCTCAAAACTCAAAAGACATTTGAAAACGGCTCTCAAAAGCGCAAAAACCACATCGTTACCGTCCGTTTCCATGCAAAAATCTGGACGCATATTGTTTAATATTCAGTGCAGGTACGTGATGACCAAAACAAATGACTACGAAAACGACTTCTCAAACAAAAGGAGAGGAAACACCCGCTGATTCGTGGTCTCACCTCCTCACAAATCTTTCTGCAGAACATATTACATGAAAAACAAACACATTCACACCTCATTGTGGATTTTCATGTTCTTTCTGTCATGCCGTATGATGCTGCCTTGCCTTCCAAAGTGAATGTTAGAATCGGACAGTGCTTCTCAAATAGTGGGGCGGGCCCCTCCAGGGGGTTCATTTGACCTCGGGGAACATGCTTTTTTATGTTTTTATTTTTTTTACTGTCTTAGAATAAAGTGCAATTGCACCTCCACTACATTAGGGGGCAGGCAAGCGAAAGTCACCCGAAAGCTAAGACGAGGAAATATGACAAAGCGTATGGGGGGGGAGATGTTTTCTTCTTCCTAGGGGGGGCATGACAGAAAATATTTGAGAAGGAGTAGCTAACGTCGGCCATCAGTAACAGCAGGATGATTGAAGTTGAAGAGATTAATTTAGACACACTTTTTAGGGCATCAATCATTCACAAATTTTCACGAATCGCGATAGCCACAAAGAGCGGCACGCCGAGGAATGGTTTGCAAAAGACATTATTGAGATTTGGAGGTGGTCGAGCAAGCAGTTGTTACACATACTAATGAAGTCGCCTGCTGGGCTGGGATGAAAGATTCATTTTTAAATTAATTTTTGTTTCCCGACATTTTTTGCAGTTCCATTGGATTATAGATCAATTTTGTTGTGTTCCTATTTGGAACTTTTTTTTTTTTTTTAAATTAATATAAATGTGAAGTTAGTTTTAATTATTTACAAACATCTACCTTGCTTTATTAAAAAGTATCCAGAATGTCGCAAATCACAGTGTGTTCTCTTTCGTTAACAGGAATGACAAAAGCTAATTAACTAGCTGAGTTCTGGGGTAATCAAAACAGACTTTCAAATCTGCGCTGAGACTTCAAAGCAACGATTGATATTAATTACAGGAAAAAAAAACACACTTTTATTTTATTTTTTTTACATTTGAACAACGAGTTTCCGACCAGTCGGAGGGAAGAACCGCGTGCTCGGGACACCAAACAAAACGGGTACAAATGATAAATTATATGTACAAAAATTACTGGTGTAAAAAATAAATAAATAAATAAATATTGGTTAAAACAGATGGAAACAATGTCGGTTGTTGTTTTCGAGGATCAGCTGCTCTGCCGATGGCTTCACAAAATATGAAATTCCTGCAGCTGTGCTTTGAAAATCCTGCTGATTCACACAAGAATATCGGGGAAAACACTTATGTCCATTTTTTTTTTTTTAATAAACATTTTTGGGATGTCTTTTTAGGTTGTAAAAATAAATAAAATAATAATAATAATAATAATAATAATAATAATAATAATAAGAAGAAGAAGAAGAAGAAGAAGAAGAAGAAGAAGAAGAAGAAGAAGAAGAAGAAGAAGAAGAAGAAGAAGAAGAAGAAGAAGAAGAAGAAGAAATAAATACAATTTACAAAAATGAAAAAAAATGGACATAAGTGTTTTTCACAGGACAGCGATGACATGAAAAAAAAAATTGTGTGTTGAACTAGTATGCAAAAATGTATTCATCTATTTTATTATATGATCTCTTGCAATTGAACTGGACACCATGATCGACACAAACTACAAAAGTGTGTATATTGACTCTAATTTCTGAGAACAACCAATCGGTTTTCTTCGTCTTCATCATGCATTTTGTTTTTATTGCTCCTATTTATATGCTCTGAGTGACTTGTAGCCCGAAAAATATTGTATTTTTTATTATGTTGTCAAAGCTTGCCTTTTTGACAAACATTGTGGGGTGCTTTTTTTTTTTTTTTTTTTTGTGGGGCTGGAACAGATTCATGTCATTTCAAGTCATTAAATCATTTCAATGGTGAATATATTTAATGTTACAAGCTTGCTTGAGAAGCAACTTAACTCATTTTCTCCCAAAGACGTATTTATCCGTTTTTTTTTATTTTGTTTTTTTTTTGGGTTTATGCTAGAGTATTCAGAAGGCTTTGATGTCGCCTCTCAACTGAAGGAAACACTTGAAGAAATGGCAGTTATTACAAAAACAGCCAGCAGATGGCAGCAGAGTATAAGAGATCAAACAGATTTGTAATGAAACTTTAAGCTATATTCTAATGCTAATTGCCGCAAAACGGAAACAGATAGAAACATACTTTTTTTTTTTTTTTTTTCCTGATGAAATAAGAGATACGATTTTTTTCTTTTGGTAGATTCCATTATTTTATAGCAATAGAACACAATACTCTGTGGGCCTTGCAAAAACCGTCAAAATCCAGTAAATGGATTGCTTCCGTGAAAATGACTGGGAGTGAATGAGTTAAAACTTGTTCGTCAAGGTACCACAGTATTTGCAATGAATTTTATAAAACGGTGTAATGCCAATGCAATCCCAGCACTGGACTGGTGCTTTTTAGGCCGGCGGATACCTTCATGGGTGGCGGCTGCTGCCTGAAGGTGGCCGTCTGGCGGGCATCTTGTTTCCGGGACACCTGAAGTTGCTGCGCCGCTGCGGCGGCGGCGGCGAGGGATTCCGGGATGGCCGGCTCGTGCGGCTCCTTTTGCCACTCTGCTTTTTGCTTCTCAAAGTAACTGTTGAAGGCAAAGCCAAGACGGACGTGAGTCTCGTTTGCAGGATCTCGCACAAACGCCATCCCATCATCGCACATCAGGTGCATCAACACAAAAGAAAACAAGCTCGTGTTCCTTTTTTTTTTTTTTTTTTAAATGTACAACCAGTGAGAGTGTTTTAATGCGAGTGTTTGTGCAAAAGGCGGGGAAGGGCTGGGAAAAAAAAGACGTGGTATCCTATTTCATTATGCTCTCTGGTTTCTTTTTAGAATGGGTTTGTGATGGAGTACAATTCACTGAAGAACAAATCTAATGGCTCGGCTTTATATCCATCAACGTACCACAAAATAATTCCTTCCACCATCATCACAACACATTGCCATATTTTACGTTCAATCAATGTTCACTAAATATTTGTTATTGTCAAAAATGAACTGAATTTTCTTTGTTGCAGCTCATTTCATGCAGATGTGTCACTTTATTTGAAAATCGTAACACCCACGACGTATGAGGTGTGATTCCATTTTCTCTAGCACGCCTTCAGTAGGCCAATTTCAATAGGCGCTTACTAAAAGGAACAAAAAAAAACAAAAAAAAAAGATTGCAGAATTACTTTTCGAGCAGCGAGACGTCGCATTCGGGAGTCTGACAGCATTTGTGGCCCAAGAACCGAATGACAGTGATGGTCAGCAGCCCATCGAGCTGGTCAACAACCGATCGATGATCACCGATTCGGCAAACAACAACCTCTCGATTAGAATTTGCAGGAGACGTCTGAGTTCAAATGTTCCCAATTAAGCCAACCAGCAACCACTATCTTTAGATAAAAACAGACTGCAGATGAACCGCTCTGTCCTATAACGCACATGCAGACCCGGCTCCGGTATGGCACAAGTCCTCCAGACAGCAATGATCGGCTCAAAACAACTCCGGCATGGAAGCAGGTGCTCAGAACACACGAGAGAAAATCTTTCAGCTCAATCGCAACCCTCCATAATGCATGGCCATTGGGAATTTCAGGAGTTTCCCGAATGGCCGATCCATTTTTCGGCCAGTCTGCAACTGCCCAAACACGAGGGCTGGGAATCTTTGACTGTCTCACGATTCAATTCGATTACCATTTTTGGGTCTACGATTCGATTCAGAATCGATTTTCGATTCAAACGATTTTCTATTCAAAATTATTTGATTGCCAAATGATTTCTGCTTCAATTTACAGATATGCAAAAAATTGTCATGATCTACTCCAGTCTGCTTTGAAGACAAAATGACAAATAGAGACATTAAAGTGTCTTTTTTTTTTTTTTGTTAAAACATTTATTAATTTTGTATTGTAAGTGCCTTTTTCCACAAAAACAGCATGTGGGCTACAACTGCCTTTTCCGCTTCTTCTTCATTTCTAATTTAAATAAAATTGATTTTTGGATATTAATATCGATTCGATTACTAAATGAGAATCTCACTTCTTTTATGAATTGATTTTTTTGGCACACCCCTACCAAACACCCATCTCCATTGGTCCATAAATACTAAATCGGCATATATCCCCAGCTGCAATCTCGGCCACCAGAAACAAACATTTGTAAATATCGACTAATTTCCTTGTATTATATTTATGATTCATGTACTACTTTGGCAGTGTAGAAAATTTTACTTTGATTGTTGCTAAAAGTAGTGGTTGTTCCTTTTTTTTTTCTTTTTTTAAATCGCTAATATTCCTTAATTTTTGCTTCATTTTCACATGAAACATGATTTGCCATATAGACGGCTACCTGTGATGAACGATTGCCATCTTTCGCAATATTGCATCAAAAATGAAGCTGGTCCCAAAACGCTACAGTTCGAGTCTGAGACTTGATCGAGGAGAAACGATCTTATTTGTCCAGTGCAGGCTTCACTGCACTGGCTTGACGATAAAATGTTGCATTGAATATAAAATCCTTCCTCTCATCTATAAAGCACTAAATGTTCATGCATGCAACTTTAATACTTTTTTACCTTATAGTTGCTTGCAGTAAATTTATGAAACTAATAGAGCACTACGCTCCCACGTGTACAATAATCTGGTCTTCGGCAAACAGCCACCCAGCGCCACACCGAGTCTTGCTTCTGCTCGAGGTTTCTTCCTGAGACAGAGATTTACCATTGCCACATGTTGCGTTAGTTAGCTGTAATGTGTGTGCGGTGTGGTTTTAGACCTGTTCCATATGTCGAGTTAAACATCTGTTGTGAATTGTGAATTTAAATGAAACTGATTTGATTTGCTCATATGACTCAACAAAACCCTCAAGGCGTTAAACAGAATTTCTTGAGAAGAACAAGCACTCAAATATTTTAGGACCGCCCACATCCCAAAGTCACCCATCAAAAAAAAAAAAAAAAAAAAAACATTTTTTTTCCCCCTCTGTACTCATTAAGAGCCCCAGACACTTTTTTTTTTTTTTTTTTTTGCATAGAGAATTTTTTGGGGTGTAAATATCAGTCAGTATCCACCGTGCCGCAAACTGGAATTGGCTCGGGGCGTGTCCGTGCGGGTGTGTTATGATACTGACTCCAGGGAGAGCTTCTCCTCTTCTTCGTTGAGGTGAGGGAGCCTGTGCAGTCCCAAAGTCATCCTCAGCGCATCGACATGCTCCTTCAGAGGTTTGTACTCATCATGCAGGCGGCGAGTCGTTTCCAGCAGCTTGTTCAGGTCATTTTCAGACTGCTTGATTGTGCTTTCCATCTTTGGAAAAACAAAAATTACACCGAGGGCTGTGCAATTAATCGAAATTCAATTACAATTTCAATTATGACACCTCACGATTACAAAATCAGCGTAATCGTAAACAAAGATTATTCAGACAAATTTTTCAGTTGTTTAAATTCATACATTTGCACCTTTTTTTTTATTTTTATTTTAGAATAACTAATTTAATAAATTGTTTAATCCAAAAGGAACTTGCTTAATTAGTATTTAAAAGAATTTTGTTTGTATTAATATTTTTTTTTTTACATTTAAAAATTTTCTTGTTTTTTTCCCCCCCAAAAAATAAATAATTGTTCTACTGCACAGTGCACATGCTGCACTCCAACTTCAAGTTTTTGCCAACATAAAATTATAAATAAATAAATAAATATAATATAATATAAATATATATATATATATATATATATATATATATATATATATATATATATATATATATATATAGATAGATAGATATTATAAATATAATATATATTATAAATTCTGTTCAGTCCAAAAGGAACTTATATAATTATAATGTTTATTTATTTTAGTGCTTAAACATTTTCTTGTTTTGTACCAAAAAATAATCGTTTGAATAATTGTGATTTAAATTATTACCAAAATAATATTAAATTAAATTAAGCTCTCTAAATAACTGTTTACAATTTGTCAAAGCAATTTGTTTTCTTGTGCACCCATATAAAAGTTAGTTGAAGATTCTAGTAGCACATGCAATAATAATGATGATGACAAAAAAAAATGGTGCCGCTTTGTCATTTTTGACTCGCACTCACCACATTGATATCAGCATGGATGAGCCGCAGCTCCTCCACATGTGCCATCTTCTCCTGCAGGAGGAGATCCATCTCTTGCTTGTACTCCTTTAGATGCTTCTCCTCAGACTCCAGAGCCTCAAACTCAATCTTCAGACGAGACTTGATCTTCTGCATTTGGACTGTTTTGTTCCTGGTGGCACAAAAAATATGCACTTGACTCACCTTGTTCACATCAGAAAATCAATAAATGGTAACCTGTAAACAACAGCATCCAGTGATTCTCAACAGGTAGACTGGAACCCATAAACGGGTTGCTGACAAGTAGTTAAAAAAAAAAAATTACAGTGACTTTACTGTTTTGATAAGGTTAGTGATAGACTACAGCATATTTCAACAGGTAAGTTGATTCAAATACGTCCGTGGTGGAAAATCAGAATGTATTTACCATTATTACTGAGGGACTGGCTAAATAATTCAGAAGATTGCAATAAACAAATTGCCTTATAACCTTGCCCATGGTAGCTATAACGGAAGTCGTAAAGCTAACATTTTTAAATGAACTAACCCGACCACACGGTGATTCTTTTGGTGACTTATTTATGGGATAACGGGTTAAGTCCCTGTTAGAACAAATAACAAACTCTAGGCTACGATCACTTGCGCTTGACTTTACTGTTGCTCAGAATATATGGCACCGGCATGCTCTTTTTGAAAAAGTGAAATTGATAACGTGATCCGTGATCGTAATGCAACTAACTGTACCTTTGTCATGTTTAGCATAAACATAAAATGAGCTGCAGATAAATGTGTCATTGTACATACAGTACAGTTTGACTGCAAATAGTATTCCAATAGATAGATAGATATATAAATAGATAGATAGACAGATAGATAGATAGATAGATATATAGATAGATAGATAGATATATAAATAGATAGAGCAGGATTCAGCCAGCGAGCAATGAATGAACAGTGAGTTACGTCCTGACAGGATTGCTACTAGCTAATTAGCTAGCTCGACCGCAGCAGCTTCGCAGCCCACATCTGGAATTTCCCTACACATCTGGAACGCTGACGAACGTATGATTATACAGTCGTGTCAGCTGCAGCCTGTGCGCATCTACGCAATTACGCCAAGACGTGTCGAAAATAAACAAAAAGGGGGCGAGCGTTGTCCGTTTAAGCGGAGGAGCAGCACAGCCGCTGCTAACCAATGCTAGCCGCTGTTAGCTTAACAGAGTAACAAAGCAGCCAAAGGGGGGCAATTTGGCTGGCTAGTGTTGCATTCGCTGACCTTTCGCAAGCATCAGAGCTTTTGGTCGTCTGACGTGTTTTCGTGCCTTACCGTACTTCCAGGATGTTTTCTAACTTGCACATGATTTCTTGTTCGTCCGTCATGATGAAGAAATCTCTTTGCTCGTTGCCCAGCTGATGCCGCCGTGTTGCCGGGTGGTCTCTCTTGTTGATTTAAAAAAAAAAAAAAAAAAAAAAAAAAAAAAAAAAAAATGGCTGACGTGACCGCGCACACGGGCGCGCTCGTTCAAGGTGAAGCTGTGACTGAAGCGAGCCATCAAGTAGTATTCCTCTCATACGCCAACAAAAGTACAGTACTAGTAAAATGTTAAAAGGTGGCAAAAGAACTCACATTCTAACTAGAGGTGAAAAAAAAAAAAAGACTTACTGCTTTCATTCCTTCCTTGACTAAATGTAAAAAAGTACAGACTCTAAAATGTATTTATAGTCCAAAAGTTTTTCTTTCTTTTTCCCCCTCATTCATCAACTCATCCATGTATTCTTTCCATCCATCCAGGGCACTAATGGCACATTTCCATCTCTTCTCTTCATTTACGCTTAACCTGCTGCACATCCTTCCCATATTTGTTCCTCTCTGGCAAACCTATACAGTTCTTTCTCTTCCTCTTTACTGTCCAACCTGGCATATCCTCCTATTTGGCCTTTGCTGCTTCTACCTTCGCCTCGTATGAACTTGTCTGCTCTCAGTCCACTGAGTGCGAAGCTCACCTCTTTTTCCCTGTATGCTCTCCTGCACTTCCCCATTTCATCACCAAGCACTCTCTCGCCTGTCTCCCCATCACTGCAAATAATCATCCATCCATCCAGTCGCGGGAGGGGTGCTGGCGCCTATCTCAGCTGGCTCTGGGCAGTAGGTGGGGTTACACCCTGGACTGGTTGCCAGACAATCGCAGGGCACACAGAGACGAACAACCATCCACACTCACAAGCACACCTATAGGGACAATTATTTTGGAGCACCCGATTAACCTGCCATGCATGTCTTTAGAATGTGGAAGGAGACCGGAATACCCGGAGAAGACCCACGCGGGCACGGGGAGAACATGCAAACTCCCCCCAGGAAGGCGGAGCCTGGACTCGAACCGGAGTCCTCAGAACTGGGAGGCGGACGTGCTAACCACTCAATCACCATGCCGCATTAATAATAATAATAATAATAATAATAATAATAATAGTTGTTACATAAACATTTTTATATATTACATCAATGGGCAACATCCTAGGAATAAAACAATTCCAATATTGTTTCAAGTACATAATCCAAGATACAAGGTGTGTCGGAAATGTCACAAAAGATGACAGAAGATATGTCAAATTCAAAACTATATATGACAAATATTCCCCTTCAAAGTAGCCCCTCTGGTCTCACACTCTCTCCCAGCCCTCACGCTCTTCACACGTTCTCATAAGGATTCTTCTGAGATCCTCTGCAGCTCTCTTCATCTTGGTGGCATCCACGTTTTCAAAAAAGGGTCCACCCAAGCAATCACCCCCTCATTTTTTTTTTTTTGGGTGGGGGTGTTAAAAAAAAAGAAGAAAAAGCACATAGCCAGTAGGGAGGCTGCTCCAGCATGGCGATGTTGTCCTCAGCATGAACCGTCAGATTCACAATGCATTGTGTTCTGGTGACGCAGTCAAGCAGATGTACTGTACAACATAATTGCTCAAAAAACAAAAAAAAGATGGACTGTGCAACAAATATAATTGTGGCCTTCGACTTTTGCACTTGAAAAAAAAACACGGCAGTTAGTGTATAACTGGCTATAACTGGCAAACTTCAACATTCCCATTTTTGCTAGGAAGAGAAAATGACTTCATGCGTCCAAATTCCTTTTTGTTCGAATGTCAGCGTTTCCCTGTGACAAACAAAGAGAAGGAAAATGGTGCAGACTCATTTCTCTTTTTTTTAAACTGGAGAAGTAACAGTGTAAAGGTGAAGCTTAATTACCCCTGAAAAATTCATTCCTTTATTTAACCAGGTAAGAAACTCATTGAGATTTTAAAAAAAAATCTCTTTTCCAAGAGTGACCTGGTAGAATTAATTTAAGAATTAGAATTTTTCATTCTCCAATGTTTGCTGCAGTAGGAAATCTAGGAATATTGTTACTGTCTAAAAATTCTGCAATAAATCTTCAATTTATATAGCAATTTTCCTACAAATGTATCACATGGGTGCTTTCCCCAGTAAAAACAGGGTCAACAGACAAACGACACAAAAACGCACACAGAAAAGTACGCAGATCGTAAAACTCAGTAACGCTATTAAGGAGGAAACACTCGAGGCAGAAAATCGTGCCACAGAGAATTCATACAATCCAGTCATTCGATAACATTTTTTTTTTTTTTGCCTTTTCGCAAGGACGTGATTGAAGTTTTTACGGCCGCAATAAAATTGGGTAAATGTGTATCTTTGGTGATTTATGTGGCAGCGGTTACTTGTTCACACAGATATCGTTGTTTTCACGCTGTCGAAGAAGCCCTTTCAGATCATCGAGTCTCGGTTGGATTTTGCTGCAAGCACTAGATCCTTATCATCATTTACACATGGAGGTGGATCGTGGTAGTGGGGGCCATCATGTACCAAACAAACCAAGTTCCCTTCATCTTTGTGATTGTTAAATGCTGGAAAAACTGATACATTTTTTTTTTTAATATAGATTGGCCAAAATAACCTCAAATACATTTAAAAGATTGCATCCACATTACAGGCCTGGTGGTCCTGATTCTTCATGACATCTTTCCCACCCTCCTGCATCCGCAACATGCTCGGTGTCTATATGGAAAACCTTTTGTGTAGTCCAGTAGCCGAGAAAGCCACCTCATCTGGTCTCAACCACAACAGACCCGACTTCACATGTCATGAAAGCAATGGAGAGTTTGGATCTGGCCCACTCACGACTAGGGATGTCATGATATCCAAATATCACGTTACGATATTATCACGATACGATAATTATCACAATATTGTGGGGAGGTTGGCGATATTTAAAAAAGGTCACAATATTGTAAAAAAAAAAAAAAAAAAGCTCCTACTAAAAAAACAACAACAACAATATTGTGCTTTTGTACATAACAGAAATGCATATAAACCATCCTACAATCTCTAAAAACAATATTGAGGCACTTACTTGCTAATGCAAGCACACATTGATCGCTTCACAAGCTAATTCGGTTCCCCTTCATCTGACAATTAGCATAGATTTTAAACATAGAAGGCCAAAACATCCCTAATGAAAATTAAATAGCACTTGTAAACTAGCCACTAGGGGGTGCTAGAACTGCACAAATGGAAATCAACCGGACTTTTTGAACAAATGTGTTCCTTTTAAATATTGTAAACATGACGACGACGACGATATTGTGGCAGTTTTAATATCACGATATTGCCCTTATCGTTACATCCCTACTTACGACTAGGGATGTAACGATATCCAAATATCACGATATGATATTATCACGATATGAAGCTCACGATATGATAATTATCACAATATTGTGGGGAGGTTGGTGATATTTAATAAAGGTCACAATATTGTAAAAAAAAAAAAAAAAAAGAGCTCCTACTAAAAAAAAAAAAAGCAACAATATTGTGCTTTTGTACATAATAGAAATACATAAACTACCTTCAATCTCTAATAACTTAATATTGAGGTACTTAATCGCGAATCCAAGCCCACATTGACTCACTTCAAAGCATTTTACAATCCCCTTCTTCTGGCAATTAGTGTATTTTAAACATAGGAGGGCCAAAACATACCGAATGAAAATTAAAATGCACTAAATAACTAGCCACCAGAGGGTGCTATAACTGCACAAATGGAAATCAACATGACTTTTTAACAGATGTGTCGCTTTTATTGCTGTTATGACAACTATCTTTCGATGTATTGAAAAAAAATAAATCCCTGGGATTTCAAATCAAACCAATTGTGGAAGACGAAGATTAAGTGCAAGGTAAGTGTCACATGATCAAAATGTGATGAGAAAGTGTTCTGAGAGGAAGTCTGCCTTTAAGCAATGCTCGGGTCCCAGGCAGGCAGCCTTTGGATTAAATGAGGGAGAGAGGTACTTGGGAACAATACAATGGTCTTTTCTCACTGCGTCTAATCCTTGTTGGTATTGCAAGCAGTTTCATATGACTCCACAGAGAAAAGGCGACAAGCGTGCCTAAGAAGAATTGTTTTACTACTGACTCCAGATTGGAAAAAAAAAAAAAAGAGAAATGTCAACTGTGAGTAGCAACTTGTTATTGTTTGTAGGCCTATATGTTTGAGGAAGTGTTTAGTTTTATATACAATTAGCCTCCTTGCCTTTGTGGGGTTTAAAATAAAGCACCGTAATCTAAAATGGAGCAAGGTCGAATGCATTATAGAAAATGCGGATGTGAGCCAAGAATTGCATGGTAGCTGTAGATTTTGCTGGATGTTATTGTTGCCAGAACTGTTAGCAAACAATTTTTCTTTTATTCCGTTGTATGTTGTTTTATTAAAAGTTGTAGGCTATAAATGCAAAGTTGAATGGTCCGCATTGTTTTGACCAGGGGTGGGAATCACAGATGATATTATCATGATATTGTAACAGTAATAACTAGGGGTGACAAAATTAGTGCGTTCATTTTGAGTTCATTTAAAGTTATTTTTATTTTTATTTATTTTATGTGCGATTAATGACCGCTCCCTACTTGTAAAGCCTGTACTGGCGGAATTCTAGTCGCAACACAGCAGACACGTCCACGTCAAAATTTAACTGTAATAAATGTAATAATAATGCATATATTTGTGGAGACTTGGATCAAGTTGTATTTTACAATTTTAAAAAAGTGCAGAATTTCACAAGTCATTTTATGTTTAAGATTAGATACCTCTTAATATGAAAACAAAAATGCACTGAGTTGTCATTGTGTTACAAATGCAATTATGTCATCTCGTGGCAGAAAAATGACCTCAACACAAATCAAAATCAGTCTTTTTTTTTTTTTTTGTATAGTACATCTTTTTTTAATTTAACTCAATTTTATGAATTATTATGAAATTACTGTATCAATGACTAAAAGATGCAGCCATAACTCTATTAGTTTAACTTTTTTTCCCCACTTTTATGTTAACAAGAATATGAAAACTTGGGGGGAAAAAAACATATTATTGTATATTTTATTGTACATTTAGAACAGATATAAAATTTGCAATTAATCATGACTATTCAAGTCATGTGATGAATTACAGTAAAATATTTTAATCCCCTACATTATATAGATTTATTTATTTTTGCTAAGTTCTGAATTGCCACTTCTATCTACCTAGAAACGAGGAAACCGATGGAACAAAATTAAATCAAATACAATGTTTGTAAAGTGATAGATAGATATGGTGATAAGACATTCTAATATTGATATTTTGTCCCACCACAAGTTTTGATCCACATTCACTATAGAATATTTATCATAGAATGAACCCCATCTAAAAATCTACTTTGGGCTTCATTTTTTGATTGTAGCCTCCACCAACCTCTTGTGAGTGGATGCTCCTGGTTGAACAGAAGAATGTAAGGAACACTCTTCTTTTTTTTTTTTGGTCCTTTTCCTGTCCAACAACCAACAAATTGACTTTAATTTCAAAGAGCCTCCAAAGATAATGGCAAATAATTAGTGTTCATTCCCACTCAGTTGTTGCTTTGTCATGTTCCTCAAAGTAGTGACGCAGTACAGAAATACAGATGATTGCGCAACAGCGATATTTTCCTCCTGTGTTTCCTGTTTTCCGGCAGATAAATGTTCGGGTTACGAGCATGGACGCTGAGCTGGAATTTGCCATCCTGCCCAGCACCACCGGCAAACAACTTTTCGATCAGGTACGTTATGTAACACCTGCTAATTAGGCCCTTTTTGAACACTAACGTTTTGCCGTGTCGTTCTGTTCAGATAGTGAAAACAATTGGGCTGAGGGAAACCTGGTTCTTTGGTCTCCAGTACCAGGACAGCAAAAGCTTCTCCACCTGGCTGAAGCTCAACAAAAGGGTGAGAAGAAAGTTTACCTGCCGGCACATCTCTCACATGACCCGCCCGGGTTGCCCCCCCCACCCCCCCCCCCCCCCCCCCTTGACAGATGCTCACGATTGAACGTGACTTCGTTGATCCGTCGAGGTTAATTAGCTGCTTGCTGTGCCCAATCCCAGGTGACCGCTCAGGATGTGAAGAGGGACAACCCTCTGTTGATAAAGTTCAGGGGAAAGTTTTACCCTGAGGATGTTGTCGAAGAACTCATCCAGGAGGCAACACAGCGTCTCTTCTTTCTGCAGGTTCATGAATACACAAACGACGGGCGCTGATATTAGCAAACAAAATGAATCGGGTTTTTAACTTTGCTATTTCATAATACAAAAAAAGTTGTAACAATTTTTAAATTGATTTTTTAATTAATTTTTTAATTAAATTTTTACATTTTTAAATTTTCAAATGTTTTAATTTTTTAATTTTCATACCTTAGAGCGTATTCCACATGTCATGTGGTTTAAATAATTCAATGTTATTTTACTCAAATAAATAAATAAATAAATAAATAAAAATAATAATAATTTTAAAAAAAAGAAAATAAAAAAGTTTTTGTTTCACCCAGTCATTAGCTACACATTTACACATGTTCGAAAAGAAGTAGGGAGAAGTTATAAACTTATAAACAGGTTTTAGCTTCATAGTGGTACCTCGTTGATACACAGATGAACCAGGAACCTCAAATACTAAAACAGATGCCACCAAAACCTCTGGGGGTTTTCCCAACAACTCAGGCATAAGGTTATTCTCTCTGGTTTTTCACAAGGGAGTTCATGTGCCTAAAAATGGATCCATGACGTGCATCAAATACACCTCAGTTGTGACGTGTTGTTGTTGTTTTTTTTTCTATCTGTTAAAGTAAATATACTCACAATGTGTTATGTTCTGAGGTTGGATCCCAAAAGCGCAGACACAAATAAGATTTTAACTCTTTATTCGCATAACATCGAGAGGCGTAGAACAAACTTGACTTAGACGAGAAACAATGAGAATGCGTCGAGAATCACGAGACGCCAATCCCCCTTGAACTGTGGAGATGCAAAGAGGAACCGAGGTAATAATCTGACAAACACACACTTCTCGGTTTGGCTTAAATAGACAGTGAATTGATCTGATTGGTTGTGGACTGACATGGAATTATCTGATTGGCTGTTGACCAAGTTAAAGAGATTAAAGATTCTTGACATCAAATAGCTCCTGACATCACATAACCTTTTTCCAGTCGAAACCAGATGATCGTTACATCAGTTCAAAACAGACGCTTGACCTCACGGTCATGACCCAAACATAACCCTGGCATGACCCAATCATGACTAGAGATGTAACGATACCCAAACATCACGATACGATAATTATCACAATATTGTGGGGGCGTTAGCGATATTTAAAAAAAACATCCCAATATTGTAAAAAAAAAAGAGCTTGTACTAAAAAAAAAAAAAAAAAAAAAAAAAAGCACAATATTGTGATTTTGTACATAACAGCAATGTATATAAACCACCTACAATCTCTAATAACAATATGGAGGCACTTACTTGCTAATGCAAGCACACATTTATCGCTTCACAAGCTAATTAGATTCACCTTCAACTGACAATTAGCATAAATTTGAAACATAGAAGGCCAAAACATCCCTAATGAAAATTGAATTGCACTAATAAGCTAGCCACTAGAGGGTGCTAGAACTGCACAACAGATGTGTTCCTTTTAAATATTGTGAACATGACGACGACGATATTGTGGCAGTTTTAATATCACAATATCACGATATTGCCCTTATCGTGACATCCCTAGTCATGCCACAATGTACAACTGCAATTCTTTTTTTTTTTAACTTTAGGTAAAAGAGAGCATCCTCAATGACGACATTTACTGTCCACCTGAGACTGCGGTTCTTTTGGCCTCATACGCGGTTCAAGTCAAACACGGAGACTACAGGAAAGATGATCACGTCCCGGGCTACCTAACAAGAGAGAAGCTGCTTCCCCAAAGGTAGTCGGCCCGTCATCCGGGTACAAACGTGAACTTTATACTCTGAATTCCAACCGTGTGTCATCTTCAACGATAAACCCAGGGTTTTAGAGCAGCACAAACTGAATAAGAATCAGTGGGAGGAAAGAATTCAAGTGTGGCACCAAGAGCACAAGGGAATGTTAAGGTAACCCGGAGTCAAAGCAACAGGCCGTTCATCATCACATATGACATGACTCCTTGCCGCAGGGAGGACGCCATGGTGGAGTACTTGAAGATATCCCAGGATCTTGAAATGTACGGGGTCAACTACTTCAGCATCAAGAACAAGAAAGGAACTGAGCTGTGGCTGGGAGTGGACGCCCTCGGCCTCAACATATACGACAAAATGGACAAGTAGGTCTTCCACTCGCAGCTGCGACGATTGTTCATTTCAGAACCGTTTTCATTTAGGGATATTCAATATTACTTTTTTTTTTTTCCCATACCGATATTAGTACAAGTACTCAACTCTTGAGAAGTCACAGGTATCAATACCATGTACTGATACGGTTACGTTATGCATCCATTAGATGGTGCTGCGCTAAAGGGAATGTCAACAAAACAGTCAGATAGGTCAGTCAAACTTTATTAATAGATTACAAACCATCTTTCTGACAACTCCATTCACTCCCAAAATGAATAAACATATTATTTTCTCTGAGGTAAAGTATTAGTATTAGCCAGCCATCCTAGATGGCGGGATCTTCTGCGCATGCGCGTCACCGATCGTGCAGGGTCAACGAATAGCGTCTTGACAGCGAGACCTGTTGCGGCTCAATATTGATCCATATATAAGGCGCACCGGATTATAAGGCGCATGGTCAGCTTTTGATTTTTTTTTTAGGTTTTTAGGTGCGCTTATAGTGCGGAAAATACGGTAAATTGCTTCAAGTGGCAACACACAATCCAAAATTTAAAATTTAAGTTTAATTCACTTAATTAAACAATTTTTAGTGTAGTTCTTTTGCTACATAAATACCCCCCCCCCCCCCCAAAAAAAAAAAAGAAAAGACAGATAATTAAAGAAAAATCTATATATCTCCAATACACCATACTAAAAATTGCCTGGAATTAATGACAATTTTCTATCCTTCTAATTTCTAGTTCCTGATTGTAAAACGTTCACAATACTAGTGTCAGCCGATTCCTTGAAATAAGTCCGGGTATCGGCCCGATATCGATACCTGGTATTGGTACTCGCCCATCACTAGTTTTATTTTTGTGTTGGATTCCAGTTTAGACACTTCAGTCATTCAGGGGAACGTTTATCATAAACAGTCACAACGCAGGAAATAGCAAAATCATTGAGGTCTTGTCTAATCGAAACATAGTTGGTGCGAATTACTTTTTTTTTTTTTTTCACCGCACTGACACACGACGCTGCTCAGCCAGTCACTTAATTTGAGTCTAACGCTTCATCCATTACGGCAGAGCGCGAACAAAGTCATGTGTTGAGCTATTTCGGCCCCAAACAGCCAAAACACAGTTTGTGATGTTTGCGGAAACGTGAGAAAACCATGTGAAACTCCTTGGGTTAAAACCACAATACCGAGTAAATACAATTTACCAAAAAGGCCGAATTGTGCCGTTGTGCTTTGGCGCTCCAGGCCGATCACAATTTACTCACAAATGGACTTATTCAGTGTGAAATTTGGGTCAGTTTAGTTGAACGCAAAGCAGACATGCTCATCGGAAGTCACAATTTTGCTCTGTTACGTGCATGACAACAGGCCTGATGGCTATTAATGGAAGAAAAATGTCATTGTTCTGTCTGTCACGATACGATAAGAAACACTGCATGAAATGACAGTATTATTTATTTATTTTTTATTTATTTATTTAATTTTTATTTTAAATTTTTATTTTTTTTGTTCATTCGGTAGTCTTCAACGTCTTATCATCATTGCTCTTTTATTTATTTTTTTATTTATTTTTATTTATTTTATTTTTTTTACGTGTATGTGTGTTTTTGTGGGTGTGCGCTTGTGTGCGTGTGTGCAAAGAAGTGTAAATTTAAACTCATTAATTCACCTAAAACCTCATAAAATCCCATTATTATTATTATTATTATTATTATTATTATTATTATTATTATTATTATTATTATTATTATTATTATTATTATCCCATTATTTATTATTATTACAGTATTATTTATGATACAGGATTGCTATAAAATAGCAAATGTTTTGACTGCTACCTCAGCATAGTTGTTGTCTACGTATATAATGAAACGATCATATTCATATAGACTGATTGTGTATTGTTTTACTTAACTTATTAGTGTCTGGGCTTTAACAATTTGTTTTTCTAATATTCTGCAGGCTGACCCCAAAGATTGGCTTCCCTTGGAGCGAGATCAGAAACGTTTCCTTCAATGACAAGAAGTTTGTCATCAAGCCTATTGACAAGAAATCTCCGGTACGGAATTCCTGGAAAAGTGCATTATTAAAATCATAATTTCCACGTGTTTAAATCTCCCTTTGTACTGTAATTAGCTCATTTACTCCCAATAACGTATAAATACGTTTTTTAATGTTCTAAGTGTCCCAAAGACGTATTTATACGTTGTTGTTTTTTTTGTGTTTTTTTATGCTAGAGCGTACAGAAGGCTTTGATGCAGCCTCTCAACTGCAAAGAACGGTTGCAGAAATGGTAGTTATTACACAAACGGCCAGCAGGTGGCAGCAGAGCAAAGGAGATCAACCAGGGCCATCTAGAAAAAAAGCTGAATTACTTAGAATTTTAAATAGATTTGTGAAAACTGATGAAACTTAGCTCTCTTCTAATGCTAATTTCTGCACAACGGAAACAGATAGAAACATGCTTTTTTTTCCTGCAGAAAGAAGAGACTTTAATCTTTCTTTTGACAGGTTCCATTCTTTTATAGCAATTGAACACAATATTCTGTGGGCCTTGCAAAATCAGTCAAAATCCAGTAAAACAGTCGGGAGCGAACAGGATTGCGAAATGTGAAAATGGCGGCGAGTGAATGAGTTAGGGTATTTTCCGGGCACATGTCCAGGAAATCAACAATGTTAAAAAAGCACAATCAATTTGACACTCAGTGACGCATCATAAAAGCAAACCATAAATAATTGATACTTTTTTTTGTGTTTTAAAGGACTTTGTTTTCTATGTGCCTCGTCTTCGCATCAACAAACGCATATTGGCGCTGTGTATGGGAAACCACGACTTGTACATGCGCAGGCGCAAACCGGACACCATTGAGGTGCAGCAGATGAAGGCCCAAGCGAGGGAGGAGAAGAACAAGAGGCAGATGGAGAGGTAAAAAAAAAAAAAAAAAAAAAAAAGGCAACGATGAGGGCTTCTCTTTTCATCTTTACAGTTTTACAGTTTGCTCTCTGTACTTAAGGAAGAAGTGTCAGGGGATGGAGTTGTTTCAGACGTGTATTTATGCACAATTCTACCGTCAGGGCTCTGCTTGAGAGTGAGAAAAAAAAGCGTGAAAACGCCGAGAAGGAAACGGAGAAGATTGCTCGCGAGACCATGGAACTGATGGAGAGATTGCGGCAGATTGAAGAGCAGACAAAGAGAGCTCAAGATGGTCGGAACTTTTTGAATACTTTTTGAATCATTTGTGTTTGCGTACATTATAAAAAAATTTAAAAAAAGAGGTCTGCCATGTTGAAATATATTAAAACTGTCAAAATATCGTCGTCGTCATGTTCACAATATTTAAAAGGAACACATCTATTACAAAAGTCAGGTTGATTTCCATTTGTGCAGATCTAGCACCCTCTAGTGGCTATTTTATTAGTGCAATTTAATTTTCATGAGGGATGTTTTGGCCTTCTCTGTTTAAAATCTATGCTAATTGTCAGATGAAGGGGAACCGAATTTGCTCGTGAAGCGATCAATGTGTGCTTGCATTAGCAAATAAGTGCTTCAATGTTGTTATTAGAGATTGCTGTTATGTACAAAAGCACAATATTGTACTTTTTTTTTTTTTTTTTTTTACAATATTGTGATCTTTTGTAAATATCGCCAACGCCCCCACAATATCGTGATAATTATCCTATCGTGACCTTCATATCGTGATAATATCGTATCGTGATGTTTGGATATCGTTACATCCCTAGCAACGTGCATAGTAATAGTGGCGGTGTACATGCTGTGTTCTGTGTTATGTTGTATTTTCAGAGCTGGAGGAGCAGACTCGCAGGGCGCTCGAGTTAGAGAACGAGAGGACGCTTGCACAGAAGGAAGCTGAGAGTCTGGACAACGACCACAGAGCCGCCATGAAGGCTAAAGAAGCTCTGCTACAACATCCCCAGTCAGAGATGAAGAGTCAGGAAGAGCTGGTACATAGCCACAATTAACCATTTACACCAGGGGTGTCCAAACTACGGCCCGGCGCCCATATGCGGCCCGCCATACATTTTTTGGCGGCCCGCGGCAAAATACGAAAAATTATTTTTCAATGCTGTTTAAAAAAAAAAAAAAAAAAAAAAAAGAAAGAAAGAGGGTGGATTAAAAATTTCTAGCAACGCAAGGACACAAATTTGCAGCGAATAATTCAGTTTCAGAAATAAAAATAGTTTCATCCACTTGTTGCTTAGTGTCAAGGTCCAATTAGTGAAAACATCACATTAAATTAATGGTTAATTATTAATGAAAATATTGTGAAGGCATCACATTAATGGTTGTTAAGGGTGGTCAGTTTACTAGCGATTGTTCTTGTTTGTGGTTCAGAATGTCAAGTTGGGATTCAGCTGCTGCTCAGTGGAGAGGCGGATCTATTGTAGTGGCACACACTTGTGACTGTTAGCAGTTTTCAATAAGTAACTGTACATTATATCAACAATTTATAATTGCTTCATTGATTTTTGTTTACCATGTTTAACTCATTCACTGCCATTGACGGAAAAAGACGTCAAATGATGCATTTTTTTTTTGCTGCTCTGGCAATGAATGTGTTAATAAATAACTAAAAAAAAAAAAAAAAAAAATCAATCAAAGTGGCCCTTGCAGCTTTCTATTTTTCTGTATGTGGCCCTCAGAGAAAAAAAATTTGGACACCCCTGATTTACACGAACCTAGATGCTAGTTCATGTACAGTATGTCATTCCTACACACGTATGTCCATTGGTTTTCATTGGTTACTCTTGAAGGTGGGAAAAAAAAAAAAATCTCTGTCAGAGAAAAGGCATCCCTTCTACTTCGCAGTCTCTTGAAAACTCATTTCTTTGAGAGCATCTCCTTGCCTTTCGAACACCTTAACGTGTGTCCAACTAGTCTCCACCTTGTGCCGCTTCACTATTGTGGCTAAAAAAAATAGACTTTAAAATAGAGCTAAAAATAAAAATAAAAATAGAGCTACAACACTATTGTGTGAATTACATCTGGTTAACCGAAATGAAATTAATCCACGTTTTTTGCCCGATACAACCCCAAGAGACCGCATCCACGCACGCGCACGTACGCACCCATACAAAACCCATTAGGGGTGCGAATTGCCCAGTACCTGACGATTCGATCCGTATCACGATTCATAGGTCACGATTCGATTCGATACCGATTAATCCCGATATGAATTTACAAGTCGATTGTTGCGATTTTTTTGACTCAAATTTGTACACTGTAAGATTTGTATGAAAATTTATTATTTATTGATCTGAAACTTCAGTCTTATAACTGTAAGCTACTGTATTTAACAAACAGGTTGTAACATTTTTCAAGTTTGAACAGCATTAAAATAAAATATTAAGGCTTAATGTTAAATTAATATAACATTTTTCCATGCTTAAGGTGTGAAATTTAGACGTTTTGTTGAATATTTTTCATCAAAAATGGATGTTAAAAAATCGATTCGGCTGCCTATTGAATCGATTCCAGAATTGCCTGCTGTAGTATCGCGATATATTGCCGAATCGATTTTTTTTTAACACCCCTAAAACCCATTGTCACGAGTCGCGACAGACAAAGAGCACAGTGTGACCTTAGATTAGGAGCACTCTTAACTCTTTCCCCCTTTTGTGTGCACATGTGGGTAGGCCACTGAGCTGGCGGAGCTTACATCGAAAATCTCCCAGCTGGAAGACGCCAAGAAGAAAAAGGACGAGGAGGCAATGCGATGGCAGAAGAGGGTGAGAATTAATGGAAGAAGCAAGATAAAGCCAGATAAAGGATGAATCGAAAATGCGCTAAGAGGGATGTCTGACACTACTCAGTGAAAAGTGTAGCCGATATGCTAAGATAGATAGATAGAAGCAAGGAATCCAGCGGTGGTAAGAATATCACAAGATTGACACCTTTATGGATTTTAATCAACCACAAATCTATGTTTTTGGATCCACCACGGAATCCTGCATTTGGAGGTTCACAAACTCATTTGCTCCCAATAACGTGCACATACGTTTTGTTTTTAATGTTTTAAGTGTCCCAAAGACGTATTTATACGTGTTTTTGTTTTTTTTATGCTAGAGCATACAGAAAGCTTTGATGCAGCCTCTCAACTGCAAAGAACGGTTGCAGAAATGGAAGTTATTACACAAACGGCCAGCAGGTGGCAGCAGAGCAAAGGAGATCAACCAGGGCCATCTAGAAAAAAAGCTCAATTACTTACGATTTTAAATGGATTTGTGCAAACTGATGAAACTTAGCTCTCTTCTAATGCTAATTGCTGCAAAACGGAAACAGATAGAAACATACTTTTTTTTTCCTGATGAAAGAAGAGACTTTAATCTTTCTTTTGACAGGTTCCATGCTTTTATAGCAATTGAACACAATATTCTGTGGGCCTTGCAAAATCTGTCAAAATTCAGTAAAACAGTAAAACAGGAGCGAACGGGATTGCGAAATGTGAAAATGGCGGCTAGTGAATGAGTTAAATGTGTCATCTTAAAATATCAACATAGTCATTTACTGCTACTACAATCTGTACATCTGTCGCCAAAATTTAACACCAAAACATTCCACATTTTGAATTGTGCATTCACATTCATTTCAGCTATGCCGTTGGTATGTTCTTGCTGTCTTGTTTTTTTGTTTTTTTTGTTTTTTCGGCTTTTTTCCCATTGCCTCACAGGTTTGATAGGTAATACCAATTTAATCTATAAAGGTTTTGAATATATATATATATATATATATATATATATATATATATATATATGGCGGCACGGTAGTCGAGTGGTTAGCACGTCCGCTTCCCAGTTCTGAGGTCTCCGGTTCGAGTCCAGGCTCGGACCTTCCTGGGTGGAGTTTGCATGTTCTCCCCGTGCCCGCGTGGGTCTTCTCCGGGTACTCCGGTCTCCTCCCACATTCCAAAGACATGCATGGCAGGTTAATTGGGCGCTCCGAATTGTCCCTACGTGTGGATGGTTGTTCGTCTCTGTGTGCCCTGCGATTGGTTGGCAACCAGTCCAGGGTGTCCCCCGCCTACTGCCCAGAGCCAGCTGAGATAGGCGCCAGCAGCCCCTGCGACCCTTGTGAGGAATAAGCGGTCAAGAAAATGGATGGATGGATATATATATATATATATATATATATATATATATTTTACTTTTTTTTTTTAATTTATACATGTGTATAATACTTCCCAAAACCTAAATTGACTCCCAAACCATGCAAACTAAAATTAGAAATGTGTTTTATGTACATTAAAAAACAAACAAACAAACAAAAAAAAATCACCTGCCCTGTAAATGTGTAATGTTTGACGCTTAAATGTACATTAAATACGTTAAAAAATATATGTATATACACAATAAAAATTAAAGCTACAAACATGTAGGATTTCACCAAACCAAACTTTTCTGTAAGGAAAGTACAGGAAAATTTACATTTTTGCACATCACTGCCACACTAGAATAGTTTAGTTTAGATTAACACAGTCAGAAGAGCAATGAAAATCTGTTCAGCGCCTTACAATTTAACGTTGAGGCAAAAAAAAAAAAAAAAAAAAAAATCATATATAAGCAAACAATTATTATAAAACATGATGTACATGCAGTTATTCCCACTTGGGAGCCTGCCCATATGGTAATGTGTGGTTATTTACAATCGGGTATTGCGAGCAGACAAAAAAAAAAAAAAAGTGATCAGAAACTGAAAAACCCAACAGAAACATACGCTCATGACAATACCCGCTGCAGGTGCTTCCTGTCCTTCACAGTACAGCTGTTGAACCAACTGCACTAGTAGGTCAGGAGGCTTCCATGGGTGCAAATACAGAAGTTTATCAGCAGGTGTTGGGGGAGATGGTTTTGGCGTTGTTTGTCTGAGAAAGTACAGTCTTGAATATGCTTTCCCCAACCTGATGGGAGCTGTTGGTGGACCAGCTGAGGTCTGTCGAGATATGGACACTGAGGAACTCCAACCTTCTCCATCACCACTGAGCGTGGGAATCTCAGTTGTCTTGGATTTCCTGAAGTCCACGATCATCTCCTTCGTCTTGGCTGTATTCCGGTCCAGGTTGTTGATTTCATAACATTCACCTGAGATGCAAGAGCTCCTCTCTGTAGGCTGATTCATCGCGTCGTCAGCAAAAATGGTGTCGATGGAGTGAATGGGAGAGCAGTCAAGAGTGAGAATAGGAGGGGACTTCGGACACATCCCTGGGGTGTCCACGTATTTGGATGTTATTTCTGGGACTTCTACCATGGTTGTTCTACCGTGGTTAAATATGTTTTGTGTTTAAATTGTGTTATTTTGTCATGTTTCATTTATTCTGAGCTTATTTTTTGTCTTAAATGTCCGACTCTTGTCATGCTATGTAGCTAGCTAGCTTCCCAAAAAAAAACGAGTTTGCAAACGGTTTTATTTTGAAATATACCGGATTTACCTTGATGCGAGATGCCCGATTTCCTGTCCGGCTCGTGTCATTTCTTCAACTTCACGAAATTCCGCACGCGGCGTCCGGAAGGAATAGAACGCTTGCGGAAATCTTCCGCATCGCTGCAGTTGTTCCGCACCACAGACGCACCGTTCCGCAGAATTGGGCTCAGTGACTTTTAGGACAGACAAAAGCGACTTTCATGACTGGGGAGTTGGCAACACTGATGACAAGAGCATCGGCCGCACACGCGCCAACGGACTAACAGCGCACACATCAAGTGGCTTGGCCGAAATAGTGTTAGACACACCAAAAAACGTTACAGCCTGAAGGCTGCAGCTTGTGATTACGCTTTGTCGGACTGGTGCTGTCGTGCGAACAACATAGCAAAACACTCACCAGGCCTGAGCATGTCGGATCCCACCACCGGCATCCGCCACTGTGGATTTGGAGCAGAATGAATGAATGAATTCATTAATTTTAATATTTTTTATGTGGGCTCGTCAGACCGCAACACACTTTTTCACAGAGAAGGTAGCCTTCACACTTCATGGTAGAGTTTTAACTTGCATTTTTAGTAGGGGTGTCAAAAATTAGTGCGTTAATTTTGAGTTAATTTAAAGTTCTTTTTAACGCCACTATTTTTTTTAACGCGCGATTAATTTTAACTTACTTATTTGGAAAGCCTGTACTGGGGGAATTCCAAATGCAACTTAGCAAACAGGTCCACGTCAAAATCTAGAAAAATAAATAAATAAATAATAATATGCATGTATTTGAGGAGACTGGGGTCAAATTATATTTTACAATTTCAAAAGTGTGCAGAATTTTCACAAATTTTAAAGATTAGATAGATGCGGCCATTTTTCTATTAAATTAACATTTTTGCCCCCACTTTTATGTTAACAAGAGTATGAAAACTTGGGAAGATAAAAATATTTGATTGTACATTTAAAACAGGTATAAAATTTGTTAACTATGGAATCGTATGCCGAGAAACGTTTCTTGGGAGGACGAATATGGCGGCCTCGTGGCTTCAAAAGTCTCGGCCTATCGGCTATTTAATGGTTCGTCTTCTTCGCTGATTCTTCTTCTACGCTTTCCGTTAACACCCTATAGCAGCTCTACAGCGCCACTCCAGACGTGGTGTATACATTACAGACGTTAAACGTCCGTTCTGTCTGTACAAGATTTGTGTGAGGAACGAACAGGGCCATTGATGGCTGTTTTTAATGCAGTGCCACCAGAGGGATGAAAGGTCATGGGCATTCAATGTTTGTTTGTTTGTCGCTTATGTGCAGAGATTTCTCAGAGATTATTATTATTTTTTTTTAATCGTATGGACCGTAGATGATGATCCACGATTGCCCTGTTAGCTTGTTTGCTCACGCGGTTGTTCAGCAAAGCGGTGACCTTCGCTTCATCCTTGCGTGTGAACAGCTGTGCCTTTCGGGGTTGTTCTTTTTTATGCATCATGACACTTTTTTCTTTTTCTTTTTTTCGAATGCGCTGCAGGAGTCAAATTCCAAATATTTCCATTTATCAGTTTGAACATTAAATATATTTCCTTTAATGTGTATTCATTTAAATATTAGTTTCATCTGATTTGGAAATCATTGCATTGTTTTTTATTTTTATTTTCATTTTACACGTCCCAACTTTATTGGAATTGGGGTGTGTCAATTGGTGAGATGGGATAAGCTCCAGCTCGAGTGAGGCTCATTCAGGCCATGACCCTGATGACTACAGATTATATCAATTATAATATTTCTTCCCATTGAAGTGGGTGTGATGAATCTCTTTATTATGGGAATGTGTACCTAATGTGTTCAGTGAGCAGTTTTAGTGGGAGAAACAGTGAACGAGCTTTTACACTGACTTAAGGTGGATACGGCCTTCTTGTTAAAAACAAATCATTGTCTCATTGTGTACATACTGCAACTAACATAACGTTATATGGCTAGCGAGGGTGTAAAAATCTGTAAGTCCTCCACTCTACTGAATATGTAAATATATTTGTTGACAGGCAATGATGGTAGAAGCGGATTTAGAGAGAACCAAAGAGGAGCTGAAGTCTAAAATCATGGGAATCCACATCCAGGATTCTGTCCACCCTCACATGCACGATCACGACGAGACAGATGAGAGCAGTGCGGAGGCGAGTGCCGAGTTAATGTCTCCCGGCACGGTGCGCGACCGCAGTGAGGAGGAAAGAGTAACAGAGGCGCAGAAGAACCAGAGACTGCAGAAAAACTTGAAGGTATGGATTAAGCCAGCTCCTGTTGTTTGACAGCATATTTATTGATATTTACATTTACACGTGTGTCCATCACTGAAATTATTCACAAAAAGATGGTCCTCAAACAGCCACCTGTTAATGCAGTGGTGTCCATTATTTTTGCTCTATTTCTTGGGTTTTCTATTAATACACATATGAGTTTGTGTTGTGAACTTGACAGATTAACTTCCCCTAAAAAGTAGATTTTTTTTAAATTTTTTTTGAGGAACTAAGTGCACCCAACATAATGAAAGGGTTAGTCAACACAAAAATGTTTTTGACAATAATATTATGTTCTATGCAGCCCCACTCTAAATAAGGTATTTTAGTGAATATTGTGTTGATGCAGTGCTTCTCAAATAGTGGGGTGCCCCCCCCCCCCCCCCCCCCCCCCCACCCCATCAAGATGTTGCAGCCAGTTTGCCATTCAAGTGGTTTTATTCACGCCGCATATGCTATCACTGCGAAAAGGACAGTCGAAAATTTAATAAAAAAATATAGTTAAATAAGAAAATTATTACTTCAAATCAGCAAAATTATCTGCCAACAGAACAAGAAAAAAATTACTTAAATTTACCTGTGATTTAGAAAAATAAGAAAATAATACTGTTCTCATATCAACCACAGCAGTCTTGAAAATAGTATTTTTATACAAAAAAAAATTACTTTTTCCAAGCTGTAATAAATACAACTATTTTCTTAAAATGCATATGTTTTTTTTTTTGTTTTTTTTTGTTTTTTGTTTTTACTCTTGGGTAACGTTGCCTGAGTGTCGAGCAGGGAAGTAACAGGTCACATTTTTATTGTCTTTGGTATGGCCCAGGCCAGTTTTGAACCCACAACCTCCAAGTCTGCACTCTACCACTAGTTCACTGAATTTGGACAGCAGAATATTGGAAAGATGAAAAAAAAAAAAAAAAAAGAGCTTAGGAAATATAACAAAACTTTCACTATTGTTTTTATACTTGTAATTCTCCATTTATCTTATTTTTAGAATATGCAAAATCTTAAAATAAGAAAATTCATCTTATGAAACTCCAGTTCAGGGCCTTTGATGTTGGTTAGTTGTCGTCTTAAAATGTGGAAAATGCTTGTTTTAAGCCTCACGGTACTTAAAACTGGCTGTTAACACCCAAGACTAAGACTGCTTGATCAAATATGAAAATTAAGTAAAAAGTATCTAAATATAAGCACAATGATCTTATTTGACAATTTCATTTTAAGTAAAAAATAACTTGTCATAGCAAAATTATAAAGAAATTCTATCTTAGTTAAGATTTCAATTTTTGCAGTGATCTCCAAAGGATTTTACTCCTGGAATAAAACTGGGCTCAATTTTCCCAAGCAAAACAAGACGCCGCGTGATGTTGCATAGAACCTCCAACACGGAAACGGACTTAATAACCACGGACAAAAGAATGTTTTCAGATTGGGATTGAGGGGAGGACGAGGCGGCGTGGGGAGAGCGGGCCGAAGCTTTTGAATAGTTTCAGCTATGAAGGATTTCATTCTGCGTGTTTGTGTTCTCTTTCAGTTCCTGAGCGCCGAGCTCGCTCGAGCCGTCGACGAGAGCAAAAAGACCGAAAATGACCTGATCCATGCCGAGAATGTAAAGGCCGGCCGGGACAAATACAAGACGCTACGTCAGATTCGTCAGGGCAACACCAAACAGCGCATCGATGAATTTGAGTCCATGTGAATGATTAACGAAATCGAGAAACACAGAAGTCGAGCAGTATTCAATTCATAACATGATTACATCTAAGAACAAATGAATAGACTTAATGTAAAAACAATAATACTATTTAGTGTCCTTGATTTTCAATTTTCCATCTGAGGCTAGTCTGTGAAAAAAATTGCATTACTTACTTTTTTTCAGACCGGTACCGATACTCAGACCCTCAGTACTCACCGATACCGATACCAACTGCCGATACCAGTAGTACATTTTGACAAATTAAAAAAAATCACAAAAGGTTATTTTTAAACAAATATATTTCCTTTAATTTTGACAAAAAAAAAAAACAAACAGCACAGTCACTCTTCAATAGTCTTAAAGCTCAAAATAAAACACAAAAATGCTCTTTTAGTTTAAGATTCACAATTTTGAAGTATTTCCCAAACCAGTGAAGTTTTGGTGAAAAACTGCTGCAAGCTATAGCGCCACTTACAGGCAAGGAGGACTCACTTAACGTCTTCCCCCTCTGCCGTCGCTCGCTTGTACTCGTCTGCGTCACGAGTACTCGAGTACTTGAAAAAAAAAGGCTGGTATCGGCCCGATACCGATACCTGGTATCGGTACTCGCCCATCCCTACTTACTGCAAACATACACTAACCATAATATTGCACAATCTCATAAGAGCCAGTACAAAATATTTGTCAAATTCACGCTGCATTTTTAAAGCTAATGCCTGCTTTGATTGACACGGTCAGAGAAATTGAACAATTGTGGTTTCTGATATTTAGCTTTTCCTTATTTAGCCGATTGTGATGGTAGAAATACAGACACGTATAACTGCTGAATACCCGTTTGACAGTGTCAATAAAAACGAAGCAGACAGAATTTCTGACAGTTCTTTGTATTGCTTCTGAAATTGTGCAGGTAAAAATGTTGTGTATGACGTACCAAAGCCGTCTTTTTCTGTTTTTTTGTTTTGTTTTTCTTGTTACAGCTGCGACACTGAGTTTTAAGAATTTCACATTGTTCTCAGCAAATACTAATTTGTATTTCTTTGATTGCAATAAAATAGAGACAGCTTCTGACAGTGTGTGATGCCGTTTGTTTTGCATCACCTTCCTTCCATGTGTCAAATAATGTGCTTGACATAAAATACAGTACTGTGTGTTGATGATGCATTTTGTGTCTGTTTCTCTGATTTTACTTCTCACTCAGCCCCTCCCCCACCTTTGATGTATCTCGGTCTCAATCTTGACTTTACCAACTTTGCAGTGGTGACGACTTCCAAACTTTGAATACCAAAAAGTAGGTCTAAATGACTCGTGTCTGCTGTTTCACGTACCCTTTCGAACAGGAACACGTATGTTCTGTCAAAGCCCATGCAAAGCTCAGCAGGTGAGCTGGTCACTGCAGTAGCTTATCATTAAACGGATCGTTCCTTACTCCTCTTTGGTTCCGGTTGTTTTTCCTTGCGGTCGCCACAGGAACTGGAAAAGAAACCATCTTTCACTTTGATGGATTGGATGCACTGGCTTCTATGGATCTCACTCTGCCTTATCGATCCTTCCCTCCTTCCTCTCTTTAGTTTTTCCTCTGGTCTCTTGAGATCTCGCTAAATTTGCTGGAATTTAGAGGCTTCCGGGGTTGGCGTAAGACTTTGATTTTGTAATCATGGGGAAGGCAGGAAGTGTTTGGTCGGTGCTGGATTTCACTTTGATTTATCTTTCTTTTCTCTTTATTTTTTTCTGACCTTTTCTCTGGTCTCCTGACCATTTAAACCTCACGACTCTGGCGAGATTCTGAAGTACCTGGTTAAGGCGAAGGGTAATGGGATATTTATAAGGTTTTAGGTGAATTAATGAGTATAAATTTATACGTATTTGCTCGCACGCGCACACACGCAAACGCACGCACACACAAAAAAAAAAAAAAAAAAAAAGAGCAATGATGATAAGACGTTGAATCGGTAAGACTACCGAATGAACAATTCTGAGCTCTTTAAGAAAAAAGAAAAAAAAGAAAAAAAAAAAAAAAGAAAAGAAACCATCTGACAGACTGCAACAGAACTATTTATATTACTATTTGGCATTTTCATTCCAAGAGCACGCCGTCTCATTTCAACTGTCAACTTTATCTTTTCCACTCTCTCCGTGTCTACCAGTGCTGATTTCTTTAACACGTTTATTCTAAATGACGCAAGCTCACACTTATTCACTATTGCAGCGAATTTGTCACATCCCCCACAGTTTCTGTTCTTGCACTTGTAATCCAATAATTGAGAGGCATCTGCCTGCTTCATTGCCTTCATATGTGAGCCTCGTTGCAGAGAAGTGAGTGTCAGAGCCTTAATTGGCATTTGGCGGAGCTACGGTTGCTTTTCCTCAACTTTGATAGTGTGTTATAGTAACTATAGCGTGCACACACACAACAAGTCAGGGGCGGGCGGATTAAGAGGGGTTAAAGTGATGATGATGATTTGAAGGCTTCTTGTCATGTTTAAGGCAAATTTTCAAATAGGACAATTCCAATTCTTTCTTTCAGTTCTGGTTTCAAAATTATTTTTAGGAAATAGGACATCAGAGACTCAGCTTGGAAGTGGTTTTGGTGTTTATTTTTTTCCAGGAAGCACTTTAGATTATTTTCCGAAAGGTTCAAATGAAATATTGAACGCCTGAACTCAAAGGTCAGTCTGGGGACCTTTGCCAAAGGAATTATTGTAACCCAGCTGGTGGTGGGGTTGCATAAGATTTACCTGCAATATTTTGAGGAGAACACAATTCTGCTTGAATGATTAAATCGATTTTCATCCATTATAATCATCTACTTAACTCTTTGACTGCCAAACGTTATCCAAACGTTAACGCTGCCAGCCGATTTGGAGCATTTTCACTCATCTTTCAAAAGCAAACAGAATATGGTGCGGTATGACAACATAAATATATAAGACTGGATTCCATTCTTTCATGAGAAAAAAAAAAAGTATGTTTCGACCTTATTCCGTTCTTTAGTAATCGCTATTTTATTAAATTAGGTCATTTGAGTGACATAAGCGAAAATACAAAAATATTAAGAGAAAAACAAGCTTTTATTGTGAAAAGATACATTTTTTTGCACAACAGTGGCTTTGACGCAAATATTTTTTGTTGAGTAACAAGACAGTGCTGCACAAGACGTTGCGCTGCCCATTGAGAGAAAAAAAACCCTCAAAACAAAACGGAATAAACGTAAATTAACGATTTTGGCGACATTCATTAGGATTTTAGAATATGTCATTTAACGTTTTTGGCGGTCAAAGAGTTAAACTGGAACTGCTTTTACAAATGGGACATCTTTTGTGGGGTGGCCCAGGGAATTGTGATGTACAGCTGGGATTTGTTTCTTTTTAAGTGTGAAAATTGCAATATAAAGTATGTCGTAGTGTGCTATAATAGCTATATGAGTTCCTATTTAAATCAAAGACTGATTAATTGCTTGACTGAGACAACTTGCACTAACAAAAGGTTTCAGAAGAAATTGTGACTTCATAAAGCAAAGACCACTGTAAAGAGGTGTATATTTTCTCTGCTTGAAGAGAAAAACTTAGATTAGTTTGTCTCTTTTTTTTTTTTTTTTTTTCAAACAGCAAAGAGTATCTAAAAAGAACACTAGCAAAAATAAATCACAAGTGACACTAATGAGGGAGATTCCGGATCGACAACTAACAGTAAAAAGTCAGTGTTTTTATTTTGTCAAAAACAAATGTCACATAACCCAAGACTGCCTTAAGACAAACGAACAAACACACCAGCACTTTATATTCGTCAGTCTAATGACATTTTTGGCAAACCAGCAGTGGTTAGAAAGAAGTTTTTTTTTTTTAAACTAATATCCGTGGGATTCTGAAAAGGGCTGTAATGAATCAAAGCACAGAAGATTAAGACTTTAACTTCAGCCAGCCACACTTCTTCTTCTTGCAATGTGCCTCAAGCATGGCATGTGGGGGGGGAAAAAAAAAGAAAAGAGGCCTGCGTGCTGCACACCATGAGTGTGTAATGTCGTTATACTGGAGCAATTAATTGGGAATAAGACATACAGTATCATATTACCTTCAGCAAGGATGCCATCTTTTCATTGAAGTTTATTGAACATGTAAACATAACATATAAACATAATTTAACACAATATAATAATATAATATTAACATTTGTTAACAGGATTAACATCAGTAGAAATGGATTAATAGAACAAATTATTTTATCATCTTATTATTATTGTTTTGTTTTTTTGTTTTTTTATAGGACCCCCTAGTGGTCGGGGAGCAGTTGTCACTCGATATCCAAACATCACCATACGAAGGTCACGATACGATAATTTTCACGATGTTGTGGGGGTGTTGGCGATATTTAAAAAAGATCACAATATTGTAAAAAAGAGAGCTCATACTAAAAAAAAAAAAAAAGCACAGTATTGTGCTTTTGTACATAACAGCAATGCATATTAACCACCTACAATCGCTAATAACAATATTGACGCACTTACTTGCTAACGCAAGCACACATTGATCGCTTCATAAACAAATTCGGTTCCCCTTCATCTGACAATTAGCACAGATTTTAAACAATAGAAGGCCAAAACATCCCTAATGAAAATTAAATTGCGCTAATAAAATAGCCACTAGAGGGTGCTAGATCTGCACAAATGGAAATCAACCTGTCTTTTTTTTTAACAGATATGTTCCTTTTAAATATTATGAACATGACGACGACGATATTGTGGCAGTTTTAATATCGCGATATCACGATATTGCCCTTATCGTGACGTCGCTAGTTGTCACACGGACACACAATCGAGGGCGCAAGGCGATCTCTCTTATTATACTTCACACAATACTGTAACAGTGAGGAACAAAAAAAAAGAAGCTCATTTTCAAATGAAAAATGTTGTACAGTGATACCTCGGCTCACGAACTTAATTGGTTCCCAGAGAGTGTGTGTAAGCCGAAAAGTTCTTCTTCCGAACATTTATTTCCCATAAGAAACCATTAAAATGAGAATAATCCGTTCCCAGGTCCCTATTAAACATAATTTTCTACTAAATAAGCCTTAAAACTACACAAAAATATACCTTATTTTATGTATAATAAATGTGCTATTGTATTGTAATTAAAGAAATGAATTGAACTGTATAATAAAGTCGTTTTATTTTACTTTGTGATGGTAGTTCTTAAGGATAGTAGCAATTAGGGGTGTGAATTGCCTCGTACCTGACGATTCGATTCGCATCACGATTCACAGGTCACGATTCGATTCGATACCGATTAATCCCGATACGAATTTATAAGTCGATTGTTGCGATTTTTTTTTCATTCAAATTTAGAAAATACTAATCAGTAAGCTTGTAGAGTGTAAGATTTATATGAAAATGTATTATTTATTTATCTGAAATTTCAGTCTTATAGAGGTTGTAATCTGTTTCATGTTTGAACAGCATTAAAATAAAATATTAAGGCTTAATGTTCCGTTCATATAACATTCTTCCATGCTCAAGGTGTGAATCCTAACCCGAAGTCAGACGTTTTGTTGAATATTTTTCCATTAAAAATGGAAGTTTAAAAATCGATTCACACACACAAAAAAAAAAAACAAAAAAAAAAAAGGCAATGATGATAAGACGTTGAATCGGTAAGACTACCGAATGAACAATTCTGAGCTCTTAAAAAAAAAAAAAAAACGATTTTTTTGTATTGAATCGATTCGAGAATCGCGCGATGTCGTATCGCGATATATCGCCGAATCGATTTTTTTTAACACCCCTAGTAGCAATGGTAGACTTACTTCATTCGCGAGCGTTTCACCGCGTCGAGTGTTTATGGAACGGTTGCGGCTCATTCGCACTTTCGTGCTCACCGGAGCGGAGGAGGCGTGTCCCTTGGTGAACAAGGAAGTGGAGCACTTTAGCGAGTCAACAAAAAGTGAGCACCGCCAACTACTTTCACCTCTTTCCTTTGGACTAAACAGCCGTGGCACGATTTTCTCCTTTTTTGAGGTACGTGATGGCACTTTCGCTTTTTCTTAGTGGCGCGAACTCCATTGACTACAATGCAAACGCGCCGCCGAATCGCCGTCCCTCGCTGGTAAGCATTCGGCTTAACACTAGCCTGTGGTGGGGTCTTTTTCGCTCCCATAATAGCAAAAGTACACTCAAAATGTCTATCAAACACAAACCGCGTCCGCACTAAAAGAAAAGGGGTGACGAACTGGGACGCCGTGAGCGCGCGTCAGCTTCTCGTGGCCGCCACCGTGGCGCTGCTGGACCGCGTGGTTTGGTTCGTCCGCCCAAAAGTAGTTCGTCAGCAGAGACTAAATTCTCGCCAATTTAATGTTCGTGAGGCGAAAAGTTTGTGAGCTAAAGCGTTCGTCAGCCGAGGTATCGCTGTATATTAACTCATTAGCTCCCAAAAACATATAAATACGTCATATTTTAAATGTTTTAAGTGTCCCAAAGACGTACATATACGTTTTTGTTTTGTTTTTTTTATGCCAGAGCATAGAGAAGGCTTTGATCCAGTCTCTCTACTGCAGAAAATGGTTGAGTGGCAGCAGAGTATAAGAGATCAACCAGGCCATGTTAAAACGAGCTGATTTCCCCACAGTTCCAAGCAGAAATGTGAAAAACAATTAAACTTAGCTATGTTCGATTGTTAATTGTTGCACAGCGGAAACAGAAAGGAATGTGCTTTTTTTTTTCCCTGCTAAAAGAAGAGACTCTAATCTCTCTTTTGGTATATTTCGCGGGCCTTGAAAAATCAGTCAAAATCCAGGAAAACACTTAAGTGAAAATGGTTGGGAGTGAATGAGTTAATAACACACCCAGGCTGCTGCAATCACCATTCTCAAAATATCTAAGCAGCTTATATGTGAAGGTTTTTCTCGAGGAATATTCACTGATCCACATGGTCAGCAGCATGAAGCAAGCAGCAATGCGCTTTAACGACATCACCAGCTCTGCTAAACTTTCATTCAGAGGGAACACACGCTGGAATGGATAGATAGGTAACTCTTGGAACAGATACGGCTTTTTTTCCACCATGCAAGGCTCAAAGAATGTGAAGGCAATAATGTTTTCACAGAGTTGCTCACAAGTGTGCTGTAAAAAAAAAAAAAAAAAAAAAAAAAAAAAAAAAACTTTGCAATGCATTGCTCATATTTCATGTTCATGTAGCAGGCAGCTTACAAAAGTAATCTTTTCTTGCATCATTGCGTTGTTGCATGTATGGATGTTTCGTTTAATTATTTTGCCTTTTTTTTTTTTTTTTTTTAAGTATTTACTCCAGCTCACCCACGACCCTAATGAGGACACGCTGTATATGGCTGAATGGATACCTTGACTGGCAATGTAACAGATGACTTTACAAGTAGCGCCAGTAAAAGCAAATAGCATGTGACCATAGCAACTGCGGGGTAAAAAAGTTTGGCCAAGTTAGGTTTTGATGAAACTTTCCCACTCGAAGATCTGCCACTGAGGTACGCAAAATAAACCGAGACAGCGATATAGCACACTGGACCTCCCTATAGTACTCGTTTGGGGGTGAAATTAGGTTCTTGTACCGAGGACAATCTGAGGCTCAAAGGAGGAACACGGATGACCCATCCGAAAATGTGAAATTGTGTTATTCATCTAATAATTCAAACATCCGCCTGGAAGAACCAGGGAAGAAATGTCGCTTAGTTTAGTTTGGCTATGATCGCTTCAGTTGTAGGGAAAATGTACCGTTCTCTTTTAACAGCCTTTTCAGGTTGACACAAAGGTGGCCTTCATCTATACTTCACTTCAGGACTGGCACCGTGGGTGCACAACCTTCTCTATTATGCCATTTTGCTCCATCCTGTGAAACTCCTCTTTTACGTTTGGCAGCATAGGAAAAGGAACATGCTGTGCTGTGTGTACAGCATATATGGCTGATCATTGTGTTTCAGTTGTATTTTCACTGGTCCGGTCTTTAAAGTTCAGTGACTTTAAAGCGATACAAGACTTATAACTCGTTTTCCAGTGTTGGATTAGGCATTGTATAAAAAGAATAAAAGTGCAAACATCTCTGCCATCTTATTTATTGATTGATTGCATTTTTATTTATTTTTTATTTTTATAATTCAATCTCTGGTGTAATAACCTTATTTATCGATTGATTGAATTATTTTTTATTCTATTATCTGTTCTCATTGCTGCTGGACATGTAAATTTCCCAGAGGGAGCCATCCCAAAAGGATCAATAAAGTCAAGTCTAAGTCTAAGTCTTTATTCCAGGAATTTTCTTTTAAAGTATCAAAATAAGAACATAAAAAAAAAAGCGATTATTTCAACTTAATATTTATTATTTCGACCATTAATGGGCCAGTTCATACAAGTTTGATAGCAAGATTAATATTCAAACTTAGAAGAAAGTGCTGCACAGCATTCCCCCAAAAAATATGGGGAAACCCCTCCCCCTTCGAGCCAATTAAAGTCTGCCACACAGCAAGATTTTGCCACCTCAACAAGGACTTCAAGCTCCAGACTCATTTGAAGTGGGTACAATCAGGAACACCATAACCAGCCCAGTGGGCCCCAGATGGGAGAAAACTGGGTTGTCCATGTGGGTTTTAGCTAGAGCCCATTTGAGACCCAACTCAAGCCCATCTGCGCAACAACAACAAAAAAATGGTTAAAAGTAACTACAAGGTGATTCAAAAAGAATGCACCAAAAATCATTATGTGATATTTCATTCCCCAAAAAAAATGACAGACAACAGAAAACTATAGCTTGGACACGTGTTATACATACCTTCAAGTTTTTTATTCCCAATTTTTTACTTGTTTGACAAGCACCACCACCGGCAGCATGGACAACATCGAGCCAATATGAGAATTCCGTCCAAACGTCAGGATGTCGCATTCCACCGTGTTGTTGATTTGCAGCTGTTATTTGATCTTTTATGTCATCGATAACTTGCTGGAAGTGTTGGAACATTAAATCCCGTATTTAAGAAAGGGCCTTTTCCTGAGTGAAAACGGCCTTTAAAGGTGGCTACGAGAGGACCTGAGGTCTCTGGGAGGGCAGATATACTTGTAGTATTCAGTAAGACTTGAGTTTCCACAAATATCCTGTGTTTAATATCAGAATGTTCTTCCTTTAGATACACAATACGAACGACATCGTCACCTTCAACCACGATGGTGAAAGAACTTTACATTCACCATCAAATTTAAAAACAAAACAAAAACACAAAAAAAAAAAACTTCTTTGTAATATTCTCCCTGCAATAAAACACAAAATGAAGTATATGTTTCTGCTGTATATCCTCACTTGCGTAACAAAATGTCGCCATTTTAAATTCACGCCATTGAGTCGTTTTCTAGGTGACATTTTACCATCTGATCATTCGCAAGTACTTGTTAAATAGTGTGCCTCATAAATCACTGCTGTGACTAGTGAATTCCCCTGCTGCAGGATCAATAAAGTCATATTTTATCTTCAATGAAGCATTTGAGAGAGAAAGAAGGACAAGCAAGACAAAAAACGCAAGTGCGTCATCGAGAACAGGACATGACTTTTTTTTTTTCTTTTTTTTTTTCTTTTCCCCAAATGCCCCCAGAAAGTATTGCAGTGCTACCATGTTCAAAGAATATTTAACCAAAGGGAAGGCTTGTGTGACTGTTCCACTTACATGAAATGAACATTGAAGAGTTAGTTAACAAACACCATCTACTGTACCCTACATGAGTTGGCGTGTGTTGTCCATTCATCCGGAAAACTTGCGTAAGATTCGAGGTCGCTGATGTTGCGTGAGAGGGCCTGGCTCACACTCTGTTTGCTTTTTTTTTTTTTTTTTTTTTTTTTGAATTCCAAAGGTGTTTGATGGGGTCGAGGTCTGACCTCTCAGATTCTTCCACTCTTTATGGACCTAGCAGTTCCATTCCAGTCATGTAAGGTGAAGGTGAATAATGCTATGAACTTTGACGACATTAGAAAGTAGGGTACACACGTGTGTGTCTACCAAATTCCCAAATACGCTCAACTAGACGTGCCAAAAAAATAAGATGCACCCGTTTTTAGGCTGAGCGCAGTCGACTTTCGCACATTCTTTTGAGGACCTGCGGACTCCGGAGGCAGCAGTTAGTCCAACACCCAATGAAGGTGGAACATCATACTTGATGTTTTGATTCAGGTGACTGCTTTCAAGTGTTGTTAAAGGGTGTCATCTTTTTCAAATTGATTTCTCAAGAAAAAAAAGAAACATTTTCCATGATTTACAGCCAGCCTCACGTTTCTCTTTAAAACTCATTCGCTGCCAGTCCAGGACAAAAAAAAGAAAAAATCTTTGACGTCTAAAACCGTCTATGGCAGTGAATGTGTTAAAGTTGGATGTCCGCATGTTTTGAATATTCTACACAAAAGTAGATTTTTTAATTATGTGTAGTAAACGCTGCAATTTACTGTTGTTGCTTTAATACCAAGTTGATGCATAACAAAAAAGCTTTTTTGCACATTGTTTTATTGCGTGTGCAGGAAAAAAAATGAATCTTTGACGTCTAAAGCCGTCTATGGCAGTGAATGTGTTAAGTGGAGGTACAAAAATTTCCAGGTTAGGCATAGTGGGTTTGTCAGAAATCTAGACGTCAGATATAGACGAAGGTGCACAATCCAAGCACATTTTTAAAAAAAATTTTAGGCGTAAACATGAGAATATAAGAGCAGTTGACAGGTGACAATTACCCCCCCCGCCCCTTGCCATGTGGGGATTTCTCAAAATTGGTTAAGCTCTGTATGTGCTTAACGCGTGTCTCTGAAACCATCCCAACACGCCATTTGATGAATGTACAGAATTTGGTGGAAATTTGGACAACTAATACATTCAAAACATTTTTTTAAAGTATCACTGCAACATCGTTTCCAAGAAAAAAAGATTTACACATGAAAATTGTGATTTGATGACACTTTCATGGTAAATCTAACAAGCACGCGCTGCTTTTTAATGCAGACCAATATAGAAGAATGGTTACGTTTGTATTGGAAAGACTGTACAATGGTGGTTTTAGCCAAAGTGGAACAAGTAGTATTTATACTTGCCTGTGGATATTATGCACATTCCTCAATCCGATTTAATTCATAAGACATTAAATTGATTGCAACTTGACTGCTTTGGTTGTCTTGGAAGACGCTTCGCCTCTCATTTGAGCAATCTTCTTCAGTTTATCCACGTGGCGAGTTCGGATAGCACTTAGCCTCAGATGTGATGCAAACTATCGAGGCCAATAACACTTGTTGCGATCGATTCAATATAATGAGAAAGTACACATATCTATTGAAGGTCAATCCCTTGTAACACCAAAACCATGTGACCACACTCAACACACAATACCGGTCTTGTCTGTTGAGTAATGCTGGTAGTAGTAATATTTGTCCTCATTTCAACTTTTACAATATGGAATCACTTAGTGGAACTGCTGATTTGGTAATGAGGCGTGAGAGGGAGTTGTGCCTACATGGTCACCGAGGCAACACTCCATTCACAACAGCAGGTGTTCCTCCATTGGGATTTCATGTAAATACATTTCTTCGACATTTTTTATTTTTTATTTTAGTTCTTTTACCCATGCATGAATCATATTCCAACAGTTTTCCAGTCAATCAGGTGTCCAAAAGCTGAGTACACGAGCAGACAGCTTGCACCTGTTATGTTCTGGGGTTGGATCCCAAACACGCAGACATAAATAAGATTTGAACTCTTTATTCACATAAAATCGAGAGGCATAGAACAAAATTAACTAGACGAGAAACAGCGAGAATGTATCAAGAATCACGAGACGCTAAGATAACTTGGGCTGTGGAGGTACACAGAGGAACAGAAGTAATAATCAGACAAAAAAACACCCTCCTCAGACAGGCTTATATAGACACCGAATCGATCTGATTGGTTGTGGCTAGATATGTGGGTAACATGGCTGACATGGAATTATCCGATTGGCTGTTGTCCAGATAAAGAGATTAAAGATTCTTGACATCACATAGCTTCAGACCACATAGCGTCTGACCATTTGAAACTGGTCAGTTCAAAACAGACACTTGACCTCACGGTCATGAACCAAACATAAACCTTGCATGGCCCAAGCACAACCCTTGCATGACCCTAGTCATGACAGTAAACATAACACCTGCATGACACTAATCATGACAGTAAACATAACCCTTGCATGACCCTAGTCACGACAGTAAGCATAACCCTTGCATGACCCTAGTCATGACAGTAAACATAACCCTTGCATGACCCTAGTCATGACAGTAAGCATAAGCCTTGCATGACAGTAAACATAACCCTTGCATGACCCTCGTCATGACAGTAAACATAACCCTTGCATGACCCAAGTCATGACAGTAAGCATAACCCTTGCATGACAGTAAACATAACCCTTGCATGACCCTCGTCATGACAGTAAACATAATCATTGCATGACCGAAGTCATGACAGTAAGCATAACCCCCTTGCATGACAGTAAGCATAACCCTTGTATGACAGTAAACATAACCCTTGCATGACCCTAGTCATGATAGCATCAGATCAACTATCTGTAACAAAGTACAATTAATCATAGAAATACATTGACGGAGTTATTTTCACCCAGCAGCTTACTTTATAGTTTAAAGACTAGACTGTAATAGTGCAAGTTTTCGGGATATTGGAACATCCCCGCACTCCTGTAGGAGGTCACTGGAATTTCTGAGAGGACCGTAATCTTTATGTTTTGTCTGTTTTAGTGAAATGTGAGCAATATTTTCTCATATGTTATTGGCTGAAGCTTTTATTCTGAGTCAAGGTGAAGGTTCCAACATATGAATAAAAATGATGGATGGTGAAAGCATTCCTGTGTCGTCCAAAGCTGAAATTGTAACTGGGTTTTTTTTATTATCGAACTAAATCTTGCCTTTCCATCAAGACAAACAGGCCCTTTGATGCAGTTACTTTTCTGTGTGTGCCGGATTTTATTGGTGCTAGGATATATCTTTTAGTGGCCTTCATGAACTGGGCTCTTCATATTTAAGAGCACGGCAGTTTACTACATAAGTTGACAACGGACATGTACTGCTTTAACTACAGTAACTTAATTGTTGACATGGACGTTCATGCACATCTTATTCTAATATATCTTTATGAGTATCATCTGTCACAAAATAGGGATGTCCACTAAGGTTCAAGGACTGTGCTATCAATTGGGGGTAAAATATCTCAAACTTTAAGTGCTTCTGTCATTTATTGGTTTAAATGATGGGGGCTGTAATATAATTGATTGGTTTAAACCACCCAAAGTGTATCTTTGCGCAATAGCCTGCTGTACTTCTTCTCTTCTCTTGTTATTGTTGTTTTGTTTTGTTGTTTACATGTTTACTTAGCTTATTTGGTGTACGGAACATGAACAGAAGACATTTGTCAGATATACACCAAGAGACTATTATTATTATTATTATTATTATTATTATTATTATTATTATTATTATTTGTTTTGTTTGTTTCTGTGCAGAATTAGGCCTATCTGAAATGTATGCAGGTTCCAAATGTTCGGACTTTTCTTCACTTAGCTATTGCTTTGAATTAAAAAAAAAAAAAAAAAAGTTGATTGTCATATGATTGTTTTTTTGGGGGGGAGGGGGGTCATGCATTCATAAATGACACTATGAGAACTTTAATTAATTATCATCTTTAATCATTTTTTAAGCATTTTACTGAAAAGTGATTATCATCACAATGTATCCACAGTTTGCATTTTATGTGGATGGAAATGGAATTGAGATATTAAACCCCTTCTGATGCATCATTCCTTTTCAATAAGCATGCACACAACAAACGAATATAAAAACAAGACAGAACAATAAAAACAAACATAAAATAAACGATGAATATAGCTTGATAAGAATAATAACAATAGTGTGGCAGAACAATAAAATGCTTGATTACTAGATGGCAATTAGCATGTACCC
This sequence comes from Festucalex cinctus, assembly GCF_051991245.1. NCBI lineage: Eukaryota > Metazoa > Chordata > Actinopteri > Syngnathiformes > Syngnathidae > Festucalex > Festucalex cinctus. The sequence goes on along the minus strand of NC_135419.1, from coordinate 2,271,298 downwards.
ACTTTTTTTTTGGTAATGAGATTTTCTATTTCTGGTGTCGTGACATTTTTTTTTCTATGATTATTATTTGAAGTAAGTTCGTGCCTTTGGCTCGAAACTACGAATTGATGGAGAAGTTATGTACAATTCACAGTGATGTGTTTTCTAACAGTGTTGCTGTCAGGGCATTTTTGTACGAAATTAATTAAAATACAGTATTGTAGAGTAGTGACGGGAGTCGGAGGCGGAGTGTTGAAGTCCAGAGTCAAAGATTGGCGTTTTATTGACATCATCAACAGCAACAACAACTCACTCTGCGCGAGGCTCACAGACCTACCAACATTTTGTTCTTTTATCCTTTCATCCTTTCATCCTTTCATCCCAACAAACTCCCCCTTCGTCCCAACGTTCCGTGGGTGAATTATGTTCTAATCACTACAGTATCCACCGTCCATCCATTTTCTGAACCGCTTATTCCCCACAAGGGTCGCGAAATTTAAAATACAGGAGTAGAATTTAAAGAAAAACAAGAGAGTGCATATGCCTTTGCATTGACTTTCTTTCCAAACGTGTCTCTCTTTCTCTCTCTCGCGAGATCTCCACGTCACTGCCAAATAACGAATTTATTGTATAGGTTACAGTATTTAGGGTTATTTGTCGCTATGTCCACGTGAACGCTTACAACAAAGTTGTGCTGGGTGAGTTTTTAAGTCGAATATGCGCTCCAGGATTTGTTGTGTTGAAAAACAAGGAGGAGAAAAGAGAGAGAGAGAGAGAGAGAGAGAGAGAGGGGAAAAAAAAAGTTGTCCAACCCGCGGATTCGATCATCAGGACGTCCCTTCTTTCCTGTCGAGAGCTGAGCTACGTCGGCGGCTCATCTGGACTTCCTTCCCCCCTGACACGACCACAGACTCATTTGGGAGGCGTTTGCTTCGCTTCATTTGTTGAGAGCTTGAGTCGAGGACGAGCGACGCCCGTTTGGGATGGATTTTCGCCCCACTTTGTCAGACTTGGACCAGCCAGGCAACTCTGCAAGAAACGAGCGAGATCGCTTCGACACCTGTACATGTCCGACCTCTGCCGAACTCGGCAGGGCCGTGTCCGTGTCCTTGGGCTTGGACGCCTTGTCGTCGCCGCCGCCGCCGAACGCAGCCCACGCCGCCGGTTCCACTTTCGCTGACTCCGAGTCGGATGTGGCTCAGACTTGTCGGCCGGCGGCGGAGTTCGGCGCGGCTCGGAATATGGACTCGCGGCGGAACACCGACCCGAGGCGGGACGAGTTCGGAGACGCGAGCCACGCAATCCAGCAGGTGAGCTGCATGGACCTGCTGAGGTCGGGCGAGGCTGTGACGCGCGGTTCGGTGATTTCCACGTTCGTGAGCAAGGAGTCCAACTTGTTTGCAAACTCGCCCATGGAACCGCCCTCCCAAATGGACCATCTCTTCGCATCCAAACTCTTCTCTGCCTACGCTGTGAACCCGAACTTGCACCGAGACACCAGGGGAGTGTTGCGCGCCAACGAACGCGCATACGGCCAGCCGAGTTGTGCTGCATCAGGTGGAAATCATTTGGAGTGCAAATATTGTAACTGTGGACAAGCCGGCGTCGGTTCTTTGCAGGAATGCCGCTGCGGCTGGCACAACAAGTGTGAGCAGAGTCAAGGAGGCGCGCGAGCCGCAGCAACGACGGCACAAGGCTACGGCCAAGTGGAAAGTTACCAAAGTGAACCTTTTCACGGGCAGCCCACTTATCCGTCAATCAAGACCGAACCGCCAGCGTGGATGGAGTGCACAGAGAGGGGCATCAGGTAAAAACACTGCAATGCAATCATTTGTTTCAAATCTTTCGCATGGGAGGGCAATCCTGCAGGAATTCTTTCCTACCATTCATTCATTCATTCATTCATTCATTCATTCATTCATCTTTCTTCGAATCAGGAACAAAAAGGAACATTTAGCGTGAACTATTCATCCGGTGACTGTTTTGGCCTGCCGAGCGTCACAGTTGGTCCTAATGAGAGCCTTTGTTTGTTTGAGTTTGTCCTTTTGAACTTTTTTTTTTCCGTCATTCTATTCAATCCTTGCTCGTATGTCGCTAATGTCGTGCAGGACAACAATATGAAAGTTGACAGTGCCACATCGCACGCACAAATATCGAGGAAATCTGTTTGGCCGAGTTCCGCCGCCTATCAGTATTACACAATTTGTGTCACAACACCATGTGCAGCTCTCAGCCTTGGCCCTGTTGTGCGCCTGCTCAAAGCTCACCCCTACCTTAACTTGTGCAGTGCTCTTTGTGCAAAACAGGTTAATATCAGCGGTCATGTAAACACGAGATACAGCACCTGCTGCTGATCCTGGGGAAGTCAATGCAGAAGTATTCTTTACGATAATCCGTTCTATGCCCTTTAATTGTCTACATTTGGTGGAATTTGTGCAGCAAAATCCAGCTGTCTTGACCAATCTCAGGGGGGCAGCCATTTTGCCACTCACTGTCAATGGAAATGACGTCACAGTTGCTCAGGTAACCGCCAATGATGGTTCACCTGTTTTCTGAGCTTGGCCATGTGACATTCGCAAGCAGAGCTTTGATTGGTCGTTACCTGAGCAACTTTTATGTTATGTTAATTCGACAGCAAGTGTCAAAATGGCCGCCCCCTGAGATGGATAAAAAAAAGGTGGATTTTGCTGCTTGGTTCATATTCCACAAAATTTTGTAAAAAATGTTTGTTGGTGTGACTTCGCCTTTAAAAAAGGTCCAAAAAGCTGCTATGCTTTCACACCATACACAACAATAAGAGACGTGTGTCTTTCATATAATCAAATTACTGTAGATGGGCAATCTTGGTAAAGGTCAAGCTCATTGACCAAAATCAAAACGCTGCCTTTCATGTGTGCGTTCAGGCCTGAAGACGTGTTTCCAGCGGTGTTCCTGTCAGATCGGCGGGTGTGTCAGGTGTGCGGGGACGATGCTTCCGGTTGTCACTATGGAGCGGTCACCTGTGGAAGCTGCAAAGTATTCTTCAAGAGGGCCGCCGCTGGTGCGTGTGACACGCACGGCACACGATTACTCATCCACACCCACTCGCTCGCTCAGCGCCGACCAGGGCACAACGACCTGAAATTACGAGTGCCAGCTACTTCTTATCAGCCAATATCTATATATATTGTTGCTTGTGGTGGAAGCAAGGGCATTGGTGAACTGGAAATTTAACATCTGCGCCCCCTTTTTTTTGTTTGTTTGTTTTGTTTGTTTTTTTTACAGGTAAACAGAACCACCTGTGTGCCAGCCGGAACGACTGCACTATTGACAAGCTGAGGCGGAAAAACTGCGCCTCGTGTCGCCTAAAGCGCTGCTACATGTCGGGAATGAGCCTCAAAGGTGAGAGGAAGTGTGGAAGTGTGCGTGCAGTCTAGTTAAACAGCAGGGTCAGCAATAGCCAATAAAATGTTCGAGCTGGAATACAGTGGAACGAATCTGTTTCAGCATAGTCCAAAAGTGTTTGTTTTTTTGTTTTGTTTGTTTTTTTGTTTTTTTTAATTATTGTTGTTTCCTACGGAGCATATTGAGTTCACTTGGGGGGGAAAAAACCTCCTGTTTTTCTGACAATTTTTTGGGGGAGCTTTGTTTTTTTGAATAATATTTTTTCTGTTTTTCTGAATATTTTTTTTTCCTGTTTTACAGATTTTTTTTTTTCCTGTCATAAAAAAAAATATATTCCCCAAAACAGAAAAAAAATAATACTTCGAAAAACAAGGGGAAAAAATGTATTCCAAAAAACAGGAAAAAAAATTATTCCAAAAAACAGGAGAAAAAAAATATTCCAAAAAAACAGAGCACCAACTTCTGTTTTTGGGAGTAATTTTTTTTGGACCTCTGAACTCCAAGTGACTTGTGACCTGGATTTATGACTGGATGTTTTTCGGAGTAATTTTTTTTTTTCTTCTGTTTTTCTGAATATTTTTTTTTCAGTTTTTTGGAATATTTTTTATTTATTTTTTTATGACAGAAAAAAAAATATTCCGGTAAAAAAAAAAAACTCAATAAAACAAAGCTCCCAAAAACATTAGTCAGAAAAACAGGAGATTTTTATATTTTTATTTTTTTCAAGTGAATGCAAAACGCTTCCGTAGTTTCCCAGCAGCCAATGACGATGAACCTTCCCACATGGTTGTAATAACGACCGCGGCCTGTGTCTGAAAGTCTGCCATCGACTATCTATTTGTTGTGCAGCCAGATCAAGCAACTCAACTTAAGACCTGTTTCTATTGTAGGTCGCCGACTGAAGGGAGTCGGACAGTCGACGAGCAGGGAAGAGCAGCAACCTGCAGCTGCCTGGGGACATGTCGAAGGAAGAGATGTCATTGCTGGGGCTCGAGGTGCTTATCAGCACACATTTGCCCATGTGATTTTTTTTATTATTATTATTTTTTTTAATCTCTTTTATGACTGCCTGACTGCTTTGTACGGTTTCCTCGTTCCAAGCTTCGCAGGCCGTGGTCGTCAGCATCCCTCCGACTGTACGCTCCCGCCTTTCCCTGGTCACCGTCCTTCAGGCCATCGAGCCTGCCGTCGTCAATGCGGGTCACGACCCTGCGCTTCCAGACAGTGCCGCCTCCCTGCTAACCAGCCTCAATGAGCTCGGGGAGAGACAACTTGTCACCGTTGTTCGATGGGCCAAGGCGATGCCGGGTAATTCGTCAATGTTGTCGTCAGTGGCTGACAAAATAAGACGAGTTGTTGTTGCCAGTCATTCTATAAACCCATCCTGCGCTTCAAATAGTCACCACTAGAGGGTGATGTGTCCATATCTAAACCAAGAATGTCACGAGAGGGCATTGAATTACACATAACGTCCACTAAGTTTGTGTTTTTGTCCTTTTTGACACAGCGTACGCTTAGATAACAATTTCAAAACTGCTCTAGCAGCACAAGTGATGTAGCGGTTGGCACTCCTGCCTCGCATTCGATAGGTTCTCGGTTTGAATCTCAGCTTTGAATGTTCTCTCATGGGGTTTTCTCCTCCCACATTTTAAAAAGGAGACACTGCCACCCACGACAGCTTTGTGTTTTCGATGAAAAGACACACTTTATATACTCTATCAAATGATTTGTGAAATGAAGAGAAAATATAGTCAAGACATTGACAAGGATTAGAAATAAGGATTTTAATTTGATTTTTTTCCCCCCCACCTTCACACTTTGCTTTCATCAAAGAATCCTCCCCATGCCTTTGGCATTCTCGCTGTTAATTTGTTGACGTAGGTTTTCTAATATCCATTTGCCTTATGACGGAATGAGCAAGCATCCTCGTACTTTCAGGACACTAGCGTGATAGTTGCTGGAAATGGGGCTCTACACATCTATATTGCCCCAAAACTCAGACATTTGCAGCTAAAATATTCATTTACCATATTAATAATGTATAGAGTGTAATTCTAATTCGTTTAAAGTTGAAAAAAGCAGTGCTTTTTAATTAAAAAATAAGGATTTATTTTCATGTATTTTATTTTACATAGAATGTGTAGAACCTTCCATACAGTCCCACAATTATAAGTCCTTTCGAAACCGGCAAGTAAGCTGCTGAATTGTATTCTCCACATTTGTTCAAATTTATTAACAGTGGTGTTGTGCTGCACCCGATATACCGTATATGGTTATTATAGCATTGCTAAAACAAGAAATGTGATAGATTTAAGTTTTTTGTTTTGTTTTGTTTTGTTTTGTCTACAGGCTTCCGCAACTTACACGTGGATGATCAAATGACCGTCATTCAGTTGTCCTGGATGGGGGTGATGGTGTTCGCTCTGGGTTGGAGGTCCTACACCCAAACCAATAGCTCCATGCTCTACTTTGCTCCAGACCTTGTTTTCAATGAGTAAGTCACTCTTACACATTGTTTGATTGTTTGACTGGATTTTTTTTTTTTTTTTTTTGGTGTGAGCTATTTATTTATCTCCACCTTCGTTTTTTTTTTTTTTATTAAAACTAAATTTAAATGTAGTAAACGATAGGGAGCAATTTACTTTTTGTGAGGTTTAACTTTTTAAGACATGCTGATGACCTCAAGTGCTCTCTGAACATTGTTAGCATTTTAAAACAAGGACTTACTAAGATAAAAAAACAAAAACATTTTGTTAATCTGAAAAGTTGTTCAATAAACATATGCTGAAAAACAATTGATATCGGTTCTTCGGCCTCCTTGACTACTACCAATCTGCCCTAAAAAAAAAATATAGTAGGCCTATATTGGTCTATCGCTAGTGCAAAGCAGATGATCATCCTAATTTTATGAGCTCACAAAGGTTTCGAATGTGCATAAAAATAAATGAGCAGATAACGGGTGGATGCATTGACATTAATTAAACAACTTAGTTCTGTTCTTTTACACATCTATGAGTATAAATGTGGATGCAGAGGGATCACCTACAATAATTAAATGTTTACCTTTTTAAAACCTGCATAAGTGCACAAAGAATTTAGTTTTTCTTGTTGCATTTCTATCTAAACGTCCCTTTCCAGTTCTGTTGTGTATTTTACTTTCGAAACATAATCAGCATGCATTGAACAACCCGTGCAAGTTGTAATTCAGTAGTCTTGCGTGTTGAAGGCACGTTTTTTGTTTTGTTTTTGGCTCGGAGGCCGTAAGCCCGCCACAAGCAGCCCGAGCAACGACACAGCGAGCGTGCCGGTGCCACTCTTTTGGGCTTCCTCTGACCTGCATGGTAATGGATACGCCTGCCCCCGTTTCCGACCTCGATTTTTCTCTCTGTCTGTCGTTCTCGTTTTCCATTATCCATCTCGCTCATCTCTCTCACCTCTTTTTTTCTGCCGTTCGTTTTTTTCCCCGAGTTCTCTCTTAACTGACCCAGCGTGAATCTTCTTTTCTCACGTCTCGTGCTCCTTGTTCTGATCCTGCATTATTATTTTTTTGGGATTCTTCCATGTAGCCAGCGGATGCACATCTCCAGTATGTACGATCACTGCGTGCGAATGAAGATCCTCTCCCAGCGGCTCTGCATGCTGAACGTCACCCAAGAGGAGTTCTTATGCATGAAGGCGCTGGTCCTCTTCAGCATCAGTGAGTCCGCGCCTGAAATCGAAACAAGGAAATGTCAAGTCGGCGTATGAAGCGATTCCCGAGAGAATCGACTGAAAGGACTCTTGTCGACTGTGCGAGTTATTGAGTTGTTGTGTTGTCAGTGCCGGTGGAGGGCCTAAAGAACCAGCGCTGCTTTGATGATCTGCGGACCTCCTACATCAAGGAACTGGACCGCTTGGCCAGCCAACGTGGGGAGAGCACCCGGACACAGAGGCTGTTTCAGCTCACGCAGCTGCTGGATTACCTCCAGTCGGTAATACACCAAAAACACACCATACTTTGTAGGGCCGCCAACCTCACGATACGATACGTATCGCGATACAAATGTATCCCAATACATGCGATACGTATCCCGATATTTTACATTAATTTACTTGCATTTTATAATAAACGTCATATGTATACCTAAAGGATATGTTTATTAAGCTGGATGACAAAAATCTTTTTGTTCGTAGCTCTTCTGGTTTACCACCAAGCGGCATGCCTGGTCTCAACGTGCATGCAATGCAGAGCAAGGAGCAGTTTTCACAAACACACCGGGGAAAATTTACTAATAGGCATGAGCCGATATGAGCAAAAATATCAAAGTATTAAAATTACAGCTCTAAAATGTGCTTATTTTAAATATTTGGGGAAATAAAAACAGCATTTTTTTTTCATGTAGCACATTCTATTTCGTTTTTTTAAACAGAATATAAGAAAATTGGTACATTAAGACAAGTTCCATGTTAAGTTTATAAGTAAATAAATGTTGATATTCTTCCTCTGCTTTCATTTTTCTTAGCAAGACACAGTGTCCAATCACCGGTGAGCTATTTTTGCATTAATTGAAGGCAATTAACTTCAAAGACGCTGCTGGTTTTTATTTATTAGGTACAATGCAAGCTGCAAAGGCAAACGTTAACTGCCTAATTAAAGTTAACGAGCAATATCGATTCTGATGCCTGCGTATCAATACGTGTATCCGCCACGATATATTGCCGTATCGATTTTTTGAGCACACCCCAAATACTTTGACGTTGAACTGGCGTATAAATATCGCTGGCGTACAAAATTGTTGAGATCAAAAGTTCTGCCATCCACCAGCGGCCGCTTATCCCTAATATCCCGACTTGACTTCATTATCTTCCCCTCGTTCAATTACATCCAGACTTGAACAAAACCTCTCAGCTTGTAATTTCCCCTCCTCGTATGTTGGAAAACTGCCCCCGCGCGGTGAAGAAATTCTCCCGCCAGCAACCGCCGACGGTTCATGTGACTCCAAGTTTGACTTCTCTGTTCTGCTTATGCAGCAAGATCAAGTATAACTTGACTGACCTCTTCCCGAGGCACAGCTGCGCACACAAGTCGAAAATCAAGTGGTCTATGAAATTGAATGCACTTCTGCAGTGGTTATCGGACTATTACTACACAAAGTACCACCGTAAAAAAAATACTTTGCTCTCCAACTGCCATCATAAAGATTAGCACTAAAACATGTACATTTTGAACAGTAACACACACGTCACTTAAATATAATAAGATAAACGAACCGTTTAATGCTTCAATGAAAATGTATTGAACACAAAAGTTAAATAAGCATCATACCTGAATAAATGATTTATTAAAGGTTTCATGTATGGATGGATTACTGTATTAAATCTCACATACAACTGAACTGCCCTAAAAATATATTGCATGTAAAGAATATATAAAAAGTCCTGTACTGGATAAAAAAGAAAAAAACAGGCTGTATGCATAGCCACATCGAGGTTTGACTGCATTTTGTGCTTTAAATGTTGTGCATTTTATTTGTATTTCATTCAGTGACTGTTTTGTGTACGATTAGCGAGAGCTGGCTTACCACTAACAATTTTTATACAATACGGAGCCCCTAAGGTGAATTATGGTAGAAAAAAAACAAAAAACTTTGCGTCCCCTCGCAAAACAACTTATCTTTCTTTTTAGCTGGTTGTTCTGGAATTTAATCTTATTATAATTTTAAAACTGCAAAAAAATGGTTACTATTACAAATTTATGTGTGATGTCGCCAGAAACCATTCAAAATTACTTTTACCATTTGGAGTCTTGGCCTGTTTTATTTAGGTACATATCACTGCTAAATTTTCATTCATTCAACTTACATTTATAATGTAATTCAGTACATTTAATTATGTAATGATGGCAACTTTGTAAACATGGAATCATACTTGTGTGCTTTGTAACCTTTAGCATTTATTAGAATGAGAATCATTTTTTGCACAGTGTACAACAAACTGAAAACTCAAAAAGAAAAATGTGAAGCGTCTTAAAATTAGAATAGATGTTTTTAAAATATGCAAATAATATATACATATAAATACATATTCATATATTATGTCTGTCATGGGTATTTACATGTTTAATTATTGAATATTGAATATGCATGAATACAGATGGAGAAAAGAATGAGTCTTGGTGAAGATGTCACCACTAGAGGGCGTAAATGAACAATATTTCAAAAAAGTACCCATCACACTGAAAAGCAATTGTGATGGGGAAAATGTAAAAAAAGATTCTGTAGCCTACAAATTCTAGGATTAAATTATTCATATTCTTACAATAATTGTTGTTGTTAGTAGTGAATGTTTGAATGAATTACTTTATTACAGACTTGAGGTCCAGACACAAACAAGCCAGATAACACAATATAAAAACCAAAATATAGCAGTAGTAGTAGTCGTAATAATTTGAAATGTATTGGAGAAGTTTACAGAAAAAAATATATTGCTATTATTAGTAATACAGTAAGTAAGTCAAATGTGCAATATAACTTGAGTTGTAGTACTATTCCAGTCATTAAAAAAAATAAAATAAATAACACTCAGCTCATCTTTATTTACCTCGTGCTTTCACAACAGTTTAAAACTACAGCGTTACCAGGAAAATGTATTTTTTTTAAAAAGACTTTGTAGACAAACATTTATTCTACCTTTATGTCGTTTTTCCCCGTGAAGAACAGAGAGGGGTGTCGACTGTAGCCAACCTGCCAGTGTATGATGAATACCTTCTTTTATTTTAAGTTTCTCCCTTGAGGCTCAAACATGTCACTGTCTGCACATCTCGTCCGTCGAGCGAGTCTAATTAGCTGCATTATACATACCGCAAAGTCTGGTAGTGCGGCGCGAGGCAATGCAAGCGGATTGATGACAACTTTCAAGTTGTCTTTTTTTTTTTTCAAGAGTCACCTTTTCCAAACCCGACGTCACAACGCAGGCCTCGCTCGACGTGTCTTTTAATGATCGTCATTCTTTCTTTTTCTTTTTTTTTGCCTTTCCCTTGCGCAGCTTGTGAAGAAGTTGCATCAATTCACCTACGAGCTTTTCATTGAAGCTCAGTCCCTGCAGACGCGCGTCAACTTCCCGGAGATGATCGCCGAGATTGTGAGCGTCCACGTGCCACGGATCCTCTCGGGCATGGTCAGACCCATCTTATTCCATAATACCCCGAGAGCGGAGGGGCCTCTTTGATTGCGCTGTGTGTCACTCGAGGACCTGCCACGCCCTCCTTTGAACAGTTGTGGTTAAAAAAAAAAAAAAAATGTCAAGAATGATGGGCCTGCCCAATGGAATGGATGTCAAGATTGTGTGAGGTACCACATCTGGATGAAAACAGGGAATTGGGCTCCTTTTTTTTTTTTCTGTCTAGTGTAATCTAATTACATCTAGTATGTTCTTCTTTGTGCCTGTTCTGTGTCAAGTGCGCCAAATGTTTCTGTGGCCTACCGTGGCAACACGATCATTCATTTTGAGAGGTAAATTGGTAACTGGAAGATACTGTTTGCAGAGTTAAATCATCTGTGCGCACTGTTTTATGCACTAGCTTTTTTTATTCCCTGCTTCGTTTTTTGGTTTTGTTTTTTTTTCCCTAATATGTGCACCTTAAGTTTATGACTGACATTTATGGCTCAGCATACATTGCAGTGAGGGTAACTACTTTTTAAAACCTTTCTAAAAGCAATGTTTTGTCCATATATTTGTACAATTTTGATGGTAAATTGAGGAAAAAAACAAAACAAAACACAAAAGCAGCCCACACTGACTAGCAGTTGGCTAAGTATACTTTAAAATTTGCTATTTTTTTAACTTTAATTTTGACTTTTACACTGTTGGAATTTTTCTACAAGTGAGCTTTCTTAAAGTGTTCTTTGCAAGTGCTTTGTTGTGAATCACCATGTACTCATTGTAGCTTCTGATTGTGAGGTAAGAACGCTGAGATGTAAACGTCCAGCGAAGAACCTGTTCTTCTGTGACATGTAATAAAAATTGAATCACAAAATTGTGTGTTTGGTGGTACAGAGGTCGAGAAGTTATGCAGACGACGAGCTTTTTTGTTTTCATTTTGTGACTTAGTAAAACAATAGTATATAGTACAAAAGCCTTATGATAGTAATGGCATTAAATGGGATTTAATTCCATTAGTGTTCGCATATTGGGTGCTCGCTATTTCCTCTGGTTTTTACATTCGTTTACTGTTTGTGTTCTAAACAAATGAGACATTTTTCAACAACAAATCTAATACAGTACAGTATTTGTTGTACTAAAAAATTAGCAAAAGGTTCAATGTATACAGTGGGAGAAATAATGATTTGATGGCCTAAGAAATTAACGTTTTCACATACACTCCCAACATTTTACAGAAATGCTTTTGTTTTCTTTCTTTTCCTTGATTTGATGTTCATCTTCTGTATCTGTGATTTTGCTTCCATCTAGTGGCGGCTTCTGGAAATGCATGTGCCGAATTGGACTTGTCTGTTTGGTCGCCATCTGTTGGATCCATTGACATTTTTTCTTTGAAATGTAACTGGACACGTATTCACTTCTGCCGTGGCGTTGCCTCAATCGCATGACGAGTGTCAATCACATTGTGACAGACGGTAGATATAAAGTATAGCTAGTGAAAAATATGTCAGAAAAAAAGTTTCAAATTGCCAAACGTAAGTATTTTAAAAATAATAATAGAAAATCAATGTCAGTGCAAGCAAGTTTCTTCAACAACTTCCTTCCAATTCCATTCATTGGAAAGTCTGATGTGAAGGACATCGCTTGCTTGTTTGTGAATGTATTCCTTGCGACTCTCGCCCCTGTGGCTTTCTGTAAAAGGAATGGCGTCTTGTCGGTTTGCAATAATCAAAAATGTATGTGTTGATGTCCACATTTGAACTCAGTTTAGATTCCATTTCATTTGGGTGTTTTTCCGAGTCTGCTCTGCATCAATATTACATGCCTACTCTAGCAGAAGAGGGATTTTTTATTTTTTTTCCCTTGTTGGCTAATGTCAACCGCAGAGAGCACAAACACAATGGCCGCAAACAAAAGTTAAAACTACTTCCTTATGTTGGGAAAAATTAACAGAAGGAAGGAGTTTGCTGAGAAAATGACTGAAAAGTATGAAAATGGAGCAGGGTTTGGATTCGGCCACTATTTGAAACTGGTAGAGTTCAACACATGTTGCAGGAACTGAAATGAAACTAATATAAACATCAGGCTCCTGCAATTTAGCGTTTACAAGTGAGTGGACAACAATTAGAAGGCAAAGTTGGTAAGACGACACTGTTGAACGTCTCGTTTCGGTGGCCTGTCTAATGGAAGGTGATTCCTACTCAAGTAGCAGTCCATTAACAACCAATTAAGTTCCTATTAATATTTTACCAGACAGGGCCTCTCATCCTGATGTGTTTTAAGGAGCTTTTTCCCAGGAGTGCTTGAACATGAGCAGCTTTTAGCGCAGCATAAAGAGGCCTGTGTAATGGGGCTGGAGGAGGAGGAGGAGGTGGAAGAGGAGTGGCAACCTGATAGCACTGAGAGGAGAGGAGACGACGGGCTCCTGCAGCTGGCCCGGCCCCGCTCCCAGCCAAGCCTGCAGAGCGGGGGCCAAAGCGGCGTTAGGAAATGCTTGACTTTTATGGCTTGGTCACAGGATCAGCCATGAGTAATGACCTCAAGTCATGTGTGTTGAACACAAATATGTTCTGATATTTTAAGATGTGACTGATGGGTTTCGTCTTGTTTACTTGGAGCAGAGCAGTAGTTTTGCCCGTCGGGCTTTCCAAAGTGACCCTCCGAAGAATAATGTCCACTTTTCGGGCTTTGGTCTTGTGTGGCCGATGTTCCGGGCCAGTCCGGTGGAAACTCCCTCGCCTTGAGAGAAAAAAAAAGTGAAAGCGAGAGGCAGAGATCGAGGCCATTATGTGCCTGCAGCCCGGGGCGACTCCCGGCGGATGAGGCATTTGTCTTCGCTTGAAAGTATGATTTATTTTTCCGCCAGTCAGAAGGGTTATGTTTGTCACCGCACACTGAAAGGACTTTTGGAAAATAGCAGCAGAAGCAGAAAGGGGAGAGAAAAAGAATGTTGACTGGTTTTGGAACGCCAGTTTTATGTCAAAGAGTTCTATGGTTTCCTTGTTCAAGATCTCTCTTAGTCTTCATTAAGTTCAGTTAATCATATGTTGCCTGAACCTTGCTTGTAATTTATCAGCATCTGCGTGTGGATGATTAAGGGGGGAATGTGGGAAGAGGGGAGATGCGGTTGTATCGGGTTCCTTCCACTGGGTGTAGATGTAGTCTTAGATTTTTTCTCGGGCTGATTAAGTGTGTGCGTGTGCGCGCAGGGAGTGCACTGAGGAGGAGAGGAACTTCAGCTTTAATTTCCCCCAGCTCCAGATATTACACCCCCGCGTTCCCTGTTTTTATTGGACCAGAGACCAAAAAACACCAAAGTGTTTATGATGCATTAAAACATGGTTGGGAAGTGGAGAGTGCAATTGTAAATCTATACATTTGGCCCCGTCTGAGAAGACATGCGTCTTTTTTTTTTTTGTCTTTTTTTACGGCATTGTGTTGTTTTAGTTTTAGCAAGTGATGATCGTACGGTTGCGTGAGATAGATAGATAGATAGATAGATAGATAGATAGATAGATAGATAGATAGATAGATAGATAGATAGATAGATAGATAGATAGATAGATAGATAGATAGATAGATAGAGAGCTAGCGAGCTATATCTAGCTATATCTGGCGAGCTAGCTAGCTAGCTATATCTAGACAGACAGACAGACAGACAGACAGATAGATAGATAGATAGATAGATAGATAGATAGATAGATAGATAGATAGATAGATAGATAGATAGATAGATAGATAGATAGATAGATAGAGAGCTAGCGAGCTATATCTAGCTATATCTGGCGAGCTAGCTAGCTAGCTATATCTAGACAGACAGACAGACAGACAGACAGACAGACAGACAGACAGACAGACAGATAGATAGACAGACAGACAGACAGACAGACAGACAGACAGATAGATAGATAGATAGATAGATAGATAGACAGACAGACAGACAGACAGACAGACAGACAGACAGACAGACAGACAGATAGATAGATAGATAGATAGATAGATAGATAGATAGATAGATAGATAGATAGATAGATAGATAGACAGACAGACAGACAGACAGACAGACAGACAGACAGACAGACAGATAGATAGATAGATAGATAGATAGATAGATAGATAGATAGATAGATAGATAGATAGATAGATAGATAGATAGATAGATAGAGAGCTAGCGAGCTATATCTAGCTATATCTGGCGAGCTAGCTAGCTAGCTAGATCTAGACAGACAGACAGACAGACAGACAGACAGATAGATAGATAGATAGATAGATAGATAGATAGATAGATAGATAGATAGATAGATAGATAGATAGATAGATAGATAGATAGATAGATAGATAGATAGATAGATAGATAGATAGATAGATAGAGAGCTAGCGAGCTATATCTAGCTATATCTGGCGAGCTAGCTAGCTAGCTATATCTAGACAGACAGACAGACAGACAGACAGACAGATAGATAGATAGATAGATAGATAGATAGATAGATAGATAGATAGATAGATAGATAGATAGATAGATAGATAGATAGATAGATAGATAGATAGATAGATAGATAGATAGATAGATAGATAGATAGATAGATAGATAGATAGATAGACAGATAGATAGATACTTTATTAATCCTCGTAAGGGGAAATTTAGTTGTCAGCAATAGCATCAGGAAAATAAATGCAAATAAACAATAAAAACATACATCTCAAAAGTACTCATTGTATAAAAGAAAAGAAGAAAAGACACCCGACAGTTTACATCAACACTGATTATTATAAAAACGGATAGCAGCTGGAATAAAAGATCTCTTAAAACGCCATTTATCATATTGGGCAAGCGTTTTTGTCAAGAGACCACGGAGGCCGGACCTCGAAGCTGGACCAACTGGAGGTCAGTGCATGGGAAAACTGGAGGCCTTGTTGAGTTTTGGGTGAGAGCACAAGAGGAATGAAGGTTGTGATTTTGCCCTAACGACCGTTTGAACAACAGGATGTGCAAAGAGACCACGTTATATTCTATTAGCTTTGTTTTTGTTGTCGGTGAAGTGTTAATAATGTGGCTCCGCAGCGCTTCTAATGGACAACGCATGCTCCGAGCTTTATCTTACTGTCAAGAAACAGCCTTCATACCTGGAGACGCATTAGCAGGCTCTAATTAGTGTAAATATTTCTCCCCAGTATTTCCTCACCAACCCAGCAGTGATTAGCCATGTGTTTTTTTCCGCAGACTTTGGATCCGTTTTCAGCTTTTCAGCTGACCCTCTCCTTTTCGGTCATGCTTGTGCACTCAATTTACCCCCTCGATCGCTTTCCCTTCCTCCCCCGTTTTCCGAGGGCCTTCACGGCGCTCCGGCCATCTTCGACTTGATTATTTCTGCACACAGTATTTTTTTGCGCTGCACCCTTCGTCGCTCCCGCATCCCGGCGCAAACACAATGTGACAGCAGCGCCACAGCACTCATTTGCAGCCATCGCAGGACAGATTTTCCCCTGTGCGAAGCTCCAGCGTGCAGCTTGATAGATGGCAATCGTACATTTTTCGCTGTTGTTTTCTTTTTCTCTTTCCACATTCACGTGTGTGCTCTAAGTGTAATGTTTCCTCTGTCAGTAATGCGTCCTAAAACAATGAATTATAATATTACTGGGCATTGCTTCCATTCCCTCACATTTTTTTTTTTTTTTTACATTTCATACACTCTTAGCACGTCTTTTGCTTTTTTTCTTCGAGTCACTGCTGCTCAGAATGCATGGTGTGTTTGAGGCCTTCCATTCCTGTGGTACAATACGTCTTTCCTTTGACATAGTAACTTCAGTGGCAGGACACACTTGCTCAGATATCATGGACGTAGAATTAATCCGTTCCAGTGTCAATCTGTCACCATCATAAAATGTTTCCGTATGTACAGGCAATTTGGGAATAAGGTTTTAACATTATTCACTGTCACACTCAAGGACATTTAAAGAGGAAGTCAACAAAAATATCTTCTTTACAAAAGTATGTTCTATGCATACCTACTAGTCTAAAGTTTTATGATTAATATTGTGCTTGTGGAATATGAATTAACAAGCAAAATCCACCCGTTTAAAAAGCCATCCAGTGAGAGGTCATTTTGCCACTTGCTGTCGACAGAAAACGACATCACAATTTGTTCAGGGGCTCATGTAACGACCAATAACGGAATCTTCATCTATTTCCTGAGTTTGGTCATGTGATGTTCACAAGGTGAGCCCTGATTGGTCCTGAGCAACTGTCATTTTCAGTTGACAGCACGTGGCAAAATGGATGGACAAAAAGGGGCTGTCAAGACTCTATCGGTGACCCGGCACGATCGGTGATCTTGGATCGCCAACTACGGCAACACAACACACTGGAACAAAAACCTTTATATGAGCACACGATAGTGCGCGTTTGTAACAACACGATACAATATTTAAAAAAAAAAAAAAAAGATTTTTGATGCATTATAAAGTAACTTATTGATGCATTTTAAAGTAACTAAGTAAATTTTAATTATATCGTAAATAAATAAATGAAGACTCACTAGGAATATAATGGGGTCAAAATTATAACGTTTATCTTTAAAACCTGTAGAATTAAAATCGTTTCTTTATAATGCATCAACAATCTAAGTTTTTTTTTTTTTTCAATGTTGTATCATGTTTTTACGACCGTGCAGGCGCATATACAGGTATTTTGTTCGAGTGAAGTTGCCGTAGTTGGTGATCCAAACTGGCGGGATCTTCTGCGCATGCGCGTCACCGATTGTGCCGGGTCACCGATAGCGTCTTGACAGGGGCCGATTTTCCTGCTTAATTAATTGGTATTCCACTTACGCATATTAATCAGAATGCCGTGTTGAGACGAGTGGGAGCACACAGAATATATTGTTGTCAAGAAATGTTTTACAAGGAACAGCACACAAATGTTGTACGCTATTCTAGCTTACCAATATTTATACAACAAACACTTAAATGCCAAGTCATTACAGCGATGTCAAAAATTGGACACAAGTCACAAACCACCCAGAATTTTGCGACCAAATGTGTTAGTGACATGGACACTCCCTCTTATTACAGCTAACAGGCTACAGATTGCATTGGGAACAACATTAAATGTTTGCAACCGATATAAATCAAACCGGCTGCTGAAACATCCAATGACACTGCAGCTATAATAACAGTGAGTGCTACTTCTGATGTCTTTCAAATAAATATCAATCTTAGTCAGGAAACTACAGCATGTAGCTGGATAAGCAGAGCCTGAAAAATGTCTCGATGGAGGCTGTTTTATTTTATTTATTTATTTTCCAAAGAATATTAGGAGATGGATTTGGCAGCTTTGTTATTGAGCATATTTTAAACTTCTAAGCTTGTAATTAGCTAAAAGAGATTGTTCAAAACCGTAGCCTCTGGTTATACAAGATGCACTTCATTCAAACTGACTAATTATTTCAGAAGATAGCGGGAGGGCTAGACCTCATTCGACTAAAAGCACTCTCTGTTCATTCTGCTTTTGATACACTTTATGAGCGCCAAACTTGTTCCAAGATATGTGGGATCAACAGCAATTTTCAGCTAATTATTAAAGACCGCCCAAAAAATGTCATGTCATACAGACATATATATATATATATATATATATATATATATATATATATATATATATATATATATATATATATATATATATATATATATATATATATATATATATATATATATATATATATATATATATATATATATATATATGTGTGTGTAAAAGCATGTAAACAGTTTGTGTCAGAAGATGGAGGCAGGTAAAGACAATGAAATTCCACTCTCTCAAATGTCTTTATCCAACCCCTAGTGCTATGTGATTTCTAAACTTTTGGACCCTACCTTGTTTTAATCCAGAAAGGACAGTCACTCAAAGCAAAGCGGTGAATTCACCAGACATTTTCCTTTATTTAGATGCAGTCACAGAGATCTCACAGACCAGGATTGCATAAATACAAAATGGATGTTTTTTTGTTTTTTTTTGTTTTTTTTTAAACAAACCATGTACTAAATAAGAACGAGTGACAAGAACAACCATCATACGCTGAAAGTGCAAAAATGTAACTTTTGAAATAAATGAGGTAAAAAAAAAATTTAAAAAAGTAAACCATGTTCTTAACTTTAACTTTGATGAGGAGCGGCATGCACACATGGGTAAGTTCAACTTGATATTGTATTGACTATAAATCTTTTGCCTCTTTTCCTTTGCTACCATCTCCAAAATCTTGTAATTGTAGCTGTTGCCTCCGGCATGGGATATGTGTCATGCATGCAAGGTCAAAAGAAATGCACACACTTAAAGATTTCAAATATTTCTCCCCAGTCCTCAGAGGATCGGATTGTTTTGCGGGAAAAGCATGTCGTGGGGTCAAATGATTGAATTATTAATGGAAGAGCTCTGCAGTAACAATCAGCCATGTCTATTGTGATTCGAACACGATATTCTCTCAGCCCGACTGGATTCTACCATGTTACAATCCAAATCCAATAATGCCGAGTGTGCAAAAATATCCCCCTCAACGCACATACTCTTCTATTGTTTCACCAGTAGAAGCAACTTCAGTCCGTTTCCCTCTCAGTGGAGAGGATTATTGAGTCTGCAGAATTATATCGACTGCTGTGCATCGTTTCCAAGGACAAAGCAATACATTTTCATCAGAAGAGCGAGTATAGTAGAGCAATTCATAATCACGGGACTCTTTCACAATGTTTTTCCGCGCATGTGTGTGTGTTTGTGTGCGTTATTGTGCGCGGTCTGGCATCCGTCACAAAACTCCAATCTCGCTTCTTTTTCGCCGTGCCAAATATGGATTTCGCTTCTGAGCATAGTTGGAAATCAACCAAGCCGTTCTAATTCACATTCATGACTCACATTATGGAAATGTGGGCAGACAATACAACGTTGCCACATTAGCATTTGTAAAGAAGGAGTACACTGCGAGAGGTGCAAGCATTTTAACCTTCGTTAACACACTGGAGATTAGACTGAAAGTAATATGTATAAGTTGCATTTTGATGTTTTGAAAAGAAGTTCACTGGCTCTCATCTGTTCCCGCAGGCCCTTTCTCACACAGCCTGTATGGAAATGTGTGTTATTGCAAAAACCCCGGTGATGGATTCTTGACCTCGGCTCAGGAGGATTTCTCAGTCTGTTTTGAGAATGGAGGTAGAGCAACATCGGGGAGAGGGAGAGAGAGAGACGGAAGGTCACCGCGTTAGCATTTATTATGTGACACTGCCAGAAAACACAACTCTTTTCGCTTTGCGAAACATAGCAGGCCGGACACACGGGATGACAACTTTACTTAGGAGACGGAACCCAAACAGATTTGTTAATGCAGCTGCTGAAAACTGTCCCATTTACGGCCGTCCCTCGGAGTCTCCGTTTTGTTTTTCCCATTTGTACTTGCCTGTTCTTTTCTTTAAAATGAGAAAAATGGAAACCCGAATAACATTTCAGAAATGTACCTCGCTTGCAGGTACACTTTGAAATGGATATTATCGAGAGAGAGAGAGAGAGAGAGAGAGAGAGAGAGAGAGAGAGAGAGAGAGAGAGAGAGAGAGAGAGAGAGAGAGAGAGAGAGAGAGAGGAGCCATTTACTGTAATGTTTTCAAGGCTTCTATTCTAAACAGGAGCATTTGTCAAGCATACTTGCATCATTCCGTCATGTTTACAGTCCTCTCAAAGCCCAAAAGACGTCCTCTGAGGCCCAAAATGAGCTTGAAAAAAAAAAAAAAGAGTATTTTGTTGCAAGCCCCCATCTAGTTCCCAACTTTATGGGGAAATAGAAAACAAAAGACGACACATGTAATTATAGCGTGACTGAAGAGTAAACATGTCTCGTGCCAACGGGGCTACGCTTTCGGCAGCGGGCTAATTGCAATGTTCCCCTTCTACTGCAGCGACTGGGTTATTTGATAGCTGGCAGTCTGAGAAATGAACATGCGTGAGTCCTTCCATGCACGCCGATGCACTCATGCTGCGTGCACACTGTTCTCTTTCACTCCTTCTTAAAAAGGATGTTGCTCTTTATTGCTTTTATAGATGGAGCGTTTATGAGTGATAGTGCTGCCATCCCTCCCAAGCACATATACTTCATTTCTCGGTACTTTGTTTAAATTCATAAAAAAAAGAAAAGACACAAAAGCAAATTACTCAGACTACACAAACAACAAATGCATGTTGCACCTAAAGTTGATGTTTGCCTGTGTAACAGGTTTCAGTGTTCTGTTAATTTCACCAAACGCACTCATCATAATTGTGATAAAATATTCATGTTTTTCTTTTGCTTTTATTACCGGTGCGTGAGAGAGCATGAGCTAGTGTACGCGCTGTGGATGACGGTTGCGCGATGACGTCACCTTACACGTCACTCTCGCTCCGGATGTGGTCGAGGTAAGACGCACACGCCGCTCTCTCCTGCTAGTCGCGACCATGAATGCAATAAAAAACTTCGTGTTATATTAATTAGGTAGCATTATGTCATTGGGTTAGTTGCTAAGGATGTTTTGCGTGCTTACGAGCTGGTGTTGTGTTCGCTATGCGACACTTTTGAGCCGTGATCCGTCGATGAATGGAGCTAATGTTGCCAACGATTGGCGCCTTTTTACTGATATTCACTTTTGACTTTTAGGAGCCCTTGCGAGGACGTCGAAGCGTACCCCATGCGAGGACGTCGAAGCGTACCCCATGCGAGGACGTCGAAGCGTACCCCATGCTCATTGTTGTTTCCATGCACACAGGTATGATGTCAATTCTTTGTACAGTTTTTTTTTTTGTTTTTGTTTGTTTTGTTTCTTGACGCACTCTCGCTCCGGATGTAGCCGAGGAGAGCTTGCGAGCACGTCGAATGGTACGCCAGGCTCATTGTTGTTTCCTATGGAAGACCAAAAGTGTCAAAATTCAATAAATAAAAAGGCCTTTTCTAAATAACTATCCTTTTGATAAATAACAGACAATTATGTAATATGGCAATTAAATTTTAAAATGAGGTGTTAGTGTTATTATAAAAAGTGTTATGCTGTTCTTTAATATGTAACAAATATTTTTATTTTGATTAAATATTTCATAATGATTATTTTAACAACGTCATACTTTTTAAAAATAATGACATTTAATTTATTTTCAAGGTTTTATAAGATAAGAAAACGTTGTTTTACAAAGTCAGTTTTTATTTCATAATGTCCTTTTCCACAATGGTCTTCTTTTACATAATGGCGTTTTACAGCCGAATGACTTGGCCTGTCAATCAAATGACATGAGGCGGAGCCAGTTACATGATTGGCTGAGTCCCTTATACAGACATGAGCAGCAGCACTTGCAGTATCGATTCACGCGTGGAGAGTTTAGCGCCTGATGAGGAGCCGCGGCAGTCACAGGCTTGCTAAAGCATTGATACGGGAGATAAGTCACTTTCAGAAGTACTCCAACAAGTAGCAAATCGTTTAGAATCAGATCATAACGTAAAGGCCTTGTTAAACTTCTGCGTCAGGCTACGGGGTAGGCGTCACGGCGATCTCGGCTCACACAGGTGGTCCCACCCACTGACAACCCACACGGGTTACACCTGCCGCGGCCTTCCACATCCAGGCAGTTAAAACCGCAACTATAGCACCTTGAATGGCATCTCAACCTTGGTTTGTAAACGCTCATCATTGCACACATTATTCCCCTCACCTCCCTTTTTGATGAGTGAACGAGCCACTTTTTGTTTACTGCTCACAACAGCGCAACATGCCTTTAATATTCAGGGTATTTGTGTGCGATTGTTTGCTCTTCAAAAGGCAGCAAGAGCGCGTGCGCTTCGTTCTATAAGTCCCGTCAAACCTGCAGCTCTGTTCATTGTAGCCAGCAGAGAGTAAATGCTGAGGCAGACAAAAAAAAAAAAAAAAGGGGCGAGCATACCTTTGAACTGGAATCATGTGGGAGCTTGCTTTTTCACAAGTGCTGCAGAACTGGAAACAATGTTTTGGTGAGTCCCTCGATATCTTTTTGCTGCCATGCAGCAACTAACAGAGTCTGTTCGGGGCTTTGCTCTGGCGGTGTGATATTACAAGCCCGCAGTACATAATCCAACACACTGCGAGTTATTAAAATATGACCATAGCAGCTCCCAGGGGCTATATAACTCTCACATACACTGTCACACACACTCTGTTTCGCATTCCTGTGGCACATATGCTAGCAGATTGTCCAGACTCAGACCCTTCAGCGCATACGCTCCGATTTCAACACAATTACTGGGTCATTTGCGCATATTTTGAAACCAAAAAAAAAGAAAACAGTATTGTTTCTTCATGCTACTTTTGGTAACAACAGTGTTTAGTAAACAGAAAATGTGTTGACTTTATTTATTTTTAATATAAATCGACTTTATTGCACCTGTTAAATAACCAGCACACAGTGCCTTCCTCAAGGACATATTTTTATCAAAACCAATAGTAATGAATAATGAAATGCAGGAGGACCTATACATTATAGAATTTGTAATAAAGGGAAACTTTGGTTTTGAACAGAGTGGAATATATTGTTGGAGTATTAAAATTAACGTTCATGTCTGAAGGAGTGACATCATTTTGTAAATGATAAAATTTTACTGTTTCGAAAAGTGGAGCCACTTTTTTTTTTTTTTAGTTTCTGCTAAAAACAAAAATATTAAGGTCTGTTGCATACACTGAACAGTCGACTGTGTTATCGACCTAGCTTCAATAACACTGTACAGAATAAAAAAAAATAAAAAAAAGGATCACAGCTATGCATTCAATCGCACCAGATTGTGTGACTGTAGGTTAGGAGGTTATATTTCAAGATTATGTAGATTATACATTTTGAGTTTTGCCATTGCATTAATAGTTGCATATATATGTCAAGTATACAAAACTGCCATTATTTTATAAATTAGTTTAAAAAAATATATATTTTTTTGTTAAGTCTTGAAAGGCTGTTTTTTATTTATTCATTTATTTATTTTTAATTAAAAATACGTTGCAAATTTGTTAGGTGGAATCCTGAAACGACTTATGCTCTTTAATTGAAATAATTATGATAAGTCCAAAAGGTTGCTGTTTTTATTTTATTTTCAATAAAAACAAACTTTGTTCCTCAACGTCACTGAAAACGCGCTTCCAATTACGTAGCAAAATAAAAATTGAGTTTCAATTGTCAAGCAGAGTGATAGGTATCTGCTAAATATTCAAGTAACTTGTAATCTAACTTAGTGACTTTTTAAAAGCAAGTAATCGGTAAAGTAACTAAGTTACTTTTCAAGTAAGTAATCAGAAGAGTAGCTAAGTTACTTTTTCAATTTCGTCTATACACAATTAACTCAAATCAGGCCCAAATACACAGCGGCATTCTCAGGCCTTTTTGTGGATCCATGTGAAAAGGGATCATTTTGACAATAATGCTGTTACCCTGAATTATTAAAGAACAAAAACTCCTTGTCAATACTAGATCATTTTCGTGAAAAGCGACTCTAAATCTATAGCACAAACAGCGACACAGGAGAGGTAACCTTTACATCCTATACTATAAGTGAATGTTCATTTCATAACCCCATTGGACCCCTTTTACTGCAGCCATTTGTCCAACTGCATGGAAAACAGACGAGCATCCTATATTTAATCAGGCACACATGATAAGAGTTCTCAATGGAATGAGGAAGGGAAGGAGCGTTATGCACTAAATCAGATCAATGCCACACACTCAATTACAGTTTATGTACTGAGAATCTGAAAAGAAATGATCATATCCTGCAGGGTCGTTTGTGCAAAGCACGAGTGTGGCTGGATGGATTTGCAAACTGGGTCCAAATAAAAAAGAGGCAAGTCTTGCGCTAGTGGGAAAATAAGCCAGTGCTTTATTCGTCTATGTAAGAGCACGAGAGGAACGTGAATGTTGGATCATAATTCACGCAACCTGCTTCTTTCAACGGAGGTGGATGAGACCCTCAGAAGGATATACAGCTCTGCTCCTCTTCATTAGGTGTGCATTTGTGTATACACACACACACGTACATTTTGTGCATCCAGGCCACCTATGGCACATTTTTGTGTTGCCGCAGTCCCCAGGGTGCAGAGCAGGACAGGAGATTTATGTTCTCCGCTGTCCAGGCACGGTCCTGCCGGCTCGTACTGCGCTCATTAGTGCTCTTCGACGGTCATACGTGTTCCTCTAACAAGCTGTCCTCCAAATGCCTGATGGATTTTCAACGTTGGAGGGGGGGTGTTCCAATAACAGAAAGGCATGTTTGGGGGCAAGCGACCTTCAGGGGAGGAATAGGAGCACATTCAACGTCGCGGTTAGCTATTAGACATCCATTTGCAGACATGAAGACAGGCTGAAATTAAAATGTTTGCCTTGTGTGGCCCTTTTATCAGTGCTGCATAGGCAGAACTATCGTTTCTAAAGCTACCCGATATGAAATGAGTGTCATTGCCGCTTTTTTTGTGTTGCTTACATTGACTTGAGCAAACAGGAAAAGGCCAAAGGAACAAACAAGTGTGCTGCTCCACTAACATGCTTTATCAGTTTTGCTCCTAATCCGCGGGGTAATGCACCCGCAGTCAATTTTGCAAACGCGTGCCTGACTGATTACGGCCTGTGCGCGAGTCTTATTGCGTGCGTCTTCCGCCGTGTGTTTCTTAGCAGCGTCTGCTACAGCTGACAGCTTAATGCAAGATCCACGCCCGTAATGGAAATGTACTTTCGGGGGAGAAAGACGCTTTCAACTGATAAAATACGGTTTCACGCGAAGGCACAAGCAGTAAATACTCAGATCACTGCTAATGATCCTCTTTTCATTTAAGTTTGCACCTTGGGATTTCTTCCAAAATCCTCTCTACTACTTAGGGATACATGGTAATGATTTCGGTAATGAAGATGTATTGCACCGTCATGGTCTAGACAACGAGCGGCTGATGTAGCAGATAAGAAAAATGACTGAGCTAAACATAGATAATAGCGTCCCATTGGTCTTGTTTGTTCATTTTATGTCTAAGAAACACAATTGAAGGTGCTCAAAGGCAAACTTGACACTTGTCCACTTCTGATTTGTTTGAATAGGCCAATGTATGTTTTCCCATTCTAAAACATAATTTAAATTCATCTGTTCCAGGATAAAACGGTTGCCACCATAAAACTTTAAAGTTTCTGTTAAGTGAAATCATTGATTTGTTTGAAGATAATTGTACACAAAAAAATGTGTGCAATGTCTTGAGATGAAGCATTAAAGGGTAAGTCACCGTTGTGGATGATGGCAGTTATATGCGGTATAAAAGGCTGTCCTTAGTGTTCAGATTTTTGTGGAGCTTCAACTTGTATGACCCCGGGGGTACGTGAGGTTTCAAAACATCAGATAAAGTAGATGGGACACCTGCATTATTTACCAGCCAGAGGGGAAGATAAGCTTACAGTGAAGAGCAAGATGGACATCCCTGAATGATCCAAGCAGGACATATTTCAAACACAGCTGTCAAGAAATGACAAATAAAAATGCCTGCAGTCAAACTTTACAGACCACTAAAGTGTAACTTAATAAAGGCCGTGAAGTCACCGCTGTATTGGCTATATTGATGCAGCAACATCTTGATTCCGCAGTGATGAAAGATGCCCTTAAAAGCATTATTGATGACCTGACGGCCTTCCTGTAATCAAATTTTGATGTTCATCAGTGTCCTAACTAATGGTGGGGAGTAAAAATAGTGTTTACTGCACAGGTTGACATCCAGCAGCATGCACTTCCCTCAGGCCCTTTTCTGGGTAATCACACCGCAATTTCTTTCGTTCTAGGTCATTCACCCCAGCAGATCTGGCAACGGCACGGAGTTTGATGATTCTCGGAAAGTGGCGTTTTATCATCCCGGCAAGTGCAGCCTTTATAGGACAGGTCAATTCATCCAGTCAAAAGTTGTTTGAGTTGGCAGGCTGTTGAGCTTTTTAAAAAGATATTTGGGCGACGGGGAGAAAGGCTCATTTTACCGTGACTGTTAGCAGCATCCAAAGTAAACCTTTTCATTTCAAATGATACAGAACCAGTGAGGCAGAGAGAGCGAGATGGTGGGAGGGAGTCAGAGCAGTGCCATTGTAAATTAATCAGCCTTTTGGAGGAGGAACAGGAAACAGCACTCCTCAAATTGTACAAACCCCAGCCCCAGCGTGATGCAGGAGAGCCCTGGCTGTGACATGGCCGCCGTCCACTTCTCATGCCGAGCCAAGGAAAATTCTGGCTCAAATCGCCCAGGTCTGTTACAGGTTAACCTCCCTTGGCCAAATTGCTTCCCAGATACCTCCGTGAGTGCGCTGTGTTGTCATTGCAATGCACAACCGCGGGGGTCTGAAGGCCACCAAAAATTGTTGATCTCTTCGGGATGCGACAACAAAGTCGGACTGTTTCTTTGGGTTGGCATCCAGAAACATTCCGACTGCTGAGTTGCAGTCGGAATCGCGGCTTTCCTGTGATCTGGGAACGCAGTAGGGAGGAGCAAAAGGGTGGGGGGTGGGTTCACATCCAAGCTGCTCCGTCTGGGCCGCATTGGACGCGTTCATCCTGCCCTGCCTGTCCAGTTCCTTCACAGAGGCAGTGCTGGCTTTAATTATCCCCAGCTGTGCTTCATCCCTCCCCAGCTGGGCTCGATGTCCCAGCGTCCTCTGCCAGCATGCCGCAGTCGCACTCATGTCAAGGTGAGACACACACAAACGCACCCACACAGTATATGCATGGGCAAATTAATATGGACAGACACAATAACATGAGCAGATGTACAAAAACTTAATTCAATCATCCTTCACCACCCATTAACATGATTGTGCTTGTAATATAAAGTTGTGATCCTCAAAAAGCCCTTAATTCAATTCACAGTAGGAGGATGTCTGCGAGGATGTCTGCAAATTTGGGGCTCTTGTTGGGCCATGTAATGTTGTCATTTTTATTTTCTTGACTTTACTTTAGTTAGCACGTCTGCTGCACAGTTCTGTGGTTGGGGGGGTCTAAAATCTAAAATGTCCATTGACATTGTCCATGTTTGTCTATATATGACCTGTGATTGGCTGGAGACCAGACCAGGGTGTACCCCAGCCAGGGGTGAGCAATTAATTTTGCAAAGGGGTCACAAGGGGCCAAACTGAAACGTTTGCCAAGGGCCAAGCCAACATGCTAACCTCAACTTTTTTCGATATTATTTTTAATGTATTTAGAAAAAGCATATTGACTTGTTTCAATAAATTGCTACGTGTGTAGATATTGCATGTATTGTTAGAATTAGTAAATCTACATCAAGGCAAAATTATAGCGTTTAAAAATACATATATACACTTTAAATTATATTTATTTTTTTTTGGACACGTTAGATGGGCTAGAAAATTCACAAAGCTGGCAGCACTTCAAACACACGTTTTAGTTTGTGGTCGCTACTCGTACTAGCGTTCATGTGTGTGCAACTTTCAAAATAAAAGCACAACATATTTTACATTTTACTTTGACTTCACTGTCACTGTGAGGGCCGGTCAGAGACTGTGGGTGGGCCCGATGTGGCCCCCGGGCGGGCCATACTTTGTCCAGAGGTAGTGTGCCCCGCCCTCTTGCCGAATGTCAACTGGGATAGGCTCCAGCTCAACCACCACCCTAATGAGAATAAGTGGTAAAGACCATTTATGGATGGATGGATGGATGGTGTGTTATCTTATATGATAATATGCTAAAATGCTTCATGCATTTGAGCTGGCTCGATGTTATAATACAACAACAACAACAACCGTCTGTCCATTGTCTATACAACTTATCCTCATTATGGTAGCAGGTGTGCTGGAGCCTATCCCAGCTGACTTTGGACGAGAGGCAGGGTACTCTAGGCTGATCGCCAGCCAATCGTGATTCATGTCAATATTTTGTATCGCAAACAAATCCAAAAGTAATTTTCAAGGGACTTTGCAGAGGAGTGCCATATGGTCCCAGGAACCACTCTGGGGGCTCATCTCATTTCTCTATTTGCAACTTCCTAGGTCCTTTCTCCTTATATGCTAGCGCTTCATACCAGAATTTCAATTGAGGACACAAGGAGATTGACAAAGGAGTGAGGTGGGAGGAGGTAGAAAGGTTTGAAAATGAGACAATCATTCCTCGACGACTCATTCTACCAAGGATGACGTAAGGTCATTGACGCACGTAACAAATCAAACATCTGCATGGCTGCATTACCGTATTCCTATTATCACAAATATCAACTTTATGCTCGTTGTTTCAAGTTGGATTCAATTAAAGTCAAATATAAAATGAATACTGTGACTCTTTATAACTTTGCAGATGAAAGGACAATCAGAACATGAGCATGATGGCAGCTATACAACAAGATGCGAGCGTTTGCGGGATTTGACAACAAAAGGTTCGTAAATTCAAAAGAAAGGACGACCGCGCTGCCTCTTGGAAGACTCACACTGTCAGAGTAGAGTTCAGGTGTCAGATTGAATTTCCAAACGCACCCGATAATGGAAAAAAAGTGTACGTGTGACTGCAACAAGTGGTGGGACATCTATACTACATACAAGCTAGGATATTTTGGACCCGTAGCTACAATACATAATTTACATTAAGAAAAAAAAAAATGTTTTCCTAGCTACTGAAACGTCTTGTATTTCCGTGTAGTAATCATTTTAAGCAATTACGTCATTACCAGAGCTCAAGCCGTCAAAATTACGACGCGGGGAGATCTAATTAGTAGTTTTCAAATTCTGCTAGACATAGTTTTATAGCAAGGAGCTACTCAAGAAAGAAAAGTGTGATCAGACTACCCTAAATATTAAGTATTGTAATTTGTAATCAGCAGTATGTTACAAACAAAAAGAAATTAGAAATGTTAAATGGTCAGTTTTTGTCATGTGTTTAATTGGGCTAAGAAAAAAAATATTAAATCATATATTAAAAAAATGTTAACGCATGTGAATGGAGTGCCCCGCAGAGATACAGTACTCATTATTATGTTGTGAAAAGAGCACATTTAATATTGCTGAAGACATTTGCACAGTGCTGTGTGTCCCAGAAACTTTTCACTGCAGTTTTTATTCACATTGGAATTATTTACGAGTTCACATGAAACAGTTCAGACTGTATTCACTGGCCCCAACATGAGGTACGCCTACACAATCAAATGATATGCAATGCCAGAGCTGCAATAAACACACTGTGCCTTTATAACGATGGTAATGTTCAGTTTTGATCAATACTGTTGCAGGGGTAATAATTTGACAACATATAGCATCGTTGTAGTTGCAGTTTGCAGTGGTGTAGAACTATTGTATCATCAAACAGAACCGTTTCTTATGTTGTGATTATGCAATTTACCAACATGGGAGGGGCATATTACAAACACACCTTTGTAAAGGCGTATCTATATTTATAAGGATCAAATATCAATCATCCCTCCGGTTTGGCAGCACAGAGCTTTACCAGAGAACTAAGGTTCTGGGCCACCGACACAGCTCGGACTTTATTTGAATGCTTAGAAATTAAGGTACATAAAACATGGCCAAAACCCACCTTTCTTTTTCCCCTACACTCCTCACCAGATGCGGATTTTAGCCCATTTTGAGGGTGCTTCAGTCTACCAGTCGTGGAAACACGGTGCAATCCGCCTCCTATTTACACACACAATGAAAAACGAGCATTTTCATGAATTTACAACGTCCACGATAACCCCCAAAACCCCAGGATGTCAAAAAAAAAAAAGCACAAGAGGATGTTTGGTCACCCTAACAAAATGGTACATATAGGCAGTTCCCTACAAATGTATTGCTGTTTAACTGAGCACCTAATGAGGTAGTGAGAGTTTATTTCATCACGAATTGGTTCATTGTTTCTATGAATGCATCGTCACGCATAGTCGCATAACACAGATGCGATCGCCAACATTTGCCCCATGCAGCGCCGAGAATGAAACAAATGCTTGTGGAAGGTGGCCCCGCATGAGGCATAGCGTGACCACGGGGGCAAAGGAGGTTTGATTGAACCCCAGTCTGAGCGTGCCTGACTTGGTCCATCTGCGCGACCGTCCTTGGCCTGGCTTCCCGTTTGGAGCTGTAGGGGACTGCGGCGTTATCACACTGAGAGGCTGTTATGATCATTAGAACCCTCTGCTTCAATATTTCCACTTTGTTTGGAGGCGGCCAAAAGCTGTGCTGGAATCCCAGAGACTTGCTTCTGTGTCTGTCTCTTTGTCTGTCTGTCTTTGTTGCCATCCTGTCCAGGTCTACGCCTGGCACAGCTGTGAGCAGCAGCGTGTAATAAAAGTCTAATGTGAGCAGCTGCTGGGGGTTTAAACTGTAATGAGATGGTGTGTGAGATTACCACACTTCACTAGTCGCTGAAAGAAAGCTTGGCACCCCTGACAATGCCACCCGCCCCCCCCCAATGGTACAATTACTCTTCAGATATGGCTAATAGAATACCCACACAACGCCTGTAAGCAAGCGGCATAATGAGCTTTAGCTTTGCTTCTTCTTCTTCTCTCCCCTTCATGCCCACAGCTGCATGAAGCGTTCCTCCCAAGGAGTCGCTGCAAACGGCTTGATGCAAGAAACAGACATTTCTGGAATCAAAGTCCTGCCTAGTCAGAGGATTCCCACAGAGGAAAGCGTCTGCTTTTTTTTTTTTTCTTTCTTTCAAGGCTTGATGCCCTAAAATACTATTTGCCTGGTCCCACCAAGCCAACAAATAATTCAAGCCTCAAGTCATGAATAGTTGAAAGCTCTGTGTCAACTTCATTAGTCACTAAAGGGCGAGTTGCGGTAAAGGAAATATGCATGTCCGCATGGTGCCCATCCATTCAATAGGAGGGTTACAAAGGAGAAAGGACTCCAATGAAGTTGCTTTAGACCTGCTGTGGAGCTTTTGTTAGGTGCGATTTTTATCATGCAAAACCTCCTCTTCTTTTGTGCTCTCGCTCATTGTTTTGCTGATTTTCTCCATCATTTCTTTGACTTGCTTTTGTTTTCCTTTCTCTTGACTCCCCAACCATTAGTGGAGCCTGACGGGAAAGATGTCGGAGCATAAAAGTCCTTGTTACGATTCTGGCGCCTCCTCAAAGGTTCTCGGTAATGAAAGTTCAGGGTGTCTTGGTGTGGAAGGGGCTGTACCTGTCATAGCAGTGCGGCGATAATGGGCCCAAAGGTGCCACGAGCTCATCAGAGTGGAGGAGGAGCTCTGCTGAATTGCATACAGCCCTTCATTACCTCATGCAGAAGGCTGAAGTCAAGATTCGCAGCCCTGCCGAGCTGGATATTGTAAAGTGTGACCCCGGGGGAGCGGAGCAGTGGAATTTCAATACGCCACCCGGTCAGTATTATTCCACACCTGAATGCAGAGCCTTCCAGACAATTAGTGGAGAATTATGGAAGGAAGGCGAGGTGTCGGGTAATTTACGGAGTCCGTCTCGCCTCAGCCTTGGCCTCGCTTGGCAGCGCGGACATTTCACTTTCTCACAGCGGGGGAGACGGCCGGCGATGCCGCCTGCAGGCAGACGGCTTTCAAAGCACTTAAAAGGGTGCAAACTCCATTTCGACATACGGTTTATTTAAAGAACGTCCACCGAGACGGCTCTAGCTATTACATTTTAAAATGTTATTAAGTTTCAAACGAATGTCTGTCTGCCCGCGTCGCCGCAGCCACAGTAGAAAATAGACAACGCAGGTGAGATCTCTGTTAGAAAATGGCCCGCCAAACTTTCATCAAGATGGTGAATACATTTAGAATTGAAAGGACGAACAAAGTCATTAGAGAAATTCTGGAGTCTTTCGCTCTGGCTTGGCAGCTTTACCAGTGCATTGCCCTCCTCCAACTTCATCTTGTTAGGATGATCATCAGCCGATAGAAGCACGATGGGGGTACCTGTCAAGCAGCGACACCGCAAACCCTTGATTAAAGTGCCCTATTAGGTGACACGCTGATGTTGTTTGGTCATGAATCAACCTCGCCTTCTTCAGAGAATTCGCTTGATTATGGATCGGCGCGCAAGTAATCAAAAGTTCAGCACAATTTATGGCAAGCAATCGGACAAAAAAAAATGGCAAGAGCTTGAATAGCACCTACAGAGCAAAAGACCTCACCAAGGTTGAACATTGCCTGGAGAGCCTTGGATGTGCTTGTCAACGCCACTGTGGCAATTGTCATATAATATATATATATATATATATATATATATATATATATATATATATATATATATATATATATATATATATATATATATATATATATATATATATATATATATGTATGTATGTATGTATGTATGTATATATATATATATATATATGTATATATATATATATATATATGTATATATATATATATATATATATGTATATATATATATATATATATATATATATATATATATATGTATGTATGTATGTATGTATGTGTGTGAGAGAGAGATTATTTTGTGGTTCAAGGAGGATGACGTAAGGTATCACAACTGTATCTCACTCCCAGATGCTTTTGAGCTTGCAGGGGTTTAAAAAAAAAAAATCAAACAAATGATTCTACCAATGCATAAATCAGTTTACCCAAATTCCGCTTGTCATCTGCTGCAGCTCACAGTGGAATGTTTATTCCCACATGAGAACTTGGTCGAATTCAGCTCTCTCTCTCTCTCTCTCTCTCTCACTCCAAAACGTGTGCTCCAGCTGTTCCTCCTCTATGGAGTTGTGAGGTTATAATGAGCATGGAAGCAGCTGCTTCCTCCTACAGTAGAGGCCCCATCCTCTCTAATCCTGATCATTAAGAGAGGGAAGGCTGGAGAGAAGCAGAGTATGCAAGCGGTGCAGGACACGCTGCGGACACTTGGGTTACCAGACCCGTTTTATGCAAAGTTATACAGTGTCCTAAAGATCTGCTTTAAGTGTTAAAAGAAAAAAAAAAAAAGTATTAATAAATTCAAGACAGCTGGACGAAAGTGCATCACATCCATCAGGAGCAAAACATTTGTATAAGTTGACGTACAACATCGGCGGCATGACTTCTCCCAACGGTAATAAAAACACAGTAGCCTGATATTTCTCTTTTCACACGGCCTTAACATCACCAAGCACAAACTCAATCTTATCTTGGAAAATATCAGATTATGAAATATTTATGTTCTGACCTTTTCTCCTTAATGATTTCATGATTTAATTTTCTCCGCTGTACCCTTAATGTGCTCGGCGAATACAAAACAGACCCAAGCAAGCAGGCACAGCGGGACCAAAGATGATCTATCGAGACAATGCCATCCGCGTTCAGCTTGTAAATATCAACGGCAGTCAAGCCGATTATTCATCGGTCCGGCCTTGTCTTTTCCATCACTATGTCTCTATGAGCCCTCAGACATTGGCAGAGATGTCTCTCTGTGCCTTTCAATTTCACCTTAATCGCCAACTTGAGTGACAGGAGTTATAAAAAAAAAAAAAAAAAGACAAATGACATCCAATGAGAGTTGTAAATCCAAAGCCGTGAACACATTACCTTTTAGGCAAAAATATAGGGAGCCATAAAGATGAATTGTACCGGTGTAAAATTAATCGTGTTACATTTATAACAACAAGCCCACTCAACCTTGTCACTGCCAAGTGGACACTAACGAGACTGCAGTGTGTCTTTTGGAGCCATTTTATGTAGATTAGTAATATGCTAATTTCAAGCATGACCTCGCTGTTTGCAATAGAAAATCACTTTCTTCTTTGATCTGCATATTAATAGCTTAAAGAACAGATAGACGTTGGGACATGAAAGCTTTAATAAAATCAGCAGGTAAAAGGCAGCTGCATAATTAATCCTGTAAAGAGCAAGTCTTGCACAGACAATGGTGGACTCTCAAATTCATAATTGGTCCCGTTATTGATATTCTCGGTGCGGCTCCTGAAACAGTGATTAATCTTCCGCTGGTGGGAAAGAAAAAAAATAAATGGCGAGACGTGCTGAACTGCCTCCTTTGCCTCACTGAACTGCGGATTGTCTCAACTAGAACCATAAAACCCCTGTTGATAAATAGACAAACTTGCAAAATGACTAACCAAACTCATTTCTCAGCCAGGAAGGTAAATGTGGTTGCACTTGAAGGGCGAAGGCGGTGGCTGCAATGTTGTGATCGTCTGTCATTGCGTTTGCTCTACCTAACCTCTCCTGACACCTGGAGTCAGGGACCCCCCTCTAAATGTGTAATATTCAATCTTCCTGACAGCTCTGCTAATGACCAGGAGGAACCAAAACAGAGGTAATAGGTGAGCCTCAAAATTGTGTTCAAATTATCCCTGATAATGATTCCCTTCCATGTACAAAAAGAAATATGTGGTTGGTTGTGTGTGTGTGCGTGAGTGGCAGTGTGTTTACATCAGGAGAATGTCGAATGGCGGAGCTAATTATCGGCTCTATTAAAGGTAAGTATAGCCATCTGCATCCCGGACAAGTTCTAATGAAGGACAGCAGACAGCAGGCTGGACTTTTTCATGCGTTTGACATGCGTTGTTGTTGGTCAATATCCACGCCGGACCGCCATTGTGCCACGCTGCCCACTCCACATATGTTTCCAACGTTTCACAGCTGGCTCCGGATTATTCCTCACTTTGTCTCACTCTCATGCCGTAAGGCATAATCTATGTCTGCCTTCTCTGTCAGTAGTACTTGAAGGAGAAGAATTGTTTAGGATGTCTTTTTTTCCCCCCCTTTTTCAAGGTCAGCACAGTAGTAAAATAACATTAGGGTAGTTTGGTGCTCATTTTTTCCCCCCGTTTCCACCATTACCTCATGGATAAACTTAAAGACTTTAGCACAACTAGAAAAAAGTAGGGCCTGCGGGCCACATCTGGCCCATGCACAGGCACTTAAGTGGCCCTCGCAGACTATGTGGTGAAAATAAAATGTCAAGTTTTGTCACTTGTTAGGGATGTCACGATAAGGGCAATATCGTGATATTAAAACTGCCACAATATCGTCGTCGTCATGTTCACAATATTTAAAAGGAACACATCTGTTGTGCAGTTCTAGCACCCTCTAGTGGCTAGTTTATTAGTGCAATTTAATTTTCATTAGGGATGTTTTGGCCTTTTATGTTTCAAATCTATGCTAATTGTCAGATGTAAGGGAACCGAAGTAAGAGCTTCAGTATTATTAGACATTGTAGGCGGTTTATATGCATTGCTGTTATGTACAAAAGCACAATATATATATATATTTTTTTTTTTTTTTTTTTTAGTATGAGCTCTCTCTTTTTTTTTTTTTTACAATATTGTGATCTTTTTTTAAATATCGCCAACGCCCCCACAATATCGTGATAAATAATTATCGTAACGTGACCTTCATATCGTGATATCATATCGTGATGTTTGGATATCGTTACAACTTGGCGTCAGTGTTGCCAGCTTAGAGATTGTGTCATCGTATTTAATGATTTCTCCGAGCATTTTAGCAACTATTTTACCAAAAATACGAATAGCGTCAACGACAACATAATTTCCTGTAAAATGTGCAGAAAAACGGAATTTGCACAGGTAATATTTTGTGAGTCCTAACCAGTGGTGATTGCTATTTCCCGCCCTCTGTCAGCGGATGTAACATCATGTTCACATTGTGTACGTGGAAAAGGGATTGTTTTGTTTATTTATTTGTTTGTTTATTTTTGTATTGTCTTCATATTTCGGCCACGTGGCAGTCGAGATTTGAAATTGAATTTCCTGGTTTGAGCAGCTTCAACATGTAAACATGTCGTTTTAACATGGCTGTGTTCAATTTTTATTTATTTTAATTTCCTAATTGTGATAATATATACGACAATACAAGTTACGACTTTGGAAAAAAAAAAAAAAACATATTTAACGCAATTGAGGTTAGGTTGGTGATCCTCAACAACCCATTCATTTTCCAAAATGGCACATTTTGGATCATTCCAGTTCTCATAAGCACCAGGGAACCCCTGATTATCGATGAACAATTCTGTGGAAATTTTACTTTATATATCGATGAACAATTCTGTGCAAATTTTACTTTATATATATATATATATATATATATATATATATATATATGAGGCATTTTAATTAAAAAGTTCTCTTGTTTATGTATTTTTATACTAAATACATTTTTACGTATAATAACAGCAAAATGTTGGTTCATTCATTGTACAAGAAGTTTTTCATATTTATTGTTCCCTTTCCTTGCTCTGTTTCGAGGACAAAATGACAGACTTCTGCTGTGTGAGGCGGCCATTTTTCTTTGTATGCATATTGATAGAAGTTCAAACATTTTCTGAAACATTTTGTAGCTCAATGTAGTGTCCTACAAAGATTGATGCACTTCAATGTTTTATTTAAAAGTTGGGTTTTTTCCTTTCCTTTTTTTTTTTTTTTTTTTTTTAACAAATGGAAATCCAAATTTCAAAAGGAATGTGCCGCTTCCACATTGGATCTTTTGTCTGTTATCAAGTTGTTGTCTTATTTGCTGATTTTGGTGGCTTTTGCTTGGTCGTGTTATAAGACTGAATCGCTGCAGCGCATATTGCGCCATTCATCATTTCTAATCTCACCAATTTCCCACATGGAGTCAATAAGGTCTGTCTGTCGAGCTCTCTGTCTGTAGCACGTACTTCAACTCCCAGCTGCAGAAAGATTGCATGCTTTTTCTTTCCTGAGATTCTAACGTAGTGTGCCAAATATAAAAAATGTGACTCGTTTGATAAAGGCCACGCTCCTTAATTAATTACACATCAATGTATTCCAACTCTCTGGTGAACTGGCTTGTGGAGCAACACGTAATATGTCTGTCTCCATTTCGTCTCTAATGCATGTAACTTTCATTTTTACATTTCTAATCAGCACTGCTTGAATCTATCACTGTCGCCTTGGCGGGGCCCCCACTTCCACTTGTTTCCTCGCTCAAATTACAACCTTTGTAAGTGCTCTTAACTTTCCAGAGCTGGTGAATTATGAATGATATGAAATATTTAAAAAGCAGCGCCGAGCTACAGCGCGCGAAGCCCGTAATCAGGGTGAAAACGAGGTGGTCTGTACTTAACCAAGCCAACCCCAAGTTGTGTACTGCGTAGCTGTTTGACCTCTTTGTAGCACATCCATTTTCCAAACATATGTTGGCCATTTTGGCAGCTCTGCGCTCGCGAAAGCGAGACAGGACGAACGAGGTCTGTCTTGCATGTGAGCGCTGAGCTAACTGGCTGTGAAAGCCGGGGACGGCGGTTTGGAAGGGAAAGTGAGCGAACCCGAAGGCGTGTTTGTGTGATCGGATGCAGATTTTTTTCCGTGACCCTTTGATGGGGGTGGGGGGGAGTAACCCCGAGCCTCGGGGCTCTGAACTTGAAATGAAGAAGAAAATCATACCTCGAATCCAGTGGCGTGCCGTCCTAGTAAACTATTAGGCGGCGCTTGCCCGATCTCTTCAAAATAAAATCATTGAAAATATTTCTGTCAGTGTCCTCTAAAATACAATACCGTGGTTCTACTGTTTTGGTCTTACATTCCTGTATATTTTGTCCTGTTTTCCTCACGGGGAGCGGAGAAGTCAACAGTTTGTTTTGCGCATTAGTGTTGTGTCGGTCACGACCGATTCGTTCTTTAGAACGAATCTTTTCAGTGACCGCGTGTGAACGGGTCACTTCTTGAAGTGATTCGTTCTCTTCTCAGTTCATTTGAGAGCAGCCGCGCTCATGCCGTCAGTCTTCGCGAACGACCAATCAGAAGCTAGCGTCAGACGTGGGCGGGATTTTACTACACATGCAGCCTTACTATCCGTGTTCAGGAACGAGTCACTGAGGAAGCTTCCGTTCGCGAAGACTTTTTAATTTTTATTAATAATGGAAATTTTAACAAATATTTTGGCATTGAACGTAAGTCGGAACAAAAAGTCAGTGAACGGATCAGTGAGTGAACATGTTGCCATTTCCGGTTCAGGAACGATTCATTGAATGAGTGTGTTGCCATTTCCGGTTCGCGAACGAATCAGTGAGTGAACGTGCGACCTCCATTTCCCGTTCGCCTACAATTCATTGAGTGAACGTTCTGCCATACCAGCTCAGTGAGTGAGTGATTGAACGATTCGGTGAACGAATCTTTTGAACGGTTCTTTTAAATGAACTGATTGTAGTGATTCAGTTCACCTAAAAGAACTGTAATGCCCATCACTATTGCACATAGAAACATCAGTGGCTCGGTGGCTGTCCAAATAGGTCAGTAAACTTTATTGTTGGTTGTACAGCACTTTGTATACAGCAACACCTGTTCTTAAAGCACTTTATAAATAAAGTTGAGTTGAGTTGAAACCTCATTTTTTTTCCATTACGGTGTGCGTATCAACCTGCGTCAGTCCTGAATATTTCTGCTTTAATTTTATACCTACACAGCGGTATAAAATTTAATATTGAAATTAATAATAAAAAAAATACCCCCAAAAGTTTTCGCTCGCGCCCGTAAGGGCAAATGTGAGTCTCCAGCATGTCCACGACAAAAAGTCACCGCTCGCCACTGCTCTAATCCCCAGCATTCATAAAGTGAAATTAAAAGACAAGGTGACTCGGTTTGGTGTTAAGCCACCTGAGACGGTGGCGCTCCACAAGGGGCCGCGCCAATCTAGTCTTCTCACTAGACGAGAGAAACTTACTCGAGCATAGCAGCAGTTCTTTCTCCCCCCCTCGTGCTTGTCCTCTGCTCCCAATCCGTCCATGTTTGCCTTCAAGTCACCGCCGGTTAGAACTTTCTAGTACCAGTGCGTGCAAATGTGTGTCAGCAGCGCGGCTGCACGGTTGGCTAATTTCCCCATCGACGTACCGCAGGGTGCTAGCAGCGCGCTATTGTGCGATATCGATGCGCTACAGATTAGAGTGAATCGGCAGCGTGTGTCGTAAATATTCAATTGTCACTTTAATGCCTCCATCAATGGCGTCGGCTGGTGAAATTCAGTCGGCTGGTGTTTCCGTCCCTTCTGGCCTCCGCCAGCTCGTAGGCTCTCCCACACACACACACACATCTGCACACACTTCATGCGCACACATGCGGCTACGCAGAGACTGAAATAGAGAAAATGAGGGAAGTAGAGTGAGATAAAGGACATCATACACGCACACACACTCCCAGATTCCGCCCCAGGCTTCTTTTTTTTTTTTGCCGTCACAGATGATCAGGCCCAGTTTTGGCTTGAGCTCAGCTCTGGCCAAGTCCTGGTCCTGGAGCCAAACTGTTAAAAGACATTAAGTCAGCAGAGAGACGCACCGCTGCTTCCTCACTGCTAACCACAGGACACTAGAATGTGTGTGCGTGTGCGTGCAGTTAAGTGAGAGTTTGCAGTACTGTGCAAAAGGCCATCATTAGATTAGTTGTTTTAGCGACGCTTTAATGAACATATAATTATTTTTCAATGTCTTTATTAGAGTCCAATTTCAAAGAAAGTGGCCCCCCCTCCTTTAAATGACACTTAAAATGTTACACACACAAGACAAGATCAACTGTTCATCTTTTTTTTTTTCCAGGTACATTATTTACATGAGGATCTGCATCTTCAATATAAATGTCGATAGAGCATAAGTAGTGAAACCGATAGACTTCAAAGAGAATTAAAGGGATAAGAAAAGAGCTTTAAATTTGCTTCCATTTTTTTTTTTAACCTTTTCTAATCCTTATAATACCTGAAGGGAAATTCAGCTTGGACTGCACTGCATATTTTATTTTGGACATGTCAGAGAATCAGATTAAACATAGGCGGGCATGCAAATGTCCGAGTGAAGGATTGCGAGAGAACGCAAAGTTGTTGTTGTTTTTTTGCCTACCATGTCACCTTAGCTGCGCCGTAAACACTTCCGGGTCATCTTCCCTGTGACCAAAAGCGACGTGTAAACAAAGCAGTGGAAAAATACATGCTCCATCCTCGTCGCTTTGGGAACGCTTTCCCACTGCTTTGTTTCATGTTTACAAACGTTCCGTCCTCGTCGCTTTTGGTCACATGGAAGATGACCCGGAAGTGTTTACGGCGCAGCTAAGGTGACATGGTAGGCAAAAAAACAACAACTTTGCGTGCTCTCGCAAAGATTGCGAGGGAACGCAAAGTTTTTTTGCGAGAGCACGCAATCTTTGGGAACGCAAAGATGTTTTGCGAGGGAACGCAAAGTTGTTGTTGTTGTTGTTGTTGTTGTTGTTGTTGTTGTTGTTTTTCTACCATGTCACCTTAGGGGCTCCGTAGTACACTGGTAGCCTTTCACATTAATCGGTACTTACGAAGTAGCTCTCAATTTCAAAAAGGCTGGTGAACCCTGATCTAGAGGTTAGCGTTATTACACCTGACAGTGTTAGCAGTGTTAAAAAATTGTCACAGAAAAAAAATTGCCTGTGCAGTTAATGATTAAAAGCTTTTCATAAGATGACCATTTTTGGCCCTTTTCTGTGTGGAAAATGTGCCCTCAAAATTTCAGCAAATCATTCAAGTCATGACAAAGTCAACTAGTATCTATGGGAAAAAAAAATAAAATAAAACATAAACAGGAAAAAATATCAAATACCATAACAATGAAAAGGTGAACTTTGAACTGTTCCAAAATATGTTTCCCACAAAATGCCAAATGGAAAGGTCAAATTAGTTTCCCTTATATATATATATATATATATATATATATATATATATATATATATATATATGGTAAATATTTATGGTAAGCCGTGACCCTTGTGAGGAGCAAGCGGTGAAGATGATGGATGGATGGATTTATGGTAAGAACATAGTAAGATGGTATTCGTTGAATTATTATTACTATTGATAGTCTTTCCCTGCTAAGAGGCTAATCGTGTGTTTCTATTTCCTTGTAGTGAGGCATGCTCTGTAATTTCTTACTTTATAAAGGTGCACAAGAAACTACTGGCGAGTCAAGACCTTTACGCAATCCTGCTTATACAGTGTGCGTTTGATGTGAGCATGTGCTGAGACGTGCACACGTGTACCCTAATGAGCCTTTGCATGTAGTGGAGCATGCGTAGCCTTCTCCTTGATGAGGTCAGGGGTAGAATATTTGGAGCAGCCTTCCGTCTCCAGGCGCACCACATGCCTGTCGCAGCTCACTGAGCAGACTGTCAAGGCTTATGTAAATGACGAGCCGCTCAGATGTGAAATCAGCCCTGTATTAAATGGTTTTGTTCCACCTGTCAGAGCTGATTAGTCCAAAAGCTCTCCAAAAGCTGCACAGGTATTGTGTTGATTGTATTCACGTAGGAGAGCATGGAAAAAATAAAATAAAAATCGGCCGATCATCTCAGCAAAGAGCATATGTGTCGGTAGCAGGGTGCAATTGCTTTCTGAAGTGTGATCACGATAGTCGCAGTTATCATGACGGATTACTGCGGGCCTCTTTCAGGCTGCTGGGCAACCCTCCACAGATGCGAGTTGATTGAGATCCGCCCACAAAGGTATCCAGGAACACTCCACCTGTCTCTTCAGATGAAGACGTTCTCGCTCCATTACAAAGAACCAATCACAGGTCTCATTAGTCTAACTCGGGGGTCTGCAACCTGCGGCTCTGGAGCCAAATGCGGCTTTTTAGACACTCGCCTGTGGATACCCCCCCTTTACATTATTTCAACATGAAATACTGTCATGAAATATTCAAAAAAAAAATGTCAGAGTCCAAATTTTTAAGTTGTCAGGTAAAGAGAGGCAAAAGTAGGGGTGTGAATTGCCGAGTACCTGACGATTCGATTCGTATCACGATTCACAGGTCACGATTCGATTCGATACCGATTAATCCCGATACGAATTTATAAGTCGATTGTTGCCATTTTTTTCATTCAAATTTAGAAAATACTAATCAGTAAGCTTGTAGAGTGTAAGATTTATATGAAAATGTATTAATTATTTATCTGAAATTTCAGTCTCATAGAGGTTGTAATCTGTTACATGTTTGAACAGCATTAAAATAAAATATTAAGGCTTAAAGTTCCGTTCATATAACATTCTTCCATGCTCAAGGTGTGAATCCGAACCCGAAGTCAGACGTTTTGTTGAATATTTTTCCATTAAAAATGGAAGTTTAAAAATCGATTCACACACACACACACACAAAAAAAAAGGTAATGATGATAAGACGTTGAATCAGTAAGACTACCGAATGAATAATTCTGAGCTCTTAAAAAAAAAACAAAAAAAAAACGATTTTTTTGTATTTTTATTGAATCGATTCGAGAATCGCACGATGTATCGCGATATATCGCCGAATCGATTTTTTTTAACACCCCTAGGCAAAAGGTAGATGAAAAAGTTTTAAAAACTACTTTAAAATTTCCAAAAAGTGACCATAAAATTTCCAAACAGGAAGAGGAAAGGCAGAAAATTACAAAAATGTCAGAAAATTTAATAATAAAAAAAAAAGGTAGAAATGAAAACATTTGAAAAGTAACTATACAATTTCCAAAAACAAAAGAAGAAATCCTGAAAATTACCATAAAACATTGACAAAATTGCCAAATTAGTCACAAAGTTGATTTAAGAAAAGTCAGGAATGACAACGTTCAAAAAGTAACAACAAAATGTCCAAAACCAAAAGAAGAAATCTCCAAAACTATCATAAAATGTCCACAGAATTGACAAAAAT
Source organism: Festucalex cinctus (assembly GCF_051991245.1). Classification (NCBI taxonomy): domain Eukaryota; kingdom Metazoa; phylum Chordata; class Actinopteri; order Syngnathiformes; family Syngnathidae; genus Festucalex; species Festucalex cinctus. The sequence goes on along the minus strand of NC_135419.1, from coordinate 2,228,170 downwards.
GTCAGAAATTGGGAGCAAAAAAAGGCACAAAAAAAATTTAAAAAAAGAAAAAAAAGCCATAAAATGAAGGGAAGAAAGGAAGAAAATAAATTACCATAATACGTTGATAAAATTGCTAAAAAAAAAAAAAAAAAAGCCCAGAAATTTAACAGAAAGGCAGAAAATCTAAAATTGTATGTAAAATGAATCATGAAAAATAATTTGAGAAAAATACATATATATTAAAAAAATAAATAAAAAAGGAAGACGAAAGGTAGAAGAAAATGAATCTCAAAGTATTCTGTTATGATGCAGCTTTAATTAGCTCTTGGAGCCTCAGTACACTAGACGCTGTTTCCTTCATCACAATGTTTAAATGTTTTGCGGCTCCAGACAGATTTTTTTTTTTGTTATTTATTTGACAGGAAAGGTTGCTGATGTCCAACCTCAAGTTCTGGTCGAGTTTAGGCCCGTAAAACGCTCATTTCTTGGACGCGCGCAAAACAGGCTTGTGTCACGCCGCTACCAGGCGTGGCGGCTCATGCTTTTATTTTTGTGTCTCTGTTTCCCGTTTTACTCTGAAATCCTAAACTCTCCTCTCACCCCAGGTCACTTGCCCTTCCTGCCGTTCACTCATTACCGGTCCCCGCCCATGATTATCACCACCTGCCACCAATCAACCCACACAATAAAAGCCACCTGCATTCTCCCCTCCGTTGCCGAAGTGTCACCGTCAGTGCATGGAAGCGTCCACAGTCCTTATGTCCTCGTTCATGTTGCCTAGCGTTGTTGCCTTGTTTTTGTGCCTTTTCCTCCCTTTTGGAGCGCCTTTAGTTACCCCTTTTGCCTTGTGCCCTTTTTCCTCCCTAGCGGAGCGCTTTCTGTTGTCCCCAGTACCTTTTGCCTGTTTTTTCCTCCCTAGTGGAGCGCTTTTTGTTCTCCACTTTTTCCCCTCCCTGTTCTCCTCTCAGTTTGAGAGGAGACCACTGTTGGCCGGAAATAAACCTGCTGCCTTGGTGGCCTACCTTACGCCTGCGTCTGAGTCCTACTTGACCCCGCCTTGTCAGTACACTTTGGCCAGCATGGACCCAGCAGGCATGGTCGAGGCCGCACTGCAGAGCCAGGAGGCCCGGCTCAACAACCAGGACCGGATCCAACAGACCATGCTGTCCCGGATGGAGGAATTGACCAGCCAGGTCCACGAGCTGGTAGGCCTTTCACGGCGTCGAGCGCCAGCTCCCACTGGACAGATTCCTCACCCTGAGTTCTCGGTACCGACCACGCCATTCACCGGGGTAGGATTGAGACTGGCCTCCCCAGAACGATACTCCGGTGAAACCGGACGCTGTCAGACTTTCCTCACAGAATGTGACATTCATTTTGAACAGTTACCACAGGCATTTCCCACAGCCCGATCCCGAGTGGCCTTCATGTTGTCTCACCTGACGGGACGGGCCAAAACCTGGGCGACCGCGGAATGGGCCAGGGGTTCCTCGGTCTGCCAAAGCGTACAGGACTTTCGAATCGCTTTGCGCCAAGTCTTTGATCCAGAAAACAATGACCGAGAGAAGGCACGAGCACTGAGCCGACTTCAGCAAGGCAACGAATCTGTCAGCGACTATGCAGTTCGCTTTCGAACGTTGGCAACGAGCAGTGGCTGGAACGCCATCGCACTTCACGACCATTTTCTGAAAGGACTCTCACCCGCCATTCAAGAGCTTCTGGTTCCCGTAGATCTCCCCGCGGACTTGGACGCCTTGATTTCCCTCGCCATCCGGACCGATCATCGTCGCCAGGAGCTGGCCAAGATCGGCGGACCGCGAAGGAGGGAGGAACCTATCCCCTGGACGCGGACACCGGAGGCCAGAAGGCCGCGATTCATCGCTCCTTCCCGACCGGAACCAGGAGAGGTGGACCTCGCTAGCGACGAACCCATGCAACTGGGAAGGGCTCGACTTTCGCCGGAGGAGAGGCAGCGCCGACGCCGAGAGGGCCGCTGCTACTATTGTGGTGGTCTTGGGCACTTGGTGGAATCCTGCACCACAAAGGCTCACTCTCCGGTGAGTCCTCCGTCACCCCGACCCGCCAAGAATCACAGACTTACGCCAATGCAGATAAACCACCACAATGTCACCACAAATCTGTCAGCCCTCATCGATTCCGGTTCCGACGAGAGCCTCATGGACTGGGAGCTCGTGAGGCAACTACGAGTCTCCACCGAGCCACTTCTGTCAACCATACAGGCTCGAGCGCTGAACGGCAAGGAACTTTTCAGAATCACCCACATCACTGAACCTCTGGAAGTGCACATCGGACAGCACCTCGAGACCCTTCGCTTCCATGTGTTCCATTCTGCTTCCCCCACTTTGGTTCTGGGTCACCCTTGGCTGCGTCTACATAATCCCAGAATCGACTGGAACTCTGGAGTCATTCTGGAGTGGGGAAAGGACTGCATGACTCACAGATTGGAACAACCCGCACCCCGGAACACCACAGCCCAGGTTCACCAGGTGTCCCTCGCCTCGTCCGCTCAAGAGGAATACCCGAACCTGCACACCGTTCCCTCCTGCTACCACCACCTGCGGGAGGTTTTCAGCAAAACCAAGGCCATGACTCTTCCTCCCCATCGACCGTATGACTGCCCGATTGACCTGATCCCCGGATCAACCATCCCCAAGGGGAGACTGTACTCGGTCTCAGGACCCGAACGCCAAGCCATGAACAATTATATTGACGACTCCTTGAAGGCCGGCCTCATCCGACCGTCTTCCTCACCTGCAGGCGCAGGTTTTTTCTTCGTGAGTAAAAAGGATGGATCCCTACGCCCATGCATTGATTACAGTCCCCTGAATGACATCACTGTTAAGAACCGGTACCCCTTGCCATTGATGTCCTCTGTGTTTGACCAGCTGCAACAAGCTAGAATCTTCACGAAGCTCGATCTCCGCAACGCCTATCACCTCATCCGGATCCGCGAGGGAGATGAATGGAAGACTGGTTTTAACACTCCCCGGGGACATTACGAGTACCTGGTCATGCCTTTCGGCCTCACGAACGCTCCCGCAGTCTTCCAGGCCATGATTAACGAAGTACTCAAAGATTTCATCGACCACTTTGTGTATGTCTACCTGGATGATATCCTAATCTACTCTCCTGACCAAGCAAGCCATCGAAGCCACGTGGACCGAGTCTTGCAACGCCTGCTGGATCACCAGCTTTACGTGAAGGCAGAAAAGAGCCTGTTCCACGTCAACTCCATCTCCTTCTTGGGATTCGTCGTGTCACCCGGAAAAGTGGAGATGGAAGCGGACAAGGTCAGCGCCGTGCGGGATTGGCCCACGCCGGACTCACGAAAGAAGGTACAACAATTCCTCGGATTCGCCAACTTCTACCGGCGATTTATCAGAAACTTCAGCACCATTGCTGCCCCCCTGCACGCCTTGACCTCCCCGCAAGTTCGATTTAGGTGGAACACGGAAGCTGAAGGGGCATTCAAGGACTTAAAATCTCGCTTCACTAATGCCCCTATCCTCAGAGTCCCTGACCCCAAGCGCCAGTTCGTGGTGGAGGTGGACGCCTCGAGTATTGGTATTGGGGCAGTCCTGTCCCAGCGTTGTCAAGAGGACGGCAAGACACATCCCTGCGCTTTCCTCTCACGAAAATTATCAAAAGCGGAACGCAACTACTCGGTCGGTGATCGGGAGCTCCTAGCTGTGAAGGTGGCTCTCGAAGAATGGAGACACTGGCTGGAAGGCGCCGAACTCCCCTTCGTGATTTGGACCGACCACCGAAATCTGGAATACTTACGCCAGGCCAAAAGACTCAACCCTCGACAGGCCAGATGGTCTTTGTTTTTTAACCGCTTCGTTTTCTCTCTGACCTACAGACCCGGCAGTAAGAACATCAAGGCTGACGCTTTATCAAGAATTCACGAGTCCGAACCACTGGAAGCCGAGCCTGAGACCATTCTGCCCCGGGACTGCATAGTCGGGGCCATGAGGTGGCAAATTGAGGACGACGTCAAAGAGGCACTACGGAACGTCACTCCCCCCACGTCATGCCCACCACGCCGACTCTTTGTGCCTGAGGAACTGAGGGCCCAGGTAATACACTGGGCCCATACTTCACGATTATTTTGCCACCCTGGAGTTCGCAGGACCGTGTATGCTGTCGCCCGGAGATTCTGGTGGCCGGCAATGGAGACCACAATCAAGGACTACGTAGCTGCTTGTCCTACCTGTGCCCGCAACAAGACGTCAAACCAGTCCCGGATGGGTCTACTCCAGCCACTACCAATTCCATCCAGACCATGGGCGGAAATTTCAGTGGATTTTGTGACCGGACTACCACCATCCCATGGTAAAACCACAATCCTCACAGTCGTCGACAGATTCTCTAAGATGGTTCGTTTCATCCCATTAACCAAGCTCCCATCCGCCAAGACCACAGCCGACATCATGATCCACCACATATTCAGGTTTTATGGTTTCCCCTTACACATCGTTTCCGACCGTGGACCACAGTTCGTCTCCCGTTTTTGGACTCAATTTTGTAAAGCCCTAGGTGCCAAAGCCAACCTGACTTCTGGGTACCATCCTGAGGCCAATGGGCAGGCAGAACGGCTGAACCAGCAGCTCGAAACCGGTCTCCGATGCCTCGTCTCCCAGAACCCGACAACCTGGAGCAAGTATCTAGTATGGGTCGAGCTCGCGCACAACTCTTTGCCCACATCTGCCACAGGTCTCACCCCTTTTAAATGCGTCCACGGCTACGATCCGCCATTCTTCGCCGAACTGGAAGAGGAGGCAACGGTCCCCTCGGTCAAGGCCATGATCCGTCGGTGCCACAAGGTCTGGTCGGCGGCCCGGACGGCGCTTCAACGCCAGGGAGACCGGGTGAAGAGGGCCGCCGACCGGAAGAGGAGACCGGCACCAGAATACCGCCCAGGCCAGCGAGTTTGGCTATCAGCCAAACACCTCAGGCTCAAGGTACCATGTCCAAAGTTGGCCCCGCGCTTTGTGGGGCCTTTTCCAGTAACCAAGTCCATAGGACCTGCCGCCGTTCGGCTCCGTCTGCCACGATCCCTCAGAGTTCATCCTACATTCCACGTCAGCCAAGTCAAGCCTGTTCATGAAAGCACACTGGTGCCCTCCGAACCCGACCCACCCCCCCCGGAGATGATTGAAGGCGGCCCCGTTTACAAGGTTAGGAAACTTTTGGATGTTCGTAATCGGGGCCGCGGAAGACAATACCTGGTGGACTGGGAGGGATACGGCCCGGAGGAAAGGCAATGGGTCCCCTCCCGGTTCATCGTGGATCCCTCGTTAATTGAAGAATTTTATGAAGATCACCCTGACATTCCTGGGCCGTCAAGAGCCGGCCGTTGAGGGGGGGGTACTGTCACGCCGCTACCAGGCGTGGCGGCTCATGCTTTTATTTTTGTGTCTCTGTTTCCCGTTTTACTCTGAAATCCTAAACTCTCCTCTCACCCCAGGTCACTTGCCCTTCCTGCCGTTCACTCATTACCGGTCCCCGCCCATGATTATCACCACCTGCCACCAATCAACCCACACAATAAAAGCCACCTGCATTCTCCCCTCCGTTGCCGAAGTGTCACCGTCAGTGCATGGAAGCGTCCACAGTCCTTATGTCCTCGTTCATGTTGCCTAGCGTTGTTGCCTTGTTTTTGTGCCTTTTCCTCCCTTTTGGAGCGCCTTTAGTTACCCCTTTTGCCTTGTGCCCTTTTTCCTCCCTAGCGGAGCGCTTTCTGTTGTCCCCAGTACCTTTTGCCTGTTTTTTCCTCCCTAGTGGAGCGCTTTTTGTTCTCCACTTTTTCCCCTCCCTGTTCTCCTCTCAGTTTGAGAGGAGACCACTGTTGGCCGGAAATAAACCTGCTGCCTTGGTGGCCTACCTTACGCCTGCGTCTGAGTCCTACTTGACCCCGCCTTGTCAGCTTGGAAGCAACGCAGGCGGAGACGCGCTTCAGGAAATTAAAGCGCGTGGGGGAGAAAAGGAAGCAAGTTGGTGCCGAGAGAAAGCAAATACGGCGGGAAACGCGGCCAGAGGGGCAGCGAGGACGCTGGCGGGAGGGACTCCCGACATAAAGCGGGTCTTTGAAAAGGGCACGCGAAAAGAAAAGGTCTCGGCCAAATACCCGAAAGAATGTCGAGAGGAAAGACGAGCGCGGCCAGAGGGAGATAAGGCGGTGAAGCTGCACGCTGGGGCAGCTCTGGTGTCATCGGATCAAGTTTCCTCCGCTCATGTGTGTGTATGTATCTACGTCCATTTGAGTCTATACTGACCCTTGCTGACATTCCGGAGCGCTCCGTCTGTGTTCATGGTCCAGTGAGGTCGCTGACAAAGCCGTGATGGCCAATGGTTGTAGACGTGCGCGTGCGCGTGCGCGTTTGTGTGAGCCGAGGTCGGTATCACTCGACTTGAGTTAAGAGACGGAAGCTCTGAATCAGGAGCCAAAAAAAGGATAACTAAGTCTTAATATTTGTGTCCAACCCAAGAGATGTCTGGATCCCATGTGCCGCTTTTTTTTTTTTTTTTTTTTTTTCCCTCTCTCTTCTTCCGGGCTTCAAAGCGTCTCGAGAGGAGCGCCTGCTTTGAAAGTGATTTTCAAGTGTGGGCTTTATCTGTGTGTGGGAAATCACCCCGGAGCTATTTTGTAAGCTTAGCCACCTTTGAATAGATTAACAGGGCCTTAGGATAAAGGGATCCGCCAAGCTAACGTATAGCGGCAAAATGCATGCCGGCTTCCCCGCGCGCCGCCTCGGAAGTGACGACAAAACTGTCTGGACATTAAAAGTTTGCGCAGTGTGAATATTGAAGCAAATCTAAGAAGTTATTAGCTGTGAATGAGGTCTGATAGCAATTAGTCTCACTCCAGCGCACAGACTGACTCCTGTCTAATGATATCATTGACCTTGTCACCTCCCGGAGGTCAAAGTGTCCGTGTTAAACCATGCGTAATGGTTCCGTGTTTAGACTACACAGGCCTGTCCGACTAAATGGTGATGGATCGCTTCTTTTGGCCGCCTCCAGTATGTGTTTCATCAAATGATACGGGCCCCAACATGATACGCTGTTGATTAAATCAATACTCCAAGGAAATGAACGGTGGGCTCCATTTCGATCCAATAACACAGCGGCTTTTAGGCGCGTGCGCATGTGCCCGCACACGTATGAGCGAGCGCGCCGTGTACCCTTGAGGAGCGTCTTGCACGCGAGACCGAATCGGCGGACAAGGACGTTGTGTTTGTTTGCGCTACGCTTTTGAAATGAGGCCGTAAACGCGCGACTCTCAGGAGGGGAGACGTGATCAGCGGAAAGTCAAAATCTCATCGACGATGACAGACTCGATGATGCCGCTCATTTAACTGCCTCTGGTTTGAAAATCACGGAACTGAAAGGGGAGATGGAAAATGACAGAAGGCCCAGCAGGGTCCTGCAAACTACCAGAGCTTTTTTTTTTTTTTTTTTTTCGATTTCCCCCGACTTGTTTATTAGATTTATTTTGTCTCGAAGCGGCCAGCTGCTGCAGAGGCAGAAAAACTAATGAAGCCGGTGGAATGATGAAGTAGGGCAAATCTGGATGTGCTAGATATGAAAGAATATCCTCTGCTCTGACTGTTATGTCAGGGGTACTTAGCAGGACAGGTTCTGCCCCGAGGCGGCGCACATGAACGAATCTCGCCACGCCATCCGTCACACTGCAGGCGCAAAAAAACACAAATATACAGCAGCTCACCACAGCGCGGATCCTTTCTGCTATTTCTGCTACGTTCCTTTTCGTCATCTGCGCTTTCTTTCTTTCTTTTTTGACTCACCCCAGCGGTGACCCCGAGCGACCCCCAATCTAATGACCGACACAGTTTGACACTCATTAAAGGTGGTCAATTAACCGGAGGGCCCAGAGTCACTTTCATTAGACGGCTTGTAAAGGTCTATTTCAGTGACGACGTTTACATAGGGTGAACAGATGATCCAATTTCAAAACTAGGACGCTGCAAATTCAAATAAAATATACAAGAAATTCTCACCATGAACTATTTAGAACAAATGTAATCAACTAGTCATTCTGGACAACCACTGGCTGTGTTACTACTTTAGCTAATTCTATCTTGCTTAACAGCTTAACCACTCTAAACAAGCACTCACAATTATCCTTTTTTTTTTTTTTTTTTTTTTTGCTCGGTCCTGATGTTGTTTTGAAAAACCTTGTTTATAAATCAAAAACCACTAAAGTGTGTTAAGTGAAAACAAATAAACAAATACACCGCCAGAAGCGCTCGGCTCGTGCTCGTTCTGACTACATTTCCCATGATTCTTGGACACAGAAACAGGAAGTAGTTCTATTTCCAGTAGGGCGAGTGGGCTAAGTAGTGCCAGTTTTTATTAAAAGTGTATTTTACGCAAGGGGATCACAGGAATGCCTCCAATATGTTGATATAGTTTAGGATGTTGTACATACCTGAGAGCAATTACTTTGTTTTATTTTTAAACATAGCTTTAGAAAAAAAAAAGTGGTATTGTGGCACAACTTGCCCAGGTGTGTCAGTCACAATTCTTGTTTTCACATTCTTTTTTTAAACAATTTGGTTCTTTCTTTCTGTGTATTTTGGCAAGGGAAAAGTAACTTAAGTAATTCCTCACATAACACAGTTAAAAAAGCGTCCTAGTTTTGTATGGGGGCGGGAATTTATAAGCTTTATGCTTCTTCCTGCCAGCCCTTTTTCTTTTCGGTTATTATATGTCTAAACTGTATGATGTAATGTTTGATTGTCATCAATGCTGTCCGAAAGGAAAAATGAACAAATAAATCAAATCAAATCAAATCAAATCAACTTCTGAAGAAGACACATAACCCCGGTGAGCCAGATTTGTCACTTGGTGAGTGGTCGGGAGGGTAAGTTTATAGGGTTATCCCTATATTTTTATGGCCATTGAACCAATGATATACACGATTTTTAACGGAAGCCACTACAGACCAGTTGTGACAAACGTGGGACGGGGTTGATGTCGGGTCACGTAAAATCAACCGTGGCTCATTTTCTTTCAAAAGGAGGACAACCAGCACCCGGTTTGAGAGGTCGCGCAGGACGCCGGACACATCACTAAAATTAGGACTGTCCGGCCTAAATCCGGACGTCTGGCCACTCTTCTGGCTACAAAAATATCCCAAGATGCATTTTGTGCTGCTAATGAGGAAATATGGGTCGGCAGCGGTTCCAATTTAGAATCACGTTCTTAGGAAGAATGTTCCTGAGTACTTAGCGTAGCTTAGCGAAGACCATACTGAGCAAGTTCACAAGACCAGACTCATACTGAGAAACGGCCAATGTCTAGAAATGACCGTAGATCAGGGGTGTCAAACTCATATTAGCTCAGGGGCCACATGGAGAAAAATATATTCGCAAGTGGGCCGGATGGGTAAAATTGTACATAATTTTTAAAACATTGCCGTCAATTACATGCAGATTTTCGCTATTTGTTGGCCAGCCCTAAATTGTGGGGCGCATCTGTACAAATATTGTCCCAACATTTTTTTGCATAAACCTGTATATTGTTCACTGATTGTGTGCCGGGTGCCGTTAATGAAGTTATACGGACGCTAATACTTGTCATATGTGTAGTTGAATGTGTCTTATTCAGCACGTTTGTGTTTGAATCATGTTTTTATTTTTTAAACAAACTAACTTTAAATTGTGCTTAAAATAACGACATTCGGAGCAATTCCATGTACAAGTTGCATTGCTCAACTGAGACTTAATTGTGTAATTATGAATTTATAAGCTTTGATTGTGGCCGGCTGATTAATTGGGCCTACATTTATTTATTTATTACACTTTATACAACCATCTCACGGGCCGGATTAAACCCCATTGCAGGCCTGATCCGGCCCCCGGGCCTTATGTTTGACACCCCTGCCGTAGATCATTACAAGCGGAAATGACGACTTGCCTAATGATGGCCGGCCATCACAGTTTAGATTGGAACATGGATGGTGGAGTAGTGTGTCAGGTTATCCCGAATGTTTTCAGAAACCCGAATTTTGACCTCAGCCCGAATTGGCTCCATGTAAACGTAGTCACTGAAAGGGAACTGACGGGGGGCTGTAGCGAAACCTTGAGTGGCCGAAGTTCTGCTCTGCATCAAGACGAGAGGAGCTTTCAAACCAACTGAGAGAATAAGACCAAAAAAAGCAGCCTTGGAGAGTAATTAGTTGTGTGTGTTATTTGTTTTGTAAAACTGGATTGCGCTGGTGTTTTATAGAAACAAACTCAAACGGTGAAAAAGAGTGAAATTGCTGAACAGAGCTCTGAAAATGAGATCTCATGAGAGCAAAGATGAAAAACAGCCATCTGCGCCGAGGGTTGGCTCTCTAAAGACAATCTGGTCTCCTCAATCCTTTGTATCACTCCTTTACACTAAATTAGAAGCGACTTTTTTTTTTTTTTTTTTTTGGAGCGTGCGTGCATTCTGTCTCGCAGAATGCGCAAATGTTTTTCCCATTGTGCGTACTTGTGCTGCTGCTGCTGCAGTATCTGGTCGGAGGTAAAAAGTCCAGGCCCAGGCCTCTGAAGCCTGTGAAGGTCAAGTCCGATTCCGCGAGAGACGAGGCAGATTGGCATGGAAATGGAATCCGCTGTCTCGGTGCCAAACGTCCAGACTGACTGGCTGCCCTCGAGTTCATCCTCTCATCACGCAGTCCGCTCCTCCCACTTCGCAAACCACTTCAGCCTTCCACGCGACCAGTATAATGCAGAAGAGGAAAATTCCTATAATGGAGCTGCTCAATAATTATAGTGTATAACAATGTCGGCATGAACACGAATCCAGCTGTCAGTGCATCTAGGAACCATCTGCTCCACAAACATTTTTTTTTTTGTTTTTTTCTTGCCATTGCTTCTTTTGCATATGGCAGATTTAGCCCGGAGACATTTATTTCATAACGAAACAAGAGAGGCACTAATTGAGCTTATGGAGGCAGAAACAACTGCCACCGTGATGTTATTCACATCATTATCAGATGTAATCTTTACCAGGGAATTTAAGTTCGATGGCGTACACACGCGTGTTGCCTTTGAGTGTGTGTGTTCAGCTGTTGTATGTTGCGAGCGCACACTTTTGATATGAATGAGTGCGGTGAGGCGTGAGATGAATATGTGCCTGCTGGAATGGAAAAAGTCCTTGTACTTCTTGTGTGCGCTTTTTTTTTTTTTTTTTTTTTTTTTAAAGTTTGTGTGTGTGCGTGTAAGTGTGGTGTGTGATTATTGGACTGAAATGAGTCCCTGCCCTTCATGAATATTCAGTTAACCCACCCGACCAACCCCCCCCCCCCTCTCATCCCCAAGTTCGCCTGATGTCAGCATCTTGCGTGTGGAAAAAGTCATCGCCTTGGTAACGGCGCTCCCCCAAAGCTGTTTTTTACTGTTGCAAAAATGTGCGATGTTTGTCGTTTCCCGATGGACAAAATGGCGATACTCGAGGCAAAGTAACACACGCAAACAGTCAATCTTATGATGTGGCCCCCTTTAAACTAGGGCAGCCCCCGGGGTCCGATGTTTAGGTCAGTCACCCAAGTGAAGCGTCGTCTAATGCAACCTGACAAGTGTCCTTACTGCCGCTCCCGACTTGCGCGTCTCAGCTTCAACTTCTTTTGTTGTGACTTTTTTTTTTTTTTTTTTTCCAGCTCGGCGGAAAGCCTCAAACATTTTTTTAAAAGCTCTGTTAGCATCCACAAAATGTCTTATTATTCTGATGCCGTCACGGTCAAACAGACATTCGCATCCGCCACTTCTGCCCCCCCGCCGCAGATGTTAGCCAGTATTTAGGTCAGTTCTTTTTTTGCAGATGGGTGGTCAGCGATGCTTGTGCGTTGGCTTGGATTTCCAGGAATTGATACAATAACCCACTCGGCTCTTGGGCCACCCCGAAGCGCAAACTCTCCGTAATCCAAACAGACGGCGTCAACCTTGCGGGTATTAATGCAAAGCTCGTTAGTTTTATTTAGATTGCAGGGGAAATGTAATGTTGTGATTGAAGTTGCAACTGTAGATAAACAAAGATGTGACCTATTTATGTTATGAGTTGTTATGAGTTTGCTATGCTGGAGCGGTTTGGTCACGGGGCTACGGACCTCACACAGTATTAAAAAAACAAAACAAAAACTATACTACGGGAATTACAACTGGATCATTGTCACAACCATCAGTCCATCCATCCATCTTCTTGACCGCTTATTCCTCACAAGGGTCGCTGGAGCCTATCTCAGCTGGCTCTGGGCAGTAGGCGGGGTTACACCCTGGACTGGCTGCCAGCCAATCGCAGGGCACACAGAGACGAACAACCATCCACGCCCACAAGCACACGTAGGGACAATTCGGAGCGCCCAATTAACCTGCCATGCATGTCTTTGGAATGTGGGAGGAGACCGGAGTACCCGGAGAAGACCCACGCGGGCACGGGGAGAACATGCAAACTCCACCCAGGAAGGCCGGAGCCTGGACTCGAACCCGAGTCCTCAGTACTGGGAGGCGAACGTGCTAACCAGTCAGTCTCCGTGCCGCCCTATCATTATCATCATTATTATTATTATTATTATTATTTATTTATTTATTTATTTATTTATTTATTTATTTGTATTTATTTTTTTTATTACTTATAATTGAGCCTGGTTAACTTGCAAGAAGAGACTTAGCAATTGTAAACACAAATAAATAATTTGTGCAATCCTGATGATTAAGTGGAAGTGCTATAATTCCACTTGTTCCATTTAATAATTAATCAAATTATTTTTATCTCTGTGATTTATACAGCTTTAAGAAATGAGTCAGATTGTACTTTAGTTTACCAAGTTTTCCAAAATTGTCCTTCTGAAAGACAGATACTACTGCAGTAAACAACATTTCTATCACAAACGTGGACCAGATTTGTTTGCTATCTTCGCTGTCCTTCACCGACTGCATCTGCCATTAGCTTAGCAACAACAATGTGAAAAATGAAAACTGCCATTGCTCCGTATACGACTGTATTGGCAAGGTGACTCTTTGCTGGTGTCAAACACGAAGAGCGGTTTGAGTGAAAGGGGGGAAATGAGAAAGTCACAAGGAAGCAAAGCTTCAAGGCATAATATCGTAATTGGAAAAGTGTGCAAATGCATTTCGGAGTCATATTATATAAATGGCCAGCAGAGATAATGTCTATGATTCCAGCCGAGGCCTAATTGAGAGTAAGAGATGGAGGCGGGAGAGAGGTGGTGATGTTGGTGGCGGGTGAAAGATATGTGGATTGTGGGGGGGGGTTGCGGATGGGAATGGGATACGAGACGGAGGAAGTCTGAGAGCAAGCTGTTCCTTTTTAAAGGGGCGGAGCACAAGAAAGAGATGGAATTATTCCCACTTCCATTTGCGGTTTCCACACCTGTAATGCAACCGACCTCGTGTAGGGGTCTCGGGTCTCTTCAAATTCCGTCACTCTAATGTATGATTGATGAATCTGAGCAGAGAGCTGGTGCATTATAAGCCCGATCCGTCACGTTGCGGTCACAACAGTGACACCAATTCATGGCTGACGGGGGTTTTTTTTTTGTACAGGTGTGTGCGTGCGTGCGCATGAAATTTATAGAACATTCAAAGATGAGAACTCAAGTAACTTTCCACTTCCTGTGTCATTCATGATTAGCATATCCAGGTTGAATTGTGTTCATTTTGGATTTCAATCTTTTTGAAACGAAAAGGGCTGTTGTTGGTACTGATTAATGCGAAGGGCTGTCACTTTGAAATATGATTCTGAAAATTAAAAAAAATTGCTCAACTTACCTTTAATGATATGTTTTTATAGTTGATAATTAATGGGATTCATCTAAGAAGACACTGATCAATGGTGATGGTTTCTTGTAATAAAGTCAACAACAATTTAACATGGTAGGAGATAGATCAATACCCAACATTTTATTTCTATAAACCTCTGCATGCATTTGCAAATGATCTCTTCCACAACATTCCTAGGATGTCATAATGTCCCATCATCAGTGTGGTATTTTTTATTTATTTTTTTAAACAGACAGAATGTAATTTCTGGAGGAATTGTTTGTGTATTTAACTCATTGACTGCCATTGACGAAAAAAGACGTCAAATAATGCATTTTTGCTGGGCTGGCAGTGAATGTTTTAAACACAATGTGCCAATATATTTTGTGATTATATTGCAGCATCCTTTTTTCCCTTTTTCTTTTTTTAAGGCAATTTTTGCTTAAAAATCCGTCAATTTTGGTTACATCTCATCTTAACTCATTGACTGCCATTGACGGAAAAAGACGTCAAATAATGCATTTTTGCTGGGCTGGCAGTGAATGTGTTAAGTGAACTGTGAAAATGTTTACATGATGTAAGACTTTTTTTTTTGGACTTTAGAAAAGATTGAATTGGTCCGTTATCTTCCGTATGTAACAATAACAAGTCACATGACACTAGGGGAGGGCAAATGATAAATTGTTGCCAATTTGGACATTTTGACTGTACTCACTATTGTTGCCAGCTGTATTTTGAGGGAACAATACATTCACACTGTTATATAAGCTGTACACTGACGACTTTTCATTGTATCAAAATGACATTTTTTCAGTGTTGTCCCATGAAAAGATCAAATCAAATATCTGTACAATATCTCTTATGTGAAGAATTTTGTAGTAAAAATTTGGGAAAAGTGGGAGGTTGAATGAGCAAAATAAGTTCAAATAAATTGTAATGGTTTGGAATGGTCCAGAAATTTGTCAAATATGTCTCCATTGATTTGTTGTCAGGGAAAATGTGGAATGATGAAAAATTGTGAAATTTGGTTAATTTTGGTGCCCTGCGATTGGCTGGCAACGGGTCCATGGTGTACCCCGCCAGCTGAGATGGGCTCCAGCACCCCCTGTGACCCTTGTGAGGAATAAGCGGCCAACAAAATGGATGGATGGATGCTTAATGTGGTAAAAACAGTTCCATAAATGTCCCGAATGTGGTGACCAATTTGAAGTTTCTCAAGTGAAATATGGACGCATATATTCAAATTTGGAAAACGTCCCCGTTAATTTCAGTGGGAAGAATTTACTCGGAAAATGAGGACTTGTGGGAAACGTAGGAATGTGAAAAACAGTTCTCAACATGTATTTGATAAATATTTTTCAAGTAGTTAGAATATAGAGAAATGCGGAAGTCGTTGAATGGTCCGAGCTAATGAGAAGCGTTTCCAGCGATCACAGAAAGTTTTGTGCCTTGAGCCAGAAAGTTTGCCTTTGAATAATCAAAACTCCTTTCCTGGCTTTAGCTCCAGCGTGTCATCTCCTATTTCCTGTGACGCTGACGACCCGACCCAAAATCTGCTTGATATTTGATGAGCAACATGATTTGATGAAAGGCATTAGCCCGTGTGCATTATTTACGAACGGTGAGTGATGCATTAACTCATGAAATATTGATACGCGCATTACACGGCAAAGAACAATTCCCGTGGCGTGTCACATTGATTGCGGTGTCAGTTGCCCGTCTCGCGCACCATCCATATCAAAAAAAAAAACATTTGGAGATGGCACACCAACTGGCTTAAGAGCTATTGACGCCCTCGATTTGACCGGTTTGATCTCGCCCGGCGGCAACGCAGATTTTGCGCGGGAAGCCGACTGCGTAAAGTAACGAGTTCAAACTTAAGATTGCGCCAACTAACGCCGTCAAAGGAATTGCGCCGGTTATTGAATTCTTTCCCTCCTTTGGTTTGCTATCATGTTGCAGTCTCAACTGACAACTTTATTTTCCATTCGTGGCTTCCCTGCAGGCTCCATTGGCAGCACCTCACACGTCGTAAAAACAAGTTGCCCCGCAGGCGCTGAGCAAGACACACACAAAAAAGAAAAGAAAAAGGTTTCCGACACACTTCTTCATCCGTTAATTAATCAATCAGGACTGGACTTGACGACTGATTTCCATCCATTTTCAATAGCACATATCCTCATTGGTCAATTGGAGCCGAAGTAAATGATTTCCTAAATAAGGAAGATATTCATGTATTGCACTCTTGTCTTGTTTTACATCACATGTCATATTGAGCTGAAGTTTGTCCATAAAACAAATATCGACCAAATTAAAAGGGGGAAAAGCAATAAGAAAAATGAATAAGGTTGAATTGAGACCACTGGTGGTTGTTTGTTGACTTTGTTATGGTTCTTTACTGTTTTTAGAAAATGGAAAAAAGAAGAAAAAAAACAAAACAAATGTGGACATCTTGATAAACCAAGTTTTATTAGTAATGGCAGATTTGTAGTACAGTTTAGTACAGTTGCATTGGCAACCCTCCCACTTTTTTGGACAACTCAAAAAATGACGTGGGCAAATGTTATTTTAAGTAGGCTACATTTTGCTGGCCGCTAAAATAAATAAATAAATAAATTAAAAAAAAAAAAAATTGTTGAGTTTGCACCAAAAACTAGAAAGTTCAATAGCTGATGTCTCAAACAATTTTTATTTATTTATGTATTTATTTATTTATTTATTTTTAAATTATTAGTAGTATTTTTTTTCAGATTCCACACACTGGATAATAATGGCAGCCAAAATTAAAACATGTACATAGGAAATTAATAATAATAAAAAAAAAACTAGATATATTTAATTTAATTAATTATTCATCACACTTTTTAATTTTTGGTTACATTTCTAAAAAAAATAAATTAAAAAAGTCACTTTAACTAAAACTTTTATTTAAATTAAATAATTATAGCTTATTACTTTTTTTTTCAAAATCATCATGATTTATGCATAGATGATAGCATTGAATTAGTTTATTTAACTAATTTTGACGTCCGTTTGTGATTGGCTTGACATAATTCATGCCCATGTAATTCACATATACAACACCCATATTTACGTTTTACATATAATCTCTTTCATTGTTTTTTTTTTTGTTTTTTTCACGACATTATAAATGCAAAGTAAGCATGAATCACAATTTGTATTCAAAGACATGAAGCAGTTCCCAAGCGGCTTCAAACTGCCGGCAGCTGTTGCCCTCCCAGGTGACTTGTTGCAAGCTATAAAGACGCGCGAACTTACATGTTACATGACAAAGACAAAAAATTGCTCGGGGAATTGCACATGCTCACAATCAAGTGAGAACTCACAGCGGTGTCAACCGTGTTATTCAATACGTTCACGTTTTGGCGTATAGAAATGCTGAAAACTGCTGAAGAGATTCTTCATTTGTTCACCATTAAAATATTTCAACGATGTGATAGTATTTAACTCATTCACTCCCAGCAGCCATTTTCACATTTCGCAATCCCGTTCGCTCCCGGCTGTTTTACTAGATTTTGACTGATTTTGCAAGTCCCACAGAATATTGTCTTCTATTGCTATAAAAACATGGAACTACCAAAAGAAAGATTAAAGTCTCTTCTTCCATCAGGAAAAAAAATAAAAAGTATATTTCCATCTGATTCCGTTTTGCAGCAATTAGCATTAGAATAAATCTGCTTAGAATTGTGGGGAAACGGCTTGTTTTCAACATGGCCCTGGTTGTGCCACCTGCTGGCCGTTTTTTGTAACATCTACCATTGCTTCACCCGTTCTCAACAGTTCTGTAAGTTCTGTAAGCTCTAGTGTAAAAAAAAACAAAAAAAAAACAAAAACTTATAAATACATTTTGGGACACTTAAAACATTTAAAATAGAACGGATTTACACGTTTTTGGGAGCAAATGAGTTAAATATAAAGAGAGTTCAATTCTTATGCAGATTAAACAAAGCAGACAACAATGTGGAGTAAGTTAATTCAAAAATGATCTAATGCATTCCACTTCCAAAAAAAATGGGAAAAAAAAAAAAAATGTCTCCAGCGGATTCTTTTGCAGTAAAAATTCCTACTTTATGTGACGTTGATTGGAACAACAGAGGAAGCCTGTGGCAACGCACACACGCAAACAGTAGCTCAGTGGGGGGGTTAATAAACACACAGAAATGTGGATCTATCGGGGCGTCTTAGGACTGAGCCAGAAAAGCAGATGAACGTAGCAGGCCTGGGGGCACCATGAATGCAACAGAATGTGTGTGCGTGTACTATGTGTGTGTGTGTGTGTGTGTTTGTTGGGGGGCACTGGAGCCACAGGCATGTCATATCCTTCCTCCCTTGGACTCTTTTGCTCTCCGGCCATCAATTTCTTCTTCTCCGCCCACATCATCAGAGACCCCCCCCCAAAAAAAAAAAAAAAAGTAGTACACCCACCAACACTAATGTGTTAGTCAAGAGAAAATGCCCGGCCGCTTTAATAATGTTTCACGCCATCTCTGCTTTCACCAAGGACGGAGAATTTGCTCTTCAGTCAGATAAACAACAGAGCGTAATTCCAGACCAACTCAATGGAAAGGCAAAGTGCGGCCAATCAGACGTAATCATGTATGAAGAAATGTAATTTGGGAGGACAACACGGCAGAGTGGGCTTGATACGGATATTAGTTACTCTGCTAACAAAAAAAAAACACAAAAAAAAAGCGTGACCACGCCCGCCCCCCAATATGAATTTATGAAGCCGGTTTGTGATTTCAATCTGACTAATGTATCAGAACAAACCCATCTGTGTCTTGCTTGACCCCCGAGGTGAGCTCGCCGGTTGAGCGGGAAAAGCGCCGCGAGAGTGGGCGGGCGACTTCCTGCCTTCCGCCGTCAAGTGGTCAGCAAGACGAGGAAAAAAAAAAGAATCTCGTGTTTTGCAAAAACAAAGACAGAACAACGAAAGGCCGAGTTCCATGGGAAAAATTTATTTATCAATATGCAGTATTTTCCAAACTGGTGGAACATTGTCGCTCCGTTTGTAGCTGGTGCTGATAGGTTAAACGCTGAGAAGCGGCCAACAAAATACAAAAACAAGAGGAGGCAAAATAACAAAAAAAAAAAAAAAAAAAAAAAGTGAAATCAAATAATAAACGGTGACAGTAATGATTCAAACATAGGGAAACAATTTGAACAGCTTTTTGCTTATACATGCACACTGAAAAAATAATACTGTGGCTTGGAACAATGGCAGAAATGAGCCGACGAGCGCGGCTCCTGGCGAGCAACGTCCACGTGCTAAATTAGAAGCATGACAAGGGCTGACGGAGGAGGCGGCGGAGAAAAAGTACAACAAAAGGACAGCCTGGGAGATAATGAGTGGAGGAAAGCGGATGATTTATTGGAGAGCGGTCACACTGTCATACATGGCCCCTTTTCTTTTTCCCTCTTCGCACTTCGTGTGTGTGTGTGTGTGCACTTATTAAAACTAGCAAGTTTCCTCCATCTTTCACTCTTTTATCGGATGCGGAAGTGGAGGTAGCTCCTAAAAAGTGGCTGTTTGCAAAAGGCTATGTTCACACTGCAGCTCAATCCGGATTTTTTTTATTTTTATTTTTTGCCCCTATGCGACACGCGTCTGCGTGGGAGGTTAAAAAAAAAAAAAAAGCTTGAGTAAATACCCTGTATGGCATTATGGGAAAAAAAATGGAGAATGGAAATCATACACTGCAGATATATTAAGAAATCATTAAAAAACAATCGGAATAAACAATGTTTATGTACTCTATACATTAAATTTCACCAAATTTAATCACGTCAATCCTTGTCAATGGGGGTGTCCAATCGCTAATGCTAAATGCTATCTCGGTTGACAGTTCAATAGCGCTAAACAACACAAAGAACTCACCATTAACCGTTTTTGCGCTCTCCCAACAGCTATTGGTTAAGTTGTCTGTGCCCGAACACCTTTCCAGCTGACGTCACCCGCGGCGCCTCCCGGAGGGCAAACATGCCATAACAAATGAATGTAGAGAGTTTGATTTTCCGGCCAGCGTTTTCGTTAAAAGGTGGGAAATATGTCAAGTGTCACAAAAAACATCCAGAGTAGGACACTACATTACTTCAACTCATTGAAACCAGCCGTTTGGAGCCGCTAGCTACAGAAAAAAAAAAGGAGTTTGTTGGAAGGCAAAGAAGTGGAAGCTTAAGGTATGTTGTTTTTGCTTGAAACAGTACGTCGAGCACTACTTTCATGGTATATATTGTCATTCATTAAATCGTTTACTTGTCTTGTTGTATATTGAAGTCTTCAAGCTATCTTAGCTTGCTAGCTGCTAACAAACAAATTGACGCCCTGCCCTCCACCGCTAAAAGTGACGTCACGCTGGAAGGGTCTATACCTCGCATTGTAACGTTGGAAATACACCGCTAAAAAGCTCAGCTTGCGTCGTCCGACCAGCGAGTGGCGACCACAGTGGATAGTGGGACTCCATTTCCCATGATTCTTAGATGCGAAAGCAGGAAGTAGTTCTCGTTCCGGTCAATGGCTGCTACCAATTTGTTGCGAATGATCACACAAATGTTATTCTGAAAGTAAAGTCGTAACAATTTTAACAGTTAAAATCCCTTTTAATGAGTTGATGTGTGATTGACATACATATGGCAAAAAAAAAAAAAAAAAACTACGTAATATCGGGACAAAAAAAATTAGGTTGAGCGCCTGTTCAAAACCAAGACTGTCCCGGTCAAAACGGGACATCACCTGATTTCCCGAAAATATTTCGAGCTCCTCCCACCTCACTAGTCTAGTGATATGGGAATATCATACACGGGACTATTACTTCTGTAAACACTGTGGTAGGGGATGCCATTTTTTTGGGTGCACATCACTCGACATTCGACTCATTGTGCCTTGTGCGCATTCGTGTCACATCACAACACTGCGTTCACATTAGAAGTCACATTTCACAATTTGCTGTATTTCATTTTTTTTTTCAACAAACTATACTTCTCATCAATATTTTTTAAATTAAAAGTGTTGAAAATGGCCTTTTACTCTTTGACGCTTGAAAAAACATTGTTTTTGGGGTCTACGTGCTTTTGTAACGGTGACCAAAAATCTGATTGAGCAAAAAAAAAATCCTGCCCTGCAGTGTGAACGCAGCCTATCGGGAGGATGTTGTCACTGGTGCTTGGAATGAACTCGCTCAAGTGTCACAGACAACAAAAACAAGAAGCATGTTGAATGGCCACGTCAAAACTCTGAACCGCAGTTTTGTTTTTTGTTTTTTTTGCAACAATTGTGCTAACAAAGACAATACCGGACACTGCGAAAGAAGACACCTCTGTTGCAATAATAGGTTTGACTTTGACAGAAATGAAAATAGACATATTGCAAACTGAGACAAGGAGTCATACAAAACACACTTTAGAAAGACAACTATTTACAAATATCCTCCATTACAAAATTCTAATTTTCTTTTTTTTTTCTTTTCTTTTTTTTTTTCCTTATAAGCAGTGTTCAGGTGAAATTACATCTTAAATTGGGCTCTATGCATATATTTACATTTCTCTTTTATCCTCCCCCCCCCCCAATTTGAATAACATTAAAGTGGTCACAACACAAGAACGGATGAAAATGAAATATGGTTTGGTGGTGACGCGGTAATGACTCCCTTGGCTGGTGAAGGTAGGGGGGCACGTTGATCCCAAAGCAAAATATTTGATGTCAATGTTTTTCGCAGAGGAACGCCGAGGGCCGCGTGCTGAGTTAAAACGCAGCAAAAAAAAAAAAAAAAAAAAAACCCGGGCAGCTGTTTAGGTTGTTAACTCTTGAGGTTAACGACACGCGAGAGTCTTTCCCGAGCTCCTCCGGCGCGGCTGCCTTTTAACTCAGCAGCTAACATCCACGGATGCGGCCGTAGATGATCGGCGCCCCTGACGCCGAGTAAACACCAAAAGGCGGCAGTCTGACCCGGAAATCAACCCGTCACTCCCAAAAGTGTCCGTGCGCGCACGTGTGTGTCAGCTCGCATGCGCTCTCCTCTTACACGTCATTTACGCCAGACTGTGTGGAGCGACTACTTCCTGTCCCAAAACGGGTCCGCTTAGCGCCACCAAAAGCATTCAAACTCGCGCTCACAAACCGCATAATATGAGCAATTAGCGCTTAGCGACACGTGCGCTACAGCCGCGCAAACGCAAACGCTGCTCACAGGCTCAACACCTTAACCGCGGAATTTGACGCGCAACTTTTTCCACACCAGGACGAGTATGAGCCAGGAAAAAGAAAATGAACTAACGCTAACCGTCTTCCTGGCGCATTGGAGGACATTTTTTTTTTCTTTTTCTCCTCCCCGGCTGGTGAACGTGGGCACGGAGATGGCACGTATTAGTGTGAACTCCACTGACTCATCTACAGATGGCAGCCAATTGGCATCGGACGATCGTGTAACCATCTGCGGTGAGCCATTCAACTTATATAGGATAAGCAAACTATGTAGGCCAACCTCCCCTTAGCCCGAATTTGCTTAGTTGCACTGCTGCACCGCAAACGAGAGCAAACACGTCTGCTGTCTTAAAAAAATAAATAAAAAATCCTCCACGCGCACCAGAAATAATCTTCAAATAGGTCCAAGTGGAATGCTGGAGGAATTTGGTGTCTCGCTTCCAATATAGAGCACAGGTGTCAAACTCGAAACTCGGGGGCCAGATTCGGTTCGCCACCTCACAAATCGTGTGTTACAGTAACTTGAACAAAAATTTAATAAACTTCTGATTTCAAAAATCAATCAATTTGTTTTGTACAGAAGGGAAGAATTGCGGCGTAAACGTGGTTGACTGGCAAATATTTATTTGTAGCCTAAATGCTAAAAACTTTTTTTTTTTTTTTATTCCCATAATGACCTGGTGTGTTGACTTGCACATGTGCAAGTGACTTTTTTTTCTTGTTTTTTTTAACTATTAGGCATACATTATACCAATATGTTCATAAATAGAGTACATAAACATTCCAATTGTTTTTTCATGATTTCTTAATATCTCTGCACTTTATGATTTCCATTCTGCATTTTTTTCCCATAATGCCACAAGGGGTATTTACTCAAGCATTTATTTATTTATTTATTTATTTTAGCAATTGGCCTTCATTATAGCAAAATTCAGTCACTTAGTAAGTATTGTTTATTTGTAATTTTTATGACATCTGCAGTGCATGATTTTCATTTGGCATTTTTTCCCCATAATGCCACGGGGTATGTAAGTTAAAAAAAAAAAAAAAAAAAAAAAAAAAAGTTTTTTGTTTTTTTTGTTTTTTTTAAAATTAGCATTTAGCCTTCAATATACCAAAACTGACTGTGTAAACAATATTTAGTCGTATTTTTTAAAATTATTTATTAGTATGTCTGGAGTGCATGATTTTTGTTCAACATTTTTTTTTCCCATGATGCCACGGTGTTTGCACATGTGCAAGTCAATACCCCGTGGCATTATGGGAAAAAAAAAAAACATTAAGGTTTTAGAATTTAGCCTCGAAGTACTTTAGATCGTGCTTGCAAATATGTTTAAATGTACTTGGAAATACATTTAAACGTACTTAGAAATATGTTCAAACGTATTTGTTGACTCCACATTGGCAGTTTCACGCTTTTGTAGTTGTCACCCTGTTACAAGTCTTTTTTTTTTTTTTAAGAAAATATTTTTTTGCCTAAATCACCTTCTTATAATGCAAATGGTTATTTTTTTGTGTGCCCTGAAAAATCTGAAAAAACGATTTAGGCGATTATTTTAAGAAGGCATCTATGTAAAAAAATACCATGAGCCAATTCAATCTTTATTTGGTTTTATCATCATTTCGGCAAATAACTACAAATTGTCCTGCAGACAAAAACTGAGTTTGACACCCGTGCAGTACAGGAACTCGCTGTTCTAACTCCTCAATCAAGTACTGTAGATGGTTCTCGGTGCAAGGTCTGGACATGCCCCAACACACGCGCACGCACACGCACAGGACACACCCTAAAGTACACATAAGTAGGTCATAAATACCAGAGTAATGACAAAGATGGCAACAGAAGGGAGTATTATGGGAAAAAAAAAAAAAGACACACACCTTGATAGTGGCGGTTTCGACTCGAACGGATGACATGAGCGGTGCGATGAGTAATAATCATGATCATCTATTCAACGCTATACATTGTGCACAGGTAGGAAAAAGTCTAACAAAATACGACTGCTTTGTGAACTGAATCAGGGAAAGTCGTCCATCAAAAAATAGTAAGGCAAATATCCGAGGTGCGAAGGGAGAGGAACACAATATGTCACACACTGTGTCCGATACCTGAGCGATCTGGAGAGTTTGCCGGCCCGGCGTGGAGCCCCCCCCCCCCCATCTGACACGCAGGTGCACGCGCAGACACGCACACACACATACACAACCTGCCTGTTCTCCGGCTGGTGTGCAAGGTTTGCGTGTAGTCGCGTCAGGGAGCCAGTTAGGGTTACATCCGCTCCATTAAAGGGGACAGCAAACCAGAAAGTTCCATCATTTGATTCGCCCCGGACGCCCCTCGGGGGGGGGGACGTGAAGGGAGGAGGAAGGAAGGGCGGGGATTTCCAAACAAGCCAAAGAATAACAACCCCACAGAAGAAAACATCTCTCGTCAGTGTGATCAGCCGATTGCGGTCCGTCCGTGCGCGTCTCTCCAGATTTGTGCAGCAGGTGGTGGAAATAACAAAACGGGGCTCGCAGTCCCGATCGAGTCCCCAAACGCAACAACCCCAATCCGAATCTCCTTCTGGGCCGCTGCTGAGCGTCAGACTTTGTAGTAGATGTTGGCGGGGCTCTGAGGGGGCATCTCCTGAACGATGTAGACCGGGTGCCCATAGTCGCCGCTCACCTTCTCGTAGTGAGGGCAGTAGTTGTTCTCTGTCCGCAGCGGGATGATGATGTCACTGGGCTCCGTGCCGGCGGTGCCGCCGGGCATCTTGGGATTGGACAAGGTGCTGAGCGAGAGCGCCGAGGGGCGGGGCTGCGCGTGCGTGTTCTTGCGGGCCCGCTTGCGCATCTTGATGAGCAGGATGACCAGGAGGAGGATGAGCAGCAGGAAGACGATGCAACCGGCGCCGATGGCGGAGAACACGGCCACCTTGGAGCCCAGGATGCCGTCCGAGCTTGCCGACGAACCCGACTCGTCCTGGTTGATGGTGTCTGAAAGAGACCAAGTGAAGATTACAAGGTTGCAAGTCTCGCCGGTTGCTGTCTGATAACAATAATAAGAAAAATCACTTTGAGAATTCGGTTGCGGCATATTTGAAGGACCAACTGTAATCAACAAAAATAAGTAAATGAGCGAAAACAAAACAAAACAAAGGTGATAGTAATGATCAATATAAAATTTATGAAAAAACAGTTCTACTGACTACATTAAAGTTTCTAATTATGTACTAATATTTTTTAAGTAATTTAATAAGTATATATGTTTGTTTCATGATTAGGTGTGTCAGGTGATTACATTTTTATTAGAATTAATCACATCACTTCAATAGTTAACTGATGATTAATCAAAATTTATATCAGTTCTAAATGTATAATATATATATATATATATATATATATATATATATATATATATATATATATATATATATATATATAATATCGTGATATTACATCTCGCAATTCTCAATAGGCGGCCGAATCGATTTTTAAATATCCATTTTTGATGGGAAAATATTCACCAAAACGTCTTAGGGTTCACACCTTAAGCATGGAAAAATGTTATATTAATGGAACATTATGCCTTAATATTTTTATTTTAATGCTGTTCAAACATGAAACAGATGACAAGCTTTATTATAAGATTGAAGTTTCAGATAAATAAATGATTTTCATACAAATCTTACGCTGTACAAATTTACTGATTAGGATTTTCTAAATTTAAATAATAAAAAAAAAATAAAAAAAATCGCAACAATCGACTTCTAAATTCATATGGCATTTTTTTTTTTTTTATACTTGGTCTGAGGATTTATTCTAATATTTTGAGATGAGATATTTGGCTGAAAATGCCATAATCGCGATATTAAAACAATAAAAGGCTTGCAATATTTCAGCTGATTTGTAATGAATCCAGAATGTATGGCAATTTTTGCTTATTTAATTGCATTACAGAAAATAATGGACTTTACCACAATATTCTAATTTTCTGAGACAGTCCTGTATATATACATACATATATATATATGTATGTATATATATATATATTTGGAGCCACACAGTTTTTGACAAATTGACAAGGGGATGTCAAAACATCCGATTTGTATCCTGTATTTATTTTAAAAGAGGCGTTTGTGGTTGAGGGGCGGAAGGAAGCTCAAACATGAGGGGAACAGGGTGGGTTTTTTTGCGTTTTTTTTTGGTTACTGGACATGAGAAAGAATGATTGGCTCCTCTGGTGACTGAAATCTGAGAAGCAAATCTCTTTTCCATGCATGCATGCAGCTGCTGCCAAAGCCCCCCCCCACCGGCCCCCCCACCCCATTACCAGCAGCAGCACCTCTCACTGTCCGCTCCAGCAACATGTTGAGGAGCCTCTCCTGAGATCAGCGCGCAGATTGCCATCCTAACATGACGACTCGGTCCGCACACTCCACCGACCGCTCGCCACTTTAACCAACCGGCAGAGAGGCCGAACGCCGCCGCGCCTTCCCGGCTAATGACGAGTAAATGACACGAGTGAAAAGCTCCCGATCCCCCTTCTTCGCCTTATCCGTGCAATCGGAGGCACGAGGAATTTTCATACATTCTGCACACGGCGACGTTGGAAGGAGGCTGTCAGAAATTTCATTCCAGAAATATCAGCTCGTCAAGCCGCGGTGACGCTTGCTTCATTCCACCTTTCACCCGCTCACTTGACATCATCACTGATCTAACAGAACGGGACAGGTAAAAGCCTGAGTAGATGGAAAAGGGGATATTAGGAAAGCTTCTTTTTTTTTATAGAGCAGCTAATGTCAAATAAGCAATTATTGAAAGGTGGGTGGCTTATCACATTGGGCCAGATGGGAAAGGCTCTACTTACATATATCATATCATATATCAGCATACAATGACGATGAAAGGTGAAAAAGGCAAACAAGAAGTGCAAGGAGCACAAACGACTTTTTCAACCATCCCAACAAGTAATCTCATGTGATTGCAGGTCTTATTAATTTCATAATATATACACTCGTTCGACACATGGATACACCTGCACAATCTAATGATCTCCAATAAGATGTAAAAGGTAATGAGGTCCATCTTCTTTATTTTTTCTCTGCACTCACTGAAATATTTCAAGCCAAATTATGATCCTTTTTTTTTTTTACATGACAAATTCCCTTTTTTTTTTTTTTTTTTTCTTTATATAATTTTAACACAAAACAACCAGATAAACTTTATGTGATACATATTCATAAGTATAATAAAGCTTATTTATTTGAAATGGAAAATACTCAGGTTGTGCATTTATTATTAATAAAGTATAATTACTCAAAATTAATAATAATGAGTATTTATTTTCCGCATTATAAGGCGCACCTTCAATGAATGACATATTTTCAAACTTTTTCCAAATATAAGGTGCTACAGTAGAGGCTTGGGTTACGTTATGCATCCATTAGATGGTGCTGCGCTAAAGGGAATGTCAACAAAACAGTCAGATAGTTCAGTCAAACTTTATTAATAGATTACAAACCATCTTTCTGACAACTCCATTCGCTCCCAAAATGAATAAACAGCTGTTTTATTATTTTCTCTGAGGTAAAGTATTAGTATTAGCTAGCGATCCAAGATGGCCGGATCTTCTGCGCATGTGCGTCACCGATCGTGCAGGGTCACCGAGACCTGTTGCGGCTCAATATTGATCCATATATAAGGCGCATGGTCAGCTTTTCAAAAAAATTGAAGGCTTTTAGGTGCGCCTTATAGTGCGGAAAATACGGTAATCAGAGCAAAATGTGCATTCTGTAAAAACATCAAATATTTGCAAGGCGAGCGTTTACCAGGGTTTCCAGGCATCTCAGGTCGATCCTGGTCTGGCGGATTCGGACTGGACTCCGGTATGGCGTTATCTTGCGGATCCTCTGGCACTGCGGGGTTGACTGCATTTGGGACTGTGGGAAACAAGAAGAAGAAAAAAAAAAAAAAGAAAGTCAGCCTTTGGCAGTGCACATATGCGGCATTACAATGCCATGTTCCTCTGCTGCGGAAAGGAATCATGTGTTATCTTTTGATATATCTTTCATGTACACACAAGGTTATCTTTGCACGTGTTGCGAGCGTCTTCCAAGTCACGATGAAAGAACAAAAAAAAGAGGAAGGACGAGTTAGCGAGCGCCTGCGAAACACCGCAGAATCCCTGTCCTGTCGTTAAAAAAAATAAAAAATAAAAAATTGAGCTCACATCTACATCAGCAGACATTTCCAACACCGAGACATTGACGACAGACACAAGCACAAACCTAAGACTCGACTTACAATACACTTAAGCATGGCAGAATGAGGGTGAAGTCGTTATATATTAACTTTTTATTGCTTTACATTATTCATCGCGTTAAAAGGCCATAATATGTCTTATTTATTGCGACGGCTTTAACTCGGCCTGAGACGAGGCACACTTTTGAGGAGGAGGGCAGGAAGAGGAGAACGGGGGGGGGGGGGGGGGGTCGCTCCGCGGGGGACGTGAGGGAAACAGATAGTTTATCAGTCTGTCTGTAGCGATTTCAACACGCGCACTTTGAAGTCTTTGTGCGGTGAGCACCGGCGGGTCGCCCGTGTGGCTTTTACGAGGGCACGGGCGGCAGACGCTGCTAAACTATTAGCCATGCCGCTCGCGCGGGTTCCGCGCTGCAATATCCGATGCGTCTCCTTTATTATATGGCCTTTTTATCTGCATGCGCCCCGGGGCCTGCTCAGGGGATACGCGTGAGGACTCGTGTTTGTCAGCAGGCAATTCCCTCAAGGCAGGTTTTGCATGTGTGTAAGCAATTTTGTGTGCATTTTCTGTCCTCGGGATGTGGGAAGCAAAAAAAGGAGGAAAAATACATTTAATTGTCTGCTGGGCATTATGACGATATATGACATGAAGATGATAAAAGTTTTGTTGTGTCTATCGTTATTTTAGCAAACATGAACAATAAGAACGACCCCCTAACCCTAACCCAATGCAAAGAGAATATTGTTTGCCTTTACTACATATACAATGTGGCCACTAAATGAAGGATCGCATTCCATTCATCGGAATTCTACTAATCATTATTAAACGTCTTTGGCAGTCAAAGAGGTAAGAACAACAAAAGTGAGAATCACTCCACAGCCCCAAAAAGCTTCGTCTGGGCTGCTTACGTCACCTTACTAGCATGTAGTCGGACGATCAAAACGAAATCAGTTCTATTTACACCGCAGCAGTTAGCTAGCAACGAGCTACAGCTGGCTACTACTTGCGCGTAAACACGTTGCGGTTTTGCTAACAAGTCAGTTATCACAACTTCCATGGGGATATATAAGAAATACTTCTTACAAGTATTCTCACGAAGGGATTATGAGGAGTAATTAACAGAGGGAAAGATGGAGAAGCTACGCGAATTTCTAAGCTAACCATTGCTAATTGTTGTTGTTATTTTATGTGTTTGGTTGACTGACATTTTACGAAAGGTCTCACTAGAACAGCTGTTGTCAATTTTGAACAGTAAAGTACTGTAGCAACGAATTTAATATATTATTGGAGGGAAATTATACAAAATAATGGTACACACATAGCTAAACGAAATTGCACTGATTGTTATGTTAGCTGGGAGGAGTGGCCTAGATTAAAAGATGAAATGTATATTAATATTGAGGATAAAGGGTTCAGGAAATGGATGGATGGAAACAGTAAACTGTTTAATGTCTTTTCAGCATAAAGTGAGAAAAGGTCAGGGGTCATAGTGTTTTTTTTGTTTTTTGTTTTTTTAACAGAATAACCTAATCATGATATAAAACGGTCCTAACTCTTTTTTTTTCCATATCACCCAACACTAATTCAATTGCAGGTGCATCGGCTACATTTCTTTCCTTTTCTTTTATTTTTTTTTCTTGAGCATCCAAACACAAATCGCACTATTAACACATTTGTCTTGCTAATGTTCCGGCCACCGCATCACCACGAGCGCAGCGCCGGCTCGCAGCGTCGTGAGCCGCGGAGGGGTGTCAATAATTGATGAGAGAAGACAGCAGCACGAGGTGGAAGGCGGAAACATTGGCACATGACGCTCGATACGAGGGGGACACGCCGATCCGATTCACTTGCCCCGATACTTGTTTTGCTACCCGATGAGCACGTGCAGCCTGCTCTGGTGCGTGTTTCTGACCCATTTTTCCGACGTGTACCGCTGACATTTCCCTTAGCTATAAAGACAGCAACTACCTCAGAAGTGCCAAGGCGCCAGAAGGAGGGAGACAGCGGGGAGGGTTGAGGGAGACAACGATAGAGCTGCAGCGGCTAGCAAGGAGGGAGGAAGCGAGTCGCAATGCAAGGAGGTGAGTCAACATATTTCCAAATGACGGCGGCGGCGGACAAAAAGAGAACTGAACAACAATAGAGGCGCACAATTTTGGACAGATCCTCTTCTAAAACGACACAACAGACGCAATACAAAGCATTTGAAGGGTAAAATGACTTTGAGTGGGCGAATCATTTCATCGCCGATGATTCAGCTTCACATGAAACAATGCGCACTGTGATGGCTCACCAAAACGGCAACCCGGAGAGCAAAGTGCAAAAAAGGAGGAAGAGCGGACATATGGGAGATTTGGCGACAGGAAGTGTTGGCATTGGGCTGCGGCGACAGAGGGAATGTGGATTAAACACAATGACATCTGGGGTCAGCGCCAAGCACGGCCCAGCGTTTTTGGAGCTCGACTTTATATTCAATTATATAACAAAATACAAAATACAGACGACACCAAGCTCATAAATTAGCCACAAGCCGGTGGAGGCAGATGACGGCCCCGCCTCCAGTCCATCTGCTTCTTCCTTCCTGTCAAAAAAGGGATTTTTTTTTTTTTTTAACTTTCAGTTGGCTTTCTTTAAAAATAGATGTGCGGTTCAAACCCTGGCCCAAATCAAAACGTGCACCGAGATAGCCGTTGTTATGATTTGGTGGAGCCCGATCTTAGGAGAATTAAGTCGGATTTCGTTTCGCTTTGTAATTAGACGAAAAATGCCTTCTCTCTCTTTTTTTTTTTTTATTAAGGGATGTTGAGAAAATAATATGCCGTTATGCTGACCCATTAACCACTTTGAAAAAAAAAATCTGTCATGTGGAGCAGAAGTCTTTTTCTTTTTTCTTTTTTTTTCAAGAGGGTTAGAAGAAAGACGTTTTTGTATGATTTATTACTTAAGTTTTATCTTTGTCACCATACTTTTGTTTTGCCTACAGAATGAGAAAAATGGAACAAAATAAATTGCATGCTGCCTCACACATTAATAATGCTGCTCAATTACTATTTAGACATAACGCAACGATAGGTCAACTACTGTACTTTTTTTTTTTTCTTTAAATGTGCTGAATGACTAATTGAGTAATTGCCTGAATGCGCATAAGTATGGCTAATTTGGAATGTTCAATGTCACCCCACCGACGCGCGGCCGTGGAAGTAGGTTAGACTTTTACAGTCTGACATCTCCAGTGAAGACGAGCCAGACTGAAACTACATTATCTCCGTGTTTAATGAGCACGTCAGACCACACAGCAGGATTTTGGCTGCGGGGCAACCAAGTTTATTGAAGCAAGTGGGGGGGGGGGGGGCGCTGCCTAACTTGCTTTGTACGTTTGACAATTAAACATTACAGGACTGAAGGAATGATTTAATTGGGAATGTCTGGTTTTTATTTCTTTTTTTTTTTTTTTTTTTTACATATGGAAACATGTTCATTGCATCAAAACACTAATTCGCTGTAAATTAAATGAAATGAACAAAGTTTTGTTTTCAAAATATAATTATAAATGTTTAAAAGTACTAACCCCATCCCTAATTTTGACTCATTACATTTATTTACTGGTCAGTCAGTTAGTTACATAAGTAGTTAGTTTTCATCATACGTTTATCTGACTGGGGAATATCATTGTATATACTGTCTATTAGGGATAGACCGATTATCGGCCGATATTTGGCAAGTTAGTTGACAAATATCGGCCTTTTTACGAATCTGAAGGCCGATAAATCTGGAATCTCGCCGAGCAGTGAATGCTTGCGAACGTGTAGCAAATTTTCTGTTTTCATCAGGATTTGTAAGATGATCACAGGAATTTTTTTTTTTTACTTGTTGCTAAGACATTTCGAACATATTCAGACAATTTGTCACTGTCCGCGAAGATCTTTTGACGAAAACCCAAATTAGATACATTTCAATTTACATACATGTGTCACTATATTTACCATTTATTTATTTATTCACTGCAAACACTGGGAAGTCCCAACCCTTTTTAATTTATGAAAAATAATAATTAAAAAAATAAATTTATAAATTATGTTGAAATTTTGGAAAAATATTATTTACAGTAAAACACAGTAGAAAATTTATTTACTTATTTACTGCAAACACTGGGAAGTCCCAACCCTTTTTAATTAATAAAAAATAATTTAAAAAAATAAAAATAAATGTATAAATTATGTTGAAATTTTGGAAAAATATTATTTATAGTAGAACACAGTAGAAAACAATTTATTTACTTATTCACTGCAAACACTGGGAAGTCCCAACACTTTTTTAATTTATAAAAAAACTAATAATTAAAAAAAAATGGAAAAAAATTATGTAGAACTTTTGGAAAACTTTCTTTACAGTAGAAAACTATTTATTTATTTATTTACTTGATTAGTTTTGAAATTAGCTTAACATGCTGATAACCCGGGAAGTTCCCTACAATTTCTGTTAAAATTTTTAATTAAATAAAGGTGTCTATTTATATGTTTAAAATGAAAAGATTTTTTTTAACACTATTATTTTCTCTTTTATTGCAAATGAATATCGGCTTGAAATATCGGTTATCGGCCTACTTGACGACTAATAATCGGTATCGGCATCGGCCCTGAGTAAAAACCCATATCGGTCTATCGCTACTGTCTATTTTCAACATCCTGTTATATAATCAAATATGATTCTTTGTGTATGAGTGATTGGTGGTAGGGAATTAACAAATGTATTTTCTACGTACTTTTCACATGTTGCTTTAGTGAAAGTTACATTAAAAGCAAGTAAAAGGGCGGAAATTACCCACAGGTCATTGTCAAACTGTTTCTAGGTTGAATAGGCACGTTTATCTGTATGAAATAAAAAAAAAAGTTAACCAGGCGGCATCTTTTTGAACCAGGTTTTCAGGGCACAGTGATTGTGAGTGACAGACCGCTTCAAACCTTTTAGCGAAATAAGCGCACACGCCGCTGAAGACGAGGAACAGCCGCGGGCAACACCAACGCAAACAAAGTTTTCCTCGAACTTTCTTTTGAGTCAGATGTTTGCTTTCCACTTCCATTAAGTTCCCCAAATTTGTTTTCCCCCCTCGCTATATAAGGCTTAAAGTGGAAGCTCGCCTGCCCTGGTGCAGCTGTGTTGTCTTTTTGCTGGCGAGATCTCAGCCTGCAGGATGCTCCAAGTGACCTACATGGAAGAATAATGCAACGCCCGCTTGTTTGTCAAATGATTGCGGGCATTTTTTCACTGTATCGGCTGAATTCGCTCCGACGCCAACCTTGCTAACATCAGCAGCTCGTTAAGATTCTATTTTACAATCGACTGCCGGGATGTGCTGCTATCGTCCTGCTAGCCGCCATTTAAATATCAATTTGCAAACAGACGCGTAAACTTCCACAGTCTTTTTTTTTTTTCTTTTTTCTTTTTTTTTTCAAGGCAAATCATTTCCGGGAGATCGTGTCCTTGGATAAGACATTATTGTGCGTGGGTGTTATTAAGACGGCGCATGTTTACACATCTGTCAAATTCCGGATATGTGAAATCTGCTTAGTAAGTAAACGATAATGCGAAGCAAAACGTCGCGTCCAAACACATCCAAACAAAACTCGATTATTTACGTCCTGTATTTTTTTTTTATTTGGCTCCCACTGACCACTTTACACGTTTAAATACATCTCAGTTTTTTTTTAGGACACTTTTTGAAAATCAAGATCAGTTGCATCGGGTTTATGATTACACGTTTTATAAACATTCATACGTACGCTCACAAAGACACACATTTAATAATACATACAGCATATATGAACACACATTTGTCAGAAAATAGTTTATAAAGTACAAATGAATGCAAAATGAGATGTACAGTCAAACCTCGGTTTTTGAACGCTTCTGTTCTCAACCAAGTCGGTTTTCAACCAGAAAATTTGAGAATTTTATGTTTCAGAACGCGTCCAAAAAAAATCGGCTCTCAACCAAACTGAAAAAAAGCCGAGCGTACCTGAACGCGACTCGCTCGGGAGCCGAGCTAACTCGATTGCTTCCTCCGTAGCACATTCGTGTTGAAAGTTCGTTCGGAGCAGACCTGTTCATTGTTATTTACGCAAATCTTTTTTTTTTTTTTTTTTTTTTAAGTTTTGCATCGTGTATTAGCCCCTAATCATGGGTCAAAAGAAAGCAAGTGAAAGTAGTAAAGCTGGTGAAGAAAAGAGGAAAGTATTAAATTTAAAAAAATAAATGTTTGCATTTTTATTTTTTTCCATCACTTTAGATAGGATATCTGAATAAAACAGTGTCTATTTCTACCCTTTTCTATTTAAGGTAAACAGTATACAGTGCAGTTTATGGTGTAAAATAGTAAAAAAAAAAAAAAAAAGAAGAAAAAAAAAACTTGGAAAAAGTTTTTTTTTAGACTTGGAACGGATTAAAATTATTTACATTAATTATACTGGTAAAAATTGTTTCAGATTTCGAACAAATGGCTTTTAGAACAGCCTTCTGGAACGGATTATGTTTGAAAATCGAGGTTTGACTGTACTATGCATGCACTGTGTGATTGTGTGTAATTGGAGATATTTATCATATTGATGCACAGATTCATAAAAATAAAAAAAAAAAGTGTTATTTTTGGTGACTTGCATGCAATCATAAATCCTTGTTTGTAACGACAAGTGAGTGTTCGTTTGTTAAATGATGCGCGATGAAAGATGAAGGCAACAAAGTTCGTACTGTGACTTATTAATGGTTGACAAATGAGTTTCTGATGTTTAATTACCAACAGGCATCAGTGTGGAGAGATGCATTGCGAAACATATTTGTAATCTTTAAAGGACAGGCGATTTATTGGGAAAATGTTGGTGTGTCTAGAAATACTAATAAATAGTGATTAGACATTGAATTGCTACAGAGATCGGAATGTGTTGATGAGCGTATACAAACAATCATACAAAATCTTTAGCATAACGAGTCCATTTAGCGTCCATTTTCCATCCATCCGTTCTCCGTATCATTCATCCCAGCTGACTTTGGGTAAGAGGCGGGGCTACAACCACAACTGGTCACCAGCCAATCCCAGCGCAGACATAAGCACACATTTGCACTCGCTTTCAATTGAATTTAAATTTTCAATTTAGATGCTCCAGTTTCACCGGCGTGCGTGTTTTTCTGCGAATGTGGGAGGGAAGCAGAGCACCAAGATAAAACCCACCGTTTTGCACATGCAAAATCCACACAGGAATTCCTGAGACCAGAACTGTGATGTGAAGCGGCGGATGTGCTCACCAGTCGGGCCTTGTGTCACTCTAGTGGACATTTATTATTTGAAAATACACAAATATCAAATGGAATCTGAACAAAATCCTGCATGCAATTTGTATATGTTAAAATGGCACTGCAACGTTTTATGTCATTAAAATCCTAATTCAATGAGACAAAAAACATTTTTTTGACAACCAGCTATGTATACCTGAATTATGAATACGTTTGCCAAACAATGAACTAGTCAATTTTTTTGGAACATCAACACCAACATTAACATGACAATCTTGCCTACAACTAACAACTAATTTAGTGGAAACATATCATGTAATATTATGACTGCATTCATGTAATTTTTTCAAATTATTTAAGTAGATACAGAGTTTAAATAAATAAATAAATAATGCCGTCTTGTGTCTATTTAAGTTTTTTTTTTTTTTTTTTTTTTTAAAGAACACATACCAAATATAATAAAAATATGGACAATAAAAATATACGATTATATTTTGTTTTTTTTCCAGGTCCATACTGTGCTCCCCTTTAAAGGAACCCAGGACGGGCCTTGGCTTTTTACCCCCCTCTCTTCTCATGTTTCCTTTTTTCAGATCTAAGAAACTTGGGGCACTAAGTCGTGAACCGCCAGGCTTCCCATTTTGTCTGTCTCTGTTGGTCAATTTTATTTTTCATTATTCTCGGATACATTGTGACTATAAAGGCAAATTCTTTGCGTGTTTTTGCATACTTGGCCATGGTCTATGGATTATAAATTCTAGTGTATATATTTTATATATCAGAGAGAGAGAGAGAGAGTAAGGATTTATTGGTTTGGTTTATTGTTTTGAACATATAAACAAAAACACATTACAAGTGTAAAATACAAGTTGAAGTAAAAATTTAAAGGAAGAAAGGGATTTATTTTTTTTTTTGGTCAATAAATTCCATAATTTACATGTTAAAGGAGTCGTGCAGTGTTGTATTATTATATTTGATCCACTTTTTGCCTGATCGATCAGCCATTGAGCGTATGTCACAACAGGACAAGTGTGTGTGCACACTGACATATAAATAAAAAGAAAGAAATGGGCGAAGCCTCGTCGGAGGCCGTCGGCAGGCAGAGTCACGCTCGACACACGCGTGTGGCGATAAATGAAAATGTCACGGCAAAGTGAAACATGGCCGCCAGAGCGCCGCGTTGTGCTGGAGGTGCGCACGCATTTACCTTGCCCGACTTTCATGATGACTTTCATGGCTCGGCTCTTGCACACGCCCCCCTCGCGGTTCTCCAGGCCCTCCACGGTGCCGTTGGAGGTTGCTGATGGGGAGCAGGAGAAGCGGCAGGAAAGAAGAAGAAGAAGAAGAAAAAAAGAGAGACGAGACACACTGGTTAATGAGCACGTCCATAACGCAGCGTGCTGCTGATCAATATTAACGACAAGCACTGATTAGCTGTTCCAGCGATTAGCCATTCTCACCCTCAAACAGGTGTCAGCTCCTTTACCGTATCGCTCGTTAACACAATAAGTGAAGTCAAATGAATGGAACAACATTAGACAGTGGATGAGGAGGTCATAGTCAGACTCTTGTCGGGCTGGGTATTGCCACTAACGTCACGATACGATACGTATCATGATACAGGGGTCACGATACGATATGTATCATGATACAGGGGTCATGATACGATACGTATCATGATACAGGGGTCACGATACGATATGTATCATGATACAGGGGTCACGATACGTATCACGATACGATACGTATCATGATACAGGGGTCACGATACGATATGTATCATGATACAGGGGTCATGATACGATACGTATCACGATACAGGGGTCACGATACGATATGTATCATGATACAGGGGTCACGATACGTATCACGATACAATACGTATCATGATACAGGGGTCACGATACGATATGTATCATGATACAGGGGTCACGATACGATACGTATCATGATACATGGGTCACGATACGATACGTATCACGATACGATATGTATCGCGACACATATGTATCCCAATACTTGATTTTCAAGGCGATACGTATCCCGATATATTACATGAATTAACAGTCATATGTATACCTAAAGGATATGTTTTTTATGCTGATTGACAGAAACATTTTTGTTAACAGCGGTTCTGGTTTACCACCA
The DNA here is from genome assembly GCF_051991245.1 of Festucalex cinctus. Classification (NCBI taxonomy): domain Eukaryota; kingdom Metazoa; phylum Chordata; class Actinopteri; order Syngnathiformes; family Syngnathidae; genus Festucalex; species Festucalex cinctus. The sequence continues at coordinate 2,190,471 of NC_135419.1, read as the reverse complement.
AGCGGCATGCCTCGTTTAAATGGTTTAACCCCAACCCTAACCCCCCCCCAAGAGCAAGCAGCTTTCACAGACACACCAGGAAAATGTATTAATATGCATGAGCCGATATGAGCAACAATATCAAAGTATTAAAATTACAGCTCTAAAATGTGCTTATTTGAAATATTTGGGGGGAAAAATAAAAACAGCATTTTTGTTCATTTAACACATTCTATTTCGTTTTTAAACAAAATATAGGAAAATTGGTACATTAAGACACCTCTGCTTTCATTTTTCTTAGCCAAGACACAGTGTCCAATCACCGGTGAGCTATTTTTGCATTAATTGAAGGCAATTAACTTCAAAGACGCTGCTGTTTCTTTATTTTTTTAGGTACAATGCAAGTTTGCAAAGTCAAACGTTAACTGCCTATTTAAAGTTAACGAGCAATATCGATTCTGCCAACTGCGTATCGATACGTGGATTGTAATGAGGCCCGCAACGACGTATATTGACGTATCGGTTATTTTTTTAGCACACCCCTAGACGCTTGTGTGTGTGTGGCGGTTCTGGTGGTTGTCTATTTGTATCCGTGAGACGCACCAGCCCAATCCAGAGCTCCGGCACCTCCAGCTTCCCCGTCCGGGGTCACGTGAGCCAAGGACGGCTTTGGTAGCGCAGACAGCTAAACGCAACGATAATATTTGTCTGCGGACACGTGCGTCCAGTTGTCCAGATTGCGAGCGTCATCTCCTCCGTTTTGTTTTGTTTTTTCAAGAATGTGTTCCGGTCTGCCATGAGAGAGGGAGGGGCTCAGGGTCGAGGGCTGTTTATTCAATGTCACGCTCACTTCACACGCCGTGACACACTTGGCTGTCTATTTTCGGGCCCATGATAATGACCCGGGGAGACGGAGTGTAGCACCGACCTTAACACCGAGCGGCTATGCGTACGAAGCACGGCGTGTGTGCGTATGCGCGCGCGCGTGTGCCTGATATGCCGTGGAAGCTCTCCATCTGGAATTCCCCAAATGATCTCCATCTCCGTTTTAGTCTGCTGTTTAGACAAACTCCCTTCTCCTAAAATGGTTTCTCTTCCTTTTCGGCCTTAACCTCTCTGGACCTTTTCTTCTTCCTTTGTTGCCTTTTACTCTTTTTTTTTTTTTTTTTTAAGTATATTTAATTTCCTTCCCTCGCTGACATCTCCCTGAGGGACTTCAGATGGCCGCGTCATTATGAGGCGAGGGCGTTTACACCGAAAAAAAAAAGCATGACTGGGCTAAATTAATATATTCTAGTAAACTGTACGTAATAAAATGACACTATTTAGTTTGGTATAATATTATGTTGGTGTCATCAAATTTGAATAATTAGTCAGTTATATGAACTTATTTTGTCTGAATAAAATCAGGTAAATATCAATAAGTAGAATTTAATTATATTTTATCAGTAATGTCAGCAATGTTGAAAAATTATTTAATACTACTCAATGGCATTCTTTTATTTTAATTGCTAAACACTTATGTTTCTGGCCAAAGTCCGCCATTGGCCAAATTTGTTTAAAACTACTTATTTAAATCAATTGTTTTTAATCAAAGATGAAGTAGTTAAAATCTACTCAATTACGGGATATTAATTGTCACTTTGTTGCGACAATTTATTTATTTATTTAATGGTCATGTTTTATACAGTGTACAAAATTTGGTAAAAAAAAAAAAAAAATGCACATCCTTCTGTTGTTTTAAAAAAGTAAAGTCATACAGTACCCAACGTATGTATGTAAAAAAAAAACAAAAAAAAAAAAAAAAAAAAAAAAAAAAAAAAACGGCTGTATTAGAAAAAAAAAATAATTAAAAAAAAAAAATCTCACCCACCAAAAAGCATGTTAAAATCGATCCATCCATTTTCCTGACCGCTTATTCCTCACAAGGGTCGCGGGAGGTGCTGGCGCCTATCTCAGCTGGCTCTGGGCAGTAGGCGGGGTTACACCCTGGACTGGTTGCCAGCCAATCACAGGGCACACAGAGACGAACAACCATCCACACTCACACGCACACCGACGGGACAATACGGAGCGCCCAATTAACCTGCCATGCATGTCTTTGGAATGCGGGAGAGACCGGAGTACCCGGAGAAGACCCACGCGGGTACGGGGAGAACATGCAAACTCCACCCAGGAAGGTCCGAGCCTGGACTCGAACCGGAGTCCTCAGAACTGGGAGGCAGATGTGCTAACCACTCATTCACCGTGCCGCCCACATGTGAAAATCATACAAAAAAAAGTTTAATTCATTATAAAATCACTAAAACTACTAAAAGCTGCATGTAACTTTGTTTTTTTGTTTGTTTGTTTTTTCCTGGTTGCATCACATGTCTGTGTCGCCAGCTGATGCTTGACTGTGCCCTGCCTGCCTCCGGACAGACAGCAGACAGGAACAGGAAATTAAAGAGACACACACACTAAGGAGATTACACCAAGAACAAGACTAAAAGGATTATCTGACAACTTTATTGATATAGGACAGATTCATTTCTGTATGAAATAAAAGATACAAAGAGGAACTCAAAACGAGACGGTCGCGAGACACTGTGACTGAACATGATGGGCAAAAATGACAAGCGGTATTTGGAGTGAAAACCCAGAAAGATGTTTAAAACTTACCAGAACAATAATAGGCTGTAACACAACATGGAATTGAAATCAAACATTTTTTGAGAGACAGTATGTGTCCCCCCCCCCGCACTGACGCCGATTCTGGAGCCGGGCCTGGCAGTTGAGTTTTATACGAGTCTACCCTGGCCACAAACGTGCACCAGAGCTGCCTGGCGTCCATGATTCATTGGTAGAAAGCCTTGACAGAACGTGAGAAACGTGACGGGAACGTCCTGAGGGAACGTACTGGCATCCGTGCTAGACTGCGAGCTGAACTTTGAGCATCCGGGACTCAGCAGAGAGAAAACGGTCAAAACGTCAACGCTACGTTTCAGGCAAATGGGGATGCTAAGCTAAAACGTAGCCTAAGCTGCAGAAAGGGCTGTCGGCTGTGTCCATCCACATCCACCGAGCTCCCACATGCATCATTTCATCAACAAGCAGTTCAAACTTGTGCTGTATAAAATCGGGTTCAACTTCAAATGGGCCTCTGCTGCTCTCCAAAAACTAATCGAGTTGATTCGTGCCTCGTCATTCTTAAGTGTAATTAATGTTGACTTTTTCTTGCCGCAGCTTTGGAATCTAGCAAAATGGAGGACAACAAAATAATAATACATTGCTGTAATATTGTGTTACATTATCACTATCTTAGCTCAAGCTCTAAATTATGAAGTGAGCCACAACATTTAGTTATTAGTGTGGCCTGAGCATGTGGTAATTTGTGCAATTGAATGCAATACGGCCACGTCACCAGCTAATCCTCTCTTGTAGGCAGCAGGGAGGCAACAGAGACTCAACAAGATAAAATGGATTGTAAAATAAGATGGGGAGAAAATACGTGGACTGAAAAAAAAATCCAATGTGAACGTGACGTGATTTAAAGGGCCAGTCTGCCGGTTTGACTCTGGTAAAGGCACTTTTTAAATACTGGATTTAAACAAACAAACTACTTCTGAATTTACAGATCAGGGCTTGTCTTCATTTCTGGTGTTGATTTTGTCCTAAACCCGCCATTTTGTGTTTGTTTTGTAAACAGCGGGAGGTTTCTGTGGAAAGACAGTGTTTACAACGCTCCAGCCAATCTCAGGGTGGGGGGGGCGTTCGTGTCGCAAACGGAGCTGGGCAAATTTTTCGGTTGTGTGACGTCACTCCCGGATTTTTTTTTTTTCACTCACTCATTCACACGTCAGATTCTGTGAGTGAGTGAGTGAGTGAGTGAGTGAGTGAGTGAAAAAAAATAATAATCCGTGCGTTCTTTCAAATTTCCGCGGGAGTGACGTCACGCAGCCGACACATTCGCCCGGCCCCCGTTTGCGACAACCCCCCCTACGCTCTGCGATTGGCTTGAAGGGGTGTAAACACTGTCTTTCCACAGAAACGTCTCGCTGTTTACAAAACAAACACAACATGGCAAAATACAGGCTGGCGGGGTGGGGATTTAGGACAAAATCACCCCCACACATGAAAAAAAGCCCAGATCTGTAAATTGAGAAGTAGTTTGTTTGTTTAAATCCTGTATTTAAAAAGTGCCTTTTCTCGAGTCAAACCGGCAGACTGGCCCTTTTAAATGTTTATAGCTTAAAAAATAATTACCAGTAGTTGGAATTTAGTAACCCAACCTGTACACTGCTGAAACAAACAAAAACTTGCACTTGTGGCAAAAAGTGATTCAAGGTATCTGTTTATTCCTTTTCCAGGGCCGAAAATGTACAATACAGGTATATTTCCTAGCTGTAAAAAAGTCAAGGTTACTACCCCAGTCATTGCTCCCTTAAAGTGTTTTTTTTTTTCTGTATGTGGAATTTTTATGATTAGTTTCAAGGCCGTGCCAAGAGCATGTCAGGACAACTGTTAAAGACAGTGGAGTCTCTACACCGTCTTAATGTCTTCGACATTCCGCAGCCTGTAACCTTAGTCATGCATTTTCCAACCAATTTCGCATCTTTACAGTTTTTTTTTAATATTTCCGGAGCCAAGTTAACCAAAAAAAATAAAAAATTAGCTCTTTGAAGAATGAGCTCAAAGGCACTTGAATAATCACACAAGAGTTGAGCGTCATGCTCTGAATTTTTATATCCACTCAGGGAGAGCAAATCTTCCCAGTGTTAACTTGCGTCTGTCATCTAAATGAACTCTTCCTTCAGGCTGGCTGAACAGGTTCCAGCATTACTGATGTGGCACGATGATAGCTTTGCCCTTCGAGGCGTCTGTTTGGGCCAACAGCTGGAGGCAGGCCGGATTTATGATGAGATGATCACTTTATACGTTGTTTGCGTTCGGGCCGTTTCAAACGTCAAATGATTCCAGGCTTTAAGTCGTGCCGGCGGAAATAATAATCTGATTAAGCGTGTCCAAATTTAACCACATTTCCTTGTGTGTTGTTCCATGTGAAGACCCCTTTTGAGTATTATTCAAGATGGTAGCAGGCAACTGTTGAGCACGTAACGTGGAGGACCAAAGCTGCCAAAATTCGAAATAAATGATTAAATAAATAAATAAATAAATGTCTAAAAGTGAAAATAAAAATTAAATAAATATAGAAATAAATAAATAAATAAATAATGAAATAAATCTAAATAAATAAATGATGGAATAAATAAATAAATGTCTAAAAGTAAAAATAAAAATTAAATAAATATATAAATAAATAAATAAATAATAAAATAAAAATCAATAAAAATAAATAAATAAATGACGAAATAAATAAATAAATAAATATCTAAAAGTGAAAATAAAAATTAAATAAATAAATAAATAAATAAATAAAAATAAATAAATAAATGATTAAATAAATAAATAAATAAATGTCTAAATAAATGAAAAAAAATGACAAAAAGTTAAAAATAAAAACGGATTTATTTCCATTTACATTTATTTTTTTAGATATAATTTTGGAATTATATTTTTTTAGATTAATTTTTATTTTCACTTTTAGTCATCCATCCATCCATCCATTTTCTTGACCGCTTATTCCTCACAAGGGTCGCGGGGGGTGCTGGCGCCTATCTCAGCTGGCTCTGGGCAGTAGGCGGGGGACACCCTGGACTGGTTGCCAACCAATCGCAAGGCACACAGAGACGAACAACCATCCACACTCACGCGCACACCTAGGGACAATTCGGAGCGCCCAATTAACCTGCCATGCATGTCTTTGGAATGTGGGAGGAGACCGGAGTACCCGGAGAAGACCCACGCGGGCACGGGGAGAACATGCAAACTCCACCCAGGAAGGTCCGAGCCTGGACTCGAACCGGAGACCTCAGAACTGGGAAGCGGACGTGCTAACCACTCGACTACCGTGCCGCCCACTTTTAGTCATTTATTTATTTATTTATTTTAGTCATTTATTTATTTCAAATTTTGGCAGTTTTGTACATGCTCACAAAAAAAAACAAAAAAAACAAAAAACTCACCCCCTATTAAATGCTGTTTGTCAGATATCAGCGTATTTACATCGATCATGTCAAGAGTTCGCCCCGGAAAAGATGATTGCCAGCCAGCGCTCTCAAACACCCCCAACCCGACTACACAACAAGGACACGCTGTCAGCTTTTTCATTTAATCTCAAAGCCTCTCAGTCACTCCATCTCACTCCATTTTTTTTCCCCTCTCATCTAACCCTCGGCCGCACTTTCATTTCATCCCTGCACACTAATGTTAATCCAAAACGGGATTTCGAGATATTAACAGTTTGTTGGTCGAGTCGTGTTTTGGAAAGAGGAAAGCGAGGAATTGGGTCTTCCGGAATCTTCACTGAGATAAAAAAACAAAAAAACAACAGGGGGATGAAGAGAAGAACAAAGAAAGTCCCCGCCTTCTGCTTAACGATTCAATGACGGGTAAAAACGGATTAGCATCGACGGCCCGGAAATACTGAAAGAAGTGGTCATCGCATGGAGAAATGTTGCCGTTTAAAATAAAGCAGTCCAGCTCCAAAGCTGTTTATGCACGTATGATTTAAGGCCTACTTTGCGGGTGTGGATGGTTGGCCGCATGAGCGACTGGTGGGAGAACAAAAGATCTACAGCTGCTCAAGTCATAAGAGAAACCAGGTGCCAAATGTCGATGATGGGAAATATCCAAAGTCACATGTTGGAGCCAAGAGACGGCCTAACTTGGGGAAACGGCTGGCTTTGAACAAAGCTCTTTGTTCCAATGCTACACATACACGTGTTGAATGTGCGTCGACATGCATATAAAGTACAGCACAACTTCAGTCAAACGCCCCTGAGGTCGTACATTTGGAATGTGTCAGCATATCGAGCGAATAACCTCAGATCAGCGAGTATCAAAGGATTACCTTAGATTAATTTTTGTGGCTTTTGCATATTCCATAAAAAGGATCTTTGTCACATTGGGGCTGAGAACAAGAAAAGTATACAGCACAAGGAAGTCTCGCCGGCTTGCAATGGAGACCTCCAGCACTGTCTGATCTCACTTGTTGTCTAACAACTCAAGTCGCAAGTTGAGGTGACGGTGGACACGATCGTCGTCCATTGCTGGAGCGCTCCATTGCTCCAAGCCGGCGAGACTTCCTTGTTTGCCGAAGCTGCTCACTCGGCCAATGACAGGCAGTTTGCAACGGTGGAGTCCAACCCAAGACACGCTTTGGACCGCCCCCTCATTTGTACGGCCCAAAACTGCCAAAATTAAAAATAAATAAGTAAATAAATAAATAAATAAATAAATAAATAACGAAAGAAATACATGACAAAAAGTTCAAATAAAAACGGATTTATTTCCATTTATATATATATTTTTTTAGATATAATTTTGGAATTATATATTTTTTTATATTCATTTTTATTTTCACTTGTAGTCATTTATTTATTTATTTAGTCATTCATTTATTTATTTCGAATTTTGGCAGTTTTGGGCCATACAGCCAAGTGGAAATGTTATTCAAATGAGGGGGCGGTCCTAAGCGTGTTTTCCTTGTTCGCCGAAGCTGCTCACTCGGCCAATGACAGGCAGTTTACAACGGTGGAGTCCAACCCAAGACACGCTTTGGACCGCCCCCTCATTTGTACGGCCCAAAACTACCACAATTATAAATAAATAAGTAAATAAATAAATAAATAAATAAATGACGAAATAAATAAATAAATGACTAAATAAATAGATAAATAAATGACTAAATAAATGACAAAAAGTTAAAATAAAAACGGATTTATTTCCATTTATATTTATTTTTTTAGATATAATTTTGGAATTATATATATATTTTTTTATATTCATTTTTTTTTTCACTTGTAGTCATTTAGTTATTTATTTAGCCATTTATTTATTTATTTCGAATTTTGGCAGTTTTGGGCCATACAGCCAAGTGGAAATGTTATTCAAATGAGGGGGCGGTCCTAAGCGTGTTTTCCTTGTTCACCGAAGCTGCTCACTCGGCCAATGACAGGCAGTTTGCAACGGTGGAGTCCAACCCAAGACACGCTTTGGACCGCCCCCTCATTTGTACGGCCCAAAACTACCACAATTAAAAATAAATAAGTAAATAAATAAATAAATAAATAAATAAATAAATGATGAAATAAATAAATAAATGACTAAATAGATAAATAAATAGATAAATAAATGACTAAATAAATAAATAAATGACTAAATACATAGATAAATAAATGACTAAATAAATGACAAAAAGTTAAAATAAAAACGGATTTATTTCCATTTATATTTATTTTTTTTAGATATAATTTTGGAATTATATATATATTTTTTATATTCATTTTTTTTTTCACTTGTAGTCATTTATTTATTTATTTAGTCATTTATTTATTTATTTCGAATTTTGTCAGTTTTGGTCCTCCATAGATGTCATCATCAGTTGACAGCAAGTAGAAAAATTACTTTTTAAAAGGTATTACTTGTACATGACAAGTAATGAATGAAGTTATCAAATTCATTCCGGGCAAAATATTCACTTTTCACTGCTGAAAATTGTCAAGTATCCCTTTAAGTTTGTAATTTGAGCTTTGCCACGAGCAAAACAGCAAATCTGATCACAGCTTGTGGCACAGTAGCGTAAATGAATCTCAGTTGCGTGTACGCAAATACGCAGATTTTTCACCCAGATATTTCGGGGGTGTGGTTACCGCTCCCTGAGGCACTCCAAGCAAGAAGCCGTGTGAGCGATGCTTGCGCATGGCGACCCGAACGACACCAGCTGAGGCCGATAGTGCGATGCAACCGCTCTATATTTATTCTCAGGTCTGCTTAAATGAGGTCACTCAGGTGGTCCCGCTGAATACATTCCCTATCTCCATCATGAATCATCCGCTGCTTATTATTCCTGTCCAGCCCGAGGGGCTCGCTTCCATACCGCGCAGTCGGCCGTGTCTGTGTGTGGGTACTTGTGTGTGTGCGGTACGTGTACGTCCAACCTCTTGTGAGCCTGCGTGCGCATACATCTGCCCGACGCGGAGAATGCGAGCATCGAGGCAGCCCGTGTGACAGACATGGAACAGGTTGTTTAATGAGAAAGTGGATGAGAGGTGACATTCATTGGCTACCTTTCACACAGTGCAACACACACATTTTCCCTCCCATCACCACCACTACTCGGCACAGCATTCAGACTCAGTCGCACCTCATAATCACTGCAACCGCCCGTTATAATGTCGACATTTGCAAGGGAGCGCGCGATCTGATCACCCGCACTTAGCATAAAAGCAAAACGTCGGCCATTTCAGGCAAACGCGGGCGGCACTCGAGAGTGCGGCTTGTGCATTAAAAAACGCGGCATCACAACAGAAAATGGCCACTTCTCGTATCGGCAATATTTCCATCTCATTTTGTATTTACGCTCACAAAGCAAAAAAGATGAGCGGTTGGAGGAGGGGGGGCGGGGGGGGGGGGGGGTGGGGGGGGGCTATTTGCACAAATATTTCACTCGTGAATGAGCACAGAGAGGGTTAGATTAGGTTTATGGGCATGATTCCAGAGATAACCCCTCCCCTCTGCAGCCATGACATGCATACAAGCTTGTACACACACACACGCCGGCACACACACACATGACAAGACACGTTAAGAGTGGAATAGGCAGACTGGAATATGAAGGATGTTTGCCCTTTGAACCTTCTCTAATCCCGAGTATTAGGGCAGGGCCAAAAGCCTGATTACGCCTGAACGAAATGGATCTAAATAGATGTCGCAGCCTATCAGGCCTTCATTTCTTTGTCCTCGAAATAGAAATGGAAAATATGCAATCAACCTGCAGCCTCTCGCAGTCTCGCCGTCTCTTCTTTAGCCTAACAGACAGGAAAGGGAAAAATATATTCGACTCTTCATATCAGTTCGGATGAATTAGGAATGCGCAGCCGGACGGACCTGTGGGTCATTATCGTGTTTCTTTTCGAAAATGAATCCTGGCAGTGGCTTGAGAAAAAAAAAAAGAAAGAAAGAAAAACGTACACAATACTAGGACACACAAAGCACTCATCAACAAGTATGCAACTGTTGCTTGCAAACTGTTTCAATATACAGTTTGAGTGGGCGCATCTTTCAACATTTTTTTGACAATAATATCTTACATGTGACCTCACTAGTCGAAACATGACATTCTGATTAATATTACATTTATGGAATATGAGTTAAGCAGCAGAATCCAGCCATTTTTATCCATCTCACGGGCGGCCATTTTGCCACTAGCTGTCGATTGAAGATGACATCACAGTTGTTCCGTGCTCAGGCAACGAGCAATCGCAGATCACCTGTTTTCTGAAGCTGAGCTGTGATTGGTTGTTACCTGAGCAACTGTGATGTCATCTTCAGTCGACAGCAAGCGGCAAAATGGCCGCCCCATGAGATGGATAAAAACGGCTGGATTTTGCTCCTTAACTCATATTCCACTAAAGTAATATTAACCAAATTACCATATTTAGACTAGTGGGGCTGCATAGAACATTTTATTGTCAAAAAAAAAAATATTGGGGTTGACTTCCCCTTTAAAACACGCATGAAAACACAAAAATTTGCACTCTCACAACAATAAACCTTAACTTAAAATTTGGGATGTTCAATACCTGTAACCACTTTTTTTTTTCTCCAAACCTATACCAGTACTAGTACTCAACTCTTGAGTAGTCACTGATACTGATACCAAGTACCGATACCACGAGTACTTTTGATACATACGATTTCAAAAGGGAAAAAAAAAAAAAGACATATCATTATAAAGAAAGACCCTATGCATTTTTCCTTACATTTCTTTAATTAAATTACTAATCAATAGTTCAGTTCCTGATCATAAAAGGACAATACAAGTACCACTACCTTGAAATAAGAGCAGATATCAGCCCGATGCTGATATCAGGTTATCAAGTACTAACTGATCCCCACTTAAAATATCTCCTAAAAATGTGCAGCAGGCACTAAAACGGCGTATAATGCACCCGTGCATGCGTACGCACACACAAATCCCCCACACCCGGACAAACACCGCAGGCTGGCTGCCCGTGTAGCCAGAAGATCAGGAAGGACTTAAGAGCTCCTCTGGCACCGAAATTACAGGGTACCTCTAAATCCTCCCAGCAGAGAGCACTATGGGCTAGCACGGGGGGGGGGGGGGGGGGGGGGGGGGGCGGGGGGCACGTGTGCGGTGATGGGGGGGTTAGAAGAGGAGATGGATTGAAAGAGGAGAGCTGGGTGAGAGTCGTCAGCAGAGGAGAGGAAGCTGGCGATTCCTTTTTTTTTTTTAATGACAAAGGAACAGGAGTGAGAGACTCGATCTGTCTGGAGTGCGCTTGCACGAGGCGGAGGAGGCCCCGTCGGTGTGAGGGGAAATTTGAAAGGAGCTGATGAAGTTGAGGAGTTGGGAGGAGGCGAGCTGCGTTCGGAAGGGAAACCAAGTGGGAGGTGATCTTGTGCGTCTGTGAGAGCACGCGTGTGCGCGTCTGCCAACTTGATTCGTTCGCACGAAGATGTGTGCACATATTCTATATATATTTTCTTCCTAATGGTTTAAGGACTTCCAGGCTGCCTGGAAAAGCTTTTTAACCTCTGCAGAGGACCTGTCAGCACCTCCCAAATGTGTCTGAGAGCGCATTTGTGAAAACCTGGAGGGAGTGGCTCCGACTGACTACAAATTACCTATACATGACATATGTTTTGTTTCGTTTGTTTGTATTTGTCCATTTTTCTTTTTGGGCAATCATTGAGACAATTTCAACATACAGTTCACAGCATGTAGCGTACCCAAAAATTAAAAGAGCTGACGGGATGAAGCCGAAGTTTATTCATTCCCGTCCCCTTAATACACTAGTACGCAGATCATCAAACAATTTTTTGAATGAAATGTCAGCTGTGGATGATTTCAAGTTGTTGATTGTTTCCATCAGTTCATCTTCTCGGTGGCGTTTGTTGATCAAAGTTGATTGAGTTTCATGTTGTAGTTGTTGAAAGTTTGATCAGTTCATCTTCACAAGTAGTATTTATCGATCACATGTTGATATAGGAAATATGCCACAAATATACCAAAAATCCAGTATTTATTTATTTATTTATTTATTTATTTATTTATTATTAATCCGAATGCTTTAGTAATTGGCAGTGGTAGAACATACATCGCCACTCCAAATTTAATGAATTATTATTATTATTATTATTATTATTATTATTATTATTATTATATGATATGTCATTATGGAGTGAGGCATTTGTGTGACATAAATATTCACAAAAATTAATAAACATATATGCTGGACATAATTTGAATTCCTTGTATAAAAAAAATAAATAAAAAATATACAAGGAATTCAAATTATGTCCAGCCTATACAGGGTGTTTATGGATTTTTGTGAATATTATTATTTATTTATTTGTAAATAAAATATAATATATATTTTAATCAAATATAATAATAATTATTATTATTATTAAAAATCCAAATTATTTGACATAAAACGTTTTTTTTACATAGTGAAAATAGTTACTTTTCCTGGTAACAAGTAACTTTTATTCTGAAGTAATTCAAATTACTAACTCGGTTACTTGTTTTAAGTAAATAATGAGTAACTAGAACTCATTACTTTTTTAAAGTAACGTTGCCAACACTGCACATATCCTAAATACAGGGTGACTCAAAAATAACGACCATACTTGATGATCAAATATTTCGTAAGTAAATGTATTAATCAGAATGAGGGAGTGGGAAATTGAAAGATCAGATATCCCAATTTTCTACAATTGTCACGTGACACTGACAGACTCATGCATCTGGCAGCGACACCAAAAAAAAAAAAAAAAAATGGCGACCCCCTCACCAACTGACCTGGAAAACTTAAAACATCGAATAACAACAGCGATCAATTCAATTGATCCCGATGTGCTTCAACGTGTTTGGGAAGAATTCTCGTATCGTATTGATGTTGTTCGTGCTGCGAGGGGAGGCCATATTGAGCACTTATAACGTCAAATAAAAACTTGACTGTTAGTAGAATACTTTTATTATAAGTGCTTTTTTTTTTTTTTTTTTTTTTGCTATTTTTCCTTCATAGAATATTTGATCATGAAATGAGGGTCATTCTTTTTGAATCACCCTGCAAATTTTCTTCGTAATGGTTGAAGGACTTCGAGGAGCGGTCCCGTGCGGGAACGCTGCCTGGAAAAGCTTTTTAACCTCTGCAGAGGACCTGTCAGCACCTCCCAACGTGTCTGAGAGCGCATTTGCGCACGCGTGTGTGAATACGGGCATCGACAGACAGACAGAGACACTCTGCATCATTTAGCTGCGGGTGTCTTTGTGTCACCTTGTGCCGAATCCAGCAGGGAAGAGCTTGAACGCCGTTGCACTCTCCGCTCTCCATTTCCCGACTCAGCATGCCGCAAAGCCCCCTCGCTCCCATTCAGCGCACAAAAAGCATCCGTGACACAAACACCTGAAGACATGCAAGCGTGGCCCCCGCGCGGGAAATATCGCTTTTTGAAGTTTCCGTGTGCGCGGCGGCTTATGAGGAAATAAAATATGCGCGGACGGCGTCAGTTCAGGAGGGGATAAAGGCTGCAGAATAATGCAGGAGGTGTTTGGTTGGTGCTGGATTTCACTTTGATGGACTGCATGTACTGGTTTCTGTGGATCTCACTCTTGCCTCATCTATCCTTCCCTCCTTCCTCTCTTTAGTTTTTCCTCTGGTCTCTTGAGATCTCTTTCATTTGTTGGAATTTAGATGTTTCTGGGGTTGCAACGCGTAAGACAGGAAGTGTTTGGTTGGTGCTGGATTTTACTTTGATTTATCTTTCTTTTCTTTTTATCTTTTCTTTGACCTTTCCTCTGGTCTCCTGACCGTTTGAACATCACGACTCTGGCGAGACTCTGAAGTATCCGGTTAAGGCAGGGGTGGCGAGATCCGGTCCTCGAGGGCCGCATTCCTGCTGGTTTTGGATATTTCCCTTCTTCAACATCAGCTCATCAGCAAGCTCTGCAGAATCCTGATAACGAGCCTGTTAATTGGAATCAGCTGCACTTCGAGTAGGGAAATCTATAAAACCTGCAGGACTCCGGCCCTCGAGGACCGCAGTTTGCCACCCCTGGGTTAAGGTGAAGGGTAATGGGATTTTTATGAGGTTTTAGGTGAATTAATGAGTATAAATTTACACGTATTTGCACGCACAAACATGCGCACACACGCACGCAAACATACACGTAAAAAAAAAAAAAGAAAAAAAAAAGAGCAATGATGATAAGACGTTGAATCGGTAAGACTACCGAATGAACAATTCTGAGCTCTCGGAGAAAAAAAAAAGAAAAAAAAATGCAGAATAACAAGAGGACCGTAGGGAGCGGAATAAGTCATCTGTCTCAAACAGGAGCAGACTGAGCCCACTCCAATATGACAGATGTGGACACACTCATCTTGAAGCGCATCGCATCCTCAAGCATCTGCCCCCCCCCCGCCCCCCACCTCCTCCGTGTGCCTGCACGCACACACAAACACGCAGAATGAGACCTGCTCAAAATGTGCGCGCATGCCTCCGAGCGGATACCCACATAATCTGACAGGAATGCACCGAGGGGGAGCGAAGATAGTGGAATTTTGATTATGGTCGATTGACACAATAAAATGGAAAAGCCTTGCAGGAGGCTGTGTAGATTCTCAAACGCTCGCGCATAATATTTCATGTAAGCGAGCGACAGCTGCTCAAATATTCGCTAATAATATCATAATCACCCCCTGAATGTGAAATGTAAGCCCGGCGTTGCACGGAACGTTTCACAATTCACCTTTACTAGCTTTTTCAGCAATAATATCGTCTATTGGCAGCAGCCTACGCAAAAGCCTCCCTTAATGACAGAGTAGCTAATTGTCTCTAATGGCACTTTTTGGCACTATTCAGCTCCAGATGCAGAAACATCAGCATTTTTTTTTTTAGCCACATCGTGTGGCTTTGAGGCTTGCGGTAATAATTTGATTCATGTGCGCTAATGTGTTTTGCAGTTTAAGGTTGCATTAACAATGTTGACAGTGGCTTAATAACAAAAAAAAAAAAGGGGGGGGTTCTATGTATTTGTCAGGTTTCACAAACAGATCTGGACCTGCCAAATGATTGACAATGTTGAAATGTTGCATGTTTGTCAGTGGACTTGAATTGACTGATCTATTGATTGATTGAATTGATTAATCGACAAATCAGATTCATTTTAATTTTGCATTTAAGTGTATTACAAAAGTTTTTTTTTTTTTTCTTACTGTTTATTAAACAGTGATTGGTTATTTCATACGTTATATTTGTATAGTGATTTAAAAAAAAGGGAGGGGGGGGGGGGATTGATGTTGTACTTTGGGGTGTAACAATATCCAAACAACACGATACTATATTATCACAATATGAAGGTCACAATATGATAATTATTGTGATATTGTGGGGAGGTTGGCGTACAAAAAGGTTGTAAAAAAAAAAAAAAAAAAAAAGAAAAGATGTGCTTTTGTACATTACAGCAATGCATATAAACAACCTACAATCTCTAATAACACTTATTTGCTAATGCACGCACATATTAAGTTCCTCCACATATTGTCTCAGTTCACAAGCACATTATGTGCCCCTTCATCTGACTATTAGTGTGGCTTTTAAACATATAAGGGCCAAAACATGCCTTGTGAAAATTAAACTGCACTAAAAAAAAAAAAAACTAGCCGGCAGAGGGTGCTAAAACTGCACAAATGGAAATCAACCTGACTTTTTTTTTTTTTTTTTTTTTAACAAAAGTGCTGCTTTTAATATCGCGACATGACGACGACGACGGCGATATATTGCGGCAGATTTAATATCGCGATATCACCATATTGCCGTTATCGTTACATCCCTAGTTGTACTGTTACCGGTTTGGTCATTCTTTTCCAAAATAAAAACATGTGTTTGCAAATACCTTATTTTGATTAAACACAAAAGATAATCAGTCTTCTTCCATGAAGAACAACAGAAATAAGTGAACAATTACTGCTGATATGCTGAAAATATTTTCATAATTCTAATTCAATAAATGTAAATATAAATTTATTGTAAATATAAATTAAAAAGATTTTGAATTGTCAGATCTTTCATGAATGTAAGAAAAATACTTTTAAATTCATGTGAACAGTAAATTTCAAGAAAACACTATGATACGAAAAATGTTGGCCTTTAAACATTCTATTTTCTTGAGAATTTATGGGAGAAAGATATGAAAATAATCGATTCTTGGGTTTATGAATTGATGCCAGGCTCAAAAAGGCTCAGAAATCGATTCAAATGCAACTCGCTGAAGTTAACACAAATGGCAAGTGCAGATTTTTGGTCCCAGCACAAACACCAACAAAATGTTTTTGCAAACATTTTCGAGCTTACAATTAGACCATTTCATCGTGTACTGTATTTGTGTCTTGTCAGGAAGCAAAAAATAAATAAATATTTAAGATAGTTGTGCAGAGGTTATTATGCCAGCTGGCACATGCGGTCATGTTACGCAAAATGTCTGACAATAATCTGCACTGCCAGCCACTAAAGGTTGTTGAATGATACATTAGTGAGCGATGTCGGGAACGAGGAGTGCCATCAAAAGTTAATGTCTTTGGCGTAGTTGTTAATATCAAATGGGAACCACGCTGCCTCCAAATTGCCCACAAGATTGAGACCCCACTCAAAATAACAAAATAAAAGGCCTCAATAAACTCGGATTGTGATTCTTTTCTTTTTTTTTTCTTTTTTTTTTAAATTCCTGACTTTCATTCCGTTTTAGCTGAAATGGCACATCCCTGGTGGGAACCCACACATTATTACCCTTGAATACACAAAATGAACAGGTGAACAAATGCACCCAAAGTGCAGCAGCACACAACAAACACAAGCACGAAAAGACAAAAATAAAGCGGCTGTGAACTCCCCTCTCAGACGGTGACATGGTTTAACTAATGGCAGTTGAAATGTTGCGTGTTCAGAGAAATAAGCAGACGAAAAACTGGGTCACAGACGGGAAAAAAAAAAAATGTCATTTTACCTTCCAATTGGTTGGAGGCATGTTGAGGCGCACCCCCTCAACCAGCACCACCCCCCTTTCACACACATCCTCACTCAAGAGCAAAAGGTTAATAATGTTCATCTGGGTCTTGCTGGTTACTGTTTATCTCGGTCTCAATATGTGTGCACGGGGCTTGTTTGTGAGCGTTTGAAGCAAACACAAAATACAAACTGTTTCATTATGGCTTAAGAAAATAGTCTTTCTAGTAATCCAGTCATATGTCCAGTGTATTTCTTTACAACAGAAAGCAGCAAGGGGAAAGTTTGTCATCACCGACTTGTCATTACCGTACATTCTGATAAGTTCCTAAAGTCCCCCCCCCCCCCCCCCCCCCCGTTTCAAACAAAATGGCCAACACGGTTAAATTGAGCATATAATTATATTTTCATTCTCTATTAAGCATAAAAACACACTTGTGCGGAGAGAATTGATGGCCAAGGGAAAGTATCACAGAGGGAAAACTAAGAGAGTCTCGTAATGAAATGAAATGTAACAACTCGTAGCGGCTGCAGTAAATATTTCCAGTACAATCAAAACAGAAAGCCTTGATGCAGCAAATTCAGCAAGGGCCATATGAAAGAGAAAGACAATGCCGTCTCTTGACACTTGCATGTCACACTCTTTAGCTGAAGCACTTTTTTTTTTTTTTTTTTTTAATGACAAAGGAACATTTTGGTCGTCAAGTGCTGCTTTTAAAGTGAGCATATGCACTCCTTTTATTATGAAGCTGCTACAGTGAAGTGAAGTGCTCCTTTTTACATGGGGATATTAGCACACCTCGTAAAATAAATCCAAAGTGACCCTTCGCCACGTATTATGAGTTTGCAGTTTCACTGAAGAATGATTTTCCCTCCTTAGATTATTTGACTTTAAGGAGACAAAAGTATGCAGGCTCAGATCCGAAGAAGAATAGAAGAGGAGTAAAAAGGTGTCACGGATTTTAAACATTCCCTCTCAGACACCGGAGATGCTTCAGACCAAATATTCGGAGAGGAACCACTGATTTATATGGCGATACAGATGTTTATCGTCTTTTTTTAGCGCGCAGATCAGTGAGAGGAGGATGAGATGACAAGCTGCAGGCGACAGGCTCTTATTGCGGCGTGAATAAATCCAGGCCTTCATCTTTTACGATGCCTTCCTGTCGAATGGAAAACCCTTATTTTCCCTATGACAACCGTTCATTACAGCCGCTTATGGCAGGTGGCTGACATCTCTCGACTGTGACCAATCGTGGCATGTGAGGTATGAAAAACTATTAGGAGTGGAGATGTTGATTTCATTTAATACAAAAAGAAATGTCCCCTGACTGCTTTGAAACCCATCATTACCTCAACTTTTAACAGATTTTAGAATGTGTTGTACATGTGTTACTCTGTTTACTTCGTAAATGTTTTTGAATGAAGTCTAATAAAAAAAAATAGCTAGCTAGCTACCTCTCTATCTATCTACCTATCTATCTATCCATCCATCTATATAGCTAGCTATATAGCTATATAGCTGTAGCTAGATAGCTGTAGCTAGCTCTCTATCTATCTATCTATCTATCTATCTATCTATAGCTAGCTAGCTCTCTATCTATCTATCTATCTATCTATCTATAGCTAGCTCTCTATCTATCTATATAGCTATAGCTAGCTATCGATCTAGCTTATAGCTTGCTAGCGCTCTATCTATCTATCTATCTATCTATCTATCTATAGCTAGCTAGCTCTCTATCTATCTATCTATCTATAGCTAGCTAGCTCTCTATCTATCTATCTATCTATAGCTAGCTAGCTCTCTATCTATCTATCTATCTATCTATCTATAGCTAGCTAGCTCTCTATCTATCTATCTATCTATCTATCTCTATCTATCTATCTATATAGCTAGCTAGCTGTAGCTCGATAGCTGTAGCTAGCTCTCTATCTATCTATATAGCTATAGCTAGCTATCGATCTAGCTTATAGCTAGCTAGCTCTCTATCTATCCATCTGTCCGTCTGTCTGTCTATCCGTCCATCTGTCCGTCTATCTATCCATCTATCCATCCATCCATCTATCTATCCAATTTTTTTTAGGCTATCCGCTTCTTTTGCCCTGATTAATTATTTTGTTAACCTCTTTTTAAAAGCTCCAATTGTTGTTTTCTATGACAGCAAAGTACACGTTTGTGAGCCATGTTCTGTTGTCTGGTTATGTAATCAGCAGACCCATGCAGACAAAAGGGTCTCCTGGTGAGCTTGTTCCCAGCAGGAGGCTAACTGAAGTTTTGCTCTTTGGGCCTCATTTGCAGTGATAATCACACGAGGTGAACGCCGGTTCACCCAGTAAATCCCACCAGATGATAAAACTGATCCTCTTCGTCTTTTGTCCGGTCTTTGTTGTTCGTCAAAATGAAAAAGGTGCTTTAGGACTCTGGACTCCAAAAAGAAGTCACCCTCCTCCATTCTAAAGGTCCACGCAGCCACAAATCAGCCAATCGCGCTGATAAAAGGAGCAGTGGGATGGATCGGAATGTGACGGGAGATAGTAGTGACATGTCAA
Source organism: Festucalex cinctus (assembly GCF_051991245.1). Lineage (NCBI taxonomy): Eukaryota > Metazoa > Chordata > Actinopteri > Syngnathiformes > Syngnathidae > Festucalex > Festucalex cinctus. The sequence continues at coordinate 2,170,809 of NC_135419.1, read as the reverse complement.
AGGCCACAAGGCTCCAAATATCTATCGTGCTAAAGAGCTCATCTGTGAGCAATATCGCAGCAGCAAGACCCCCCCTATAACCCCCCACTATGAATGAAAAAAAGAGCTGAGGAGCTGGAACACATTAACGAAGAGACAAAGACAAAATATCCACACTCGCCACAAGTGCTTATGCGTGTAAAAAAATAATGCAGTTGTGTGTGCAGTTATGCAAATGCGCTTGGATGTCAGTGTACGTGTGTGCGTGTGACTCATCTGTGTGCACTGCTCCAAGACTGTGTCTGTTCATGGAGCGAGGAGAAGGGTGCTTCATCGTCACTGACCTTTTCAGGCTGAATTATGACAACCGAGTCGGGCCATCCTCGCCGCGATAACACACGTCAAGGATGGCACACAAACGTACAAGTAAACAACAACACAAACTGCGGGGCCATCGCAAGTTGTGGATGTAAAACTGGCCAAGGGAGCTCACAAAATATTGGGCCACCGGGCCACAAACAAGAAATGAAAATGAAAGAAAACTGAGTGGAAGAAATAGTTATTTCTTAGGTGCATTGCGATTCTTTAGTAGTACCAATACCACTAGTCCTTTTAATACATAAAATCCCAAACCCCCACTCACCCCCCCAAAAATAGAGACCTATATACCCCAATATAACATATTTCCTTAAATTGCATGAAATGAATGTCGACCGAGATGATTTGTAGCTCATTTTGTTGCAATTTTTCGCATTTAGCATGCTAATGCAAGCTTAGCATGCTAATGCTAATGCTAGCTTAGCAAGCAATGCTAAATTAGCACGCTAACATTAAGTTAGCATGTTAATGCTAATGCTAAGTTAGCATGCTTATGCTAGGTTAGCATGCTAATGCTAAGTTATCATGCTAATGCTTATGTCACGTTAGCTTAGCACGCTAATGCTAGCTGGCTGACTGATTGAGAGGTAAAGTACACCAAACAGTTCAGTGCATTCGGCTTTCCACCTTGCAAGAGTCAGCAGTCACATCCAAAATTTCCGCGGAAATTTTTCTAGTTGCTCTTGCGACTTGGTGCTTTAAAAATAAAATCCAGGCGTCTGTGTAATATAAGAAAGAGAAAATAGAAGCCCAAGAGGTCAAAGACAGAGTAACACAGGTATGTGTGGGAGTACAATTGTTTCTATCAGCAAGCATGCACATACAAGCGTTGTACATGAGGATGCTCATGCACAAGTACCTGCTAAAATACACAAACTCAACAAAAGTACACATCCAAATGCAGTAATGTAGATTGTGATGTAGGACCACAGCTGACCAACTTCAGCGAGGCTCTACGGCCGATGGGGTGACACGGCGACGAAAAGAAAACGATTTTTCTTCCCTTCGCTTGGTATTTGACAAAAGCCCAATCGGGGGGCGCAGCGGACCATAAAGAAAATGCTGCTGATTACATCCTAATACACACAAAGCCAGTAGCCGGTTGCACAAACGCACACTGATTACGTCCTCCCTGGCGCTCCTCTCTCCTCATCCCGGTATCGCTTACACGGTAAAGCCATGCTGATCGAGGATCAGCGTTTTTGGCGCAGGGTGGCTAAAGAGTTTTAACCTCGCTTCCAATACAGGCGGGAGCCACGTCGGCTCCCCGAGCACCCCCCAATACAAATAAACAGCTACAACACAAAAAAAATGTCTGGCTGATTCCAAACAATTTCCTGGAGGATCTGTCAGTGTGCAGCAGGAGAAGACGAGGTGGGGAGGATCTAAAGAGAGTTGAGCAAGATGATGTCGCAAGGAAAAGAAACAGAAAAGGAAGAGAATGAGGGAACCAAATTAGACTTGTGGGTTTTGGATTTTAATCAAATCATCATGTGAGGAGGCTGAATTATACAGCACATACTTATTTGATGACACTTTATTTTCAGTATCCATCCATCGACACGAACAAAGCGCGGTCACCAGCATTCACACCCAAAATCAGACTGAAAATATCGTGTCTTGGCCACACTCGGTTTGAACGCGAATCAACACGTGCGCGCTGCAGTCTCGCGTGCGCACGCTGTTTACCGTTTTGCTTTTTCCCGGATCTCTATTTGCAATGCGAGCGGCGAGGTTATGAGTTTATATAGATTTGAATTTGCTTACGTGGCTTTTGAGGATATTTATTCCCGCGTTTGTCACGCACACGTTTCGTCCGCTCCTGTTGCCGCCTTTTGTGCGCCTGCGGTCAGGCTGGAATGGAACACGGACGGACGTTTTGGCCACTGAGCCGGAATTCAGAGAAACAAGGCTCGGTCCTGGCCTGCACAACAGTATTTATATTCCCTATTTATCCGTTGGAGAACCACAGCAATCTCTATCACCGCCTTGTGATTCATGTTTGTTTGCTTTGCTCAGAGCAGATTCAATTTCATCACTGAGACTCTTTTCTCTTGCCCCCCCCTCTAAAATTGGCTTTCTGCAGTAATGTTCACACCAGCGCTCATTTGCGGCCGCGCCGAGCACGCGGCGGTTTTCCTCCGAAAGGATAAGACATTAAAACTAATAACCGCCATAATTATAAATCCATATTTCTCCGATGAGATTGAGCAAACAAGCTCAGGTTCCAGCTCGAGGAGGAGGAGGTGGAGGACTTCTTGGCAGGAGCCGTCTGAGGGTGCAACAGAGCGGCTGTTAGAAAACAAAGTCATTTCAGAACGCGCCTCGGAAAACACAAACCGCTGTTCTATGGCTAGCTTGGAGGGAGGGGGGGGGGGCATCTGACAGAGGGCTATGATTTCAGCTCAGCCATTGGCCCGCGAAGAGAGAATACGCGTCGCTGGCAAAGCGCAGCGCAAACAACCTCAGACATCTGAACTGGAAGAGGAAACAGCCATTTGCATGTGTTAAAAAAAAAGAGAGCAGAAGCTGCCATTGTTTCATCATGCGTATATGTTCTTATCCGGAAACACGCCGCAATGTTTCACCATCAGGCCCAATGATGCTCATCTCCTACATTTACTCTTCGCAATCACTTCCCCAAACATTAATCTTTCCAGCCGTCTTAAAAATGTCTCCTCTTCTTTTTTCTTTTTTTTTTTTTTTTTTTTTTGCCTGGAGCTATTTTGAGGTTTTTAAAAGCACCAAGATGGATTTGACATTGCAGATGGAAATAAATGAAACAAGGAAGCTGACTTTCAACTTTGGAGAAGTGCTCACGGAGGAAAAAGGAACATTGTGCGAGAGGTTGGCAAATGAGGTTGAGAAGAAATACAAAACAAACAAAACAAAACAAAAAAATGAATAGCAAGTGTTGTTGTCTGGGTGCTGAGACGAGATCCAAGCTATCAGTTTAAAGAGAGTGACTGGAACACAATCTACAATCTTAGTCGGGCTCACAAACACATTTAGAGATCTTAAAAGGCGGAATAATGACGGTTGGGATGATTAGAGGAGGGGGAGACAGCGAGACGGGGGGGGGGGGGGGGGAAGTATTCTAATAAGGTAAGCGTGGAGCTCTGCTGAGTGTTCTCTGTTAGGAGATGTACAGAGCCAACTAATTGAGATGAATACATGAATATATCATCTCGGATTGAAGGCTTCAGCTGTAACCAATGACAACCATTCATTTGTCTGGCCACGTAAGCAACAAAGTCCTCACGGACACCCCCCCCCCCCCCCTCGCCATACCCCACTCTAAACAAACTCCTCTGTAATAAACGAAAGGCAATAACGCTGTGCCTGCTAACCCCCCCTCAAGAATGAAATATCCGAAGGAGAAGTAGCAGAGGCAGCCTGGATGGATTTGCAAAGCAAGCAGAAAGTCACATATTACGCCGCTGCTCCATAAACACTCAAGACAGTGGGGGTTAAATCTTCTTATCCCGGGACGTGCTGCTCCACCGGGGCTAACCTGAGCTGTTAGCGGGGTTCACTTTGAAAACGGAAATCCGTTAAGTATTACTGATTAGCCACTTCAAAACTCTCAACGGTAACATCAACGATAGTTAGCCCGAGTCAATGAGCAACTTGGATTTTCGTCAGGTGATGTTTGTGTTGAAGGATAATTAAGAATTTTCAACATCAGTGGTGTCCAAACTAGGGCCCAGGGGCCATTTGCGGCCCCCCGTCCATTTTTCAGTGGCCCGCGACATGTGCTTAAAAATGGCATTTGACTCAGTTCAAATAAAATAAACAAAAATGTTTGGAGACGGTCAAAGTAAAGAAGGGAGGGTGTCGGAAAAACAGGTGCTATTAAAGGTTATTTTAGTTCACTAAAACTAATGAAAAATCTAAAATTAAAATTCAAAAAACAATAAAAACCGAAATAAATCTTTTTAAAAAAGTGAAAACTAACTGAAACTACATTTTATGTTTACAAAACTAGCTAAATCTAACTATAATTATAGCAAACGTCCTTCGTTTTAGTCTTTGGTAATTAATTTAATGCACGAGCCTTTGGGGATGATTTTAAATGTGATTTTTAGTAGATTTATTTTGATATAAACCGGAATAATGACGTTTGAAAGTAGGTCACACAGAAGTGACGTCATCTAGCAGCAGCCAATAGAGAAGCACCAAAAGATGACGTCGCTCCCACGGTGTTTTTTAAATATTGCGCACAAGTAATACACATTAAAAAAATAAAAAATAAATAATACTAATTCTGAAACTAACAAACTAAACTAAAACTAAGCATTTTTTAAAGAACTAAACTAATAAAAACTAACATAAAACCCTGAAAATTAATAAAAAAATAACTAAAATGAAAAATTCCCAAACTATAATAACCCTACTGCCATATTACAAATAAATTAGTTTATATACTGTAGTATTTTTTCTAAATATGCAAAAGCACAAATAAATTATTTGTACAATTTTTAGGACTCAACATAACTTCTCTTCATAACATTATGTGGCCCTTGCATCCTTGTGATTTTCTGTATGTGGCCCTCAAATGAAAACGTTTGGACACCCCTGTGCTATTTGATGACTACAAAACAAGCACTTAAACTATTTTATTGCCGGTAACGCTCCGAAAATAAACACATTATCAAGTGACAACTCATCTAACGTTTTACATTTTCCAGCTAAGTATAGTTACCCTTTAAATACTTTAAGTTACTACTTTGCTAATGAAACTAATGCATAATAAAAATACAGCAAAACACGTGATTCCTAACTGTAGCACTCACTGAAGTCACTCAGCAAATAACTCTACATTATAGGACACAAAAGTGAAACTTTAGTATTTATAGCTTGACACATGGTGAAAGGCATGGTGGGAGTTTTTCAAATTCACGTTACCGTCTGCTGGCTTTACATCATTTTCAGCGCGTTGATGACTCAAGTGTCCATAAACAGCAAAAAAAAAAAAAAAAAGAAAAAAAAAAGGAAGGAGTTTTTCAAGCTGGAAGTACTTTGACTATTTTGAGTTTGTGTCAGCTAAAAACAAAAATGTCAAGGTTTAGTGCACACTCTGTGCTGTTGAGAGATAATGTAGCTCAAATAAGACAATGTCAGAAAATAAAAACAAACAAATATGGATCGCAGTGCAGTATGCAGTCAAGCTGAAATGGAATACTTCACTTCTGTAGCCCATTATAGCAATAAAAAGTTCATATTTTCTCTATAATTAATTTGATACTTTCATTATTTTTCACATACAATTAGTACCTTTAAAAACACATTTTGCAACTTGCTGTCGACTGAAAATGACATCACAAAGGGCTCAGCTAACCAATCACACAGCTCACCTGTTTTCTAGGTTTGGTCATGTGACATTCACAAGCTGAGCTGTGATTGGTTACCTGAGCCCCTTGTGATGTCATTTTCAGTCGACAGCAAGTTGCAACATGTGTTTTGAAAGGTACTAATTGTACATGAAAAATAATGAAAATATCAAATTTATTATAGGCAAAATATTAATGTTTGACTGGCAAAAATGGCTAAATAAGTAAAGTATCCCTTTAAAAGGGAAAGTCAGGCCAGATTGTGTGAGTGTAGGTGGCCCCCAAATTATTATTATTTTTATAAACAATGTACGTTATAAATGTTAATGTTATAAGAGTTTTGGCATTGTAACATTAATTATTAATGTCAAGTAAAAGAAAGACTGCCTTTTTAATTTTGTATTTAAAATGCATTTATGTTCAGTGAAGTCTAGGAAGTCTTTTTTTTTTTAAAGTAGCCCATTTATGTTTAGTGAAATCCACAAAAAAGTGTCATTTATTCAATTAAAAATGTTAAGTCGATGTTAAGTCAAAAAAGGTTCTTTCTATTATTTTTTAATAAAAACAAACTATTCTTGAATGTCACTGTTAAATATTCACTTCTAATTAAGTGGCAAAAATGGGTGTCATTTATATGTCGGTATTTGCTGAATGTAACTATAAAAGTTATTTTTAAAATCAAGTAATCACTAAAGTATCTCAGATACTTTTTAAAGCAAGTAATCAGTAAAGTAAGCAAGATACTTAGAAAAGTAACTAAGTTACTTTTTTAGGCGGAACTGGCAACATTTTTCATCCACTATATGCTTTTATGTCATAATTAAGAACATCTGATCATGTTGCTGGTTCTGTAAGTAATTTGAAATGTCTACAGTCTGATAAATGTGCAATAATGGAGTCTGTCCTTTGTTCTACATTGATAAAAAGCATGCACAAGGCTCAACCATTTGGACAAAAAAGAAAATCTGCAGCCGTCTTTCTTTGCTGTAATTCAAATCTTTGCGTGATTTTTTTTTCACCGAGGGAGGTTACCAGATGTTAGAAAACCAATTTAATTGCAAGTTGGAAAACGTGTGAGTCATTTGCATCTCTATAATCTGACGTTCAAAATGTCTTTTGTCTTTTCCGGAGCGCAGCTGACAACTGCGTGTCATTTGAATAGGGGGCTGTGATTTGATTATGGTAATTTCATGTTCACGCTAAAAGATGACATCGAATGTTTTTTTGTTTTTTGTTTTTTTGGGGAAAGATTACTTTTATTGCACAATCTGAGTCTAAGCCTGCCGTCGTTTGTATCAAAGCGAAAGTGAGCAAGCGTCGAATGCAGTGCTTCTCATATAGTGGGGTGGGGCGGGCCCTCCCAGGGGGGCGCGTTTGACCTCGGGGAACATGCTTTTTTTATTTAGATTTTTTTTTTTTACTGTCCTAGAATAAAGTGCAATTGCACCTCCACTACATTAGGGGGCAGTGGCGCTCTCATTATTGGCAGAGGAGCATTCGCTCGGTGGTGTAGGGGTTTTGTTTGTGCATAAAATCAATCAATAATAATGCACCAACATTAACTCAGGAGCACAATATTAAAAAAAAACAAAAAAAAAACTTTAACCTGCAAAACAAAAATATATAAAATAATTTGTGCTGATTTTTTTTTTGCTGTGTGCAAAGCGCGCATGCGCATTAATTTTATTTTTCCGTATCGTATGGTTTGACATGGTCATTCAAAAAATGTTTATAGAATTTGATATTCTGATGTTGTCATAACAACGTTACTCTATAGCGCCCCCTAGCGTAGAAAAATAAAATCCAATCCCGGCACGTTTGACCCAGAGCAACGAAAATTGGCAGGCACGTGTAGCACCCCGAGACGCACAAAAAAATAAAAATAAAAATCTATTGGGACCATATAGCTAAAATGTACCGGAAGTGAGCTATGAATTTTTTTAATGTCCAATTTTGGCCCATTTTGGCACATTCACTTGTGGTCATATTTTTACCCCCTTTGCAAACAGTTTTCATCTGATTGACTTCAGGATTTAATTGTATTTTTGAATTTCAGATGCGTTTTAAATCTTCTCTGTTACAGTTAATAAAGCTATTTTTTGTTGTAAGTTGGTCAATATTTCTTTCTTCTTTTTTTTTATTCTCTTATACGTTAATACGGATTCAGTGTTATGCAGAGGTGTGCTTATAACAATTTTATAGACAAATCACACATGATACTATTTATAGTTGCGGGGCGGGGGGGGGGGGGGGGTGGTTCTTCTTACTCAATGACAGAAAATGATTGAGAAGCACTGGTCTAATGTAAGTGTGGCAGCATGCATGCATATATGCGTACATATTGTGTGCTGGTGTGTTTACGTCCTATATGGTAAGGAGGATCTGGTGATCTCGTATAACCCTAGCCAGGGATTTCAAACTTGACCTTTTAACTTCATCCCAAAGGCAAGCCGGTTTGGAAAATAAGATTGTATAGTTTGTATACAAGTCAGCGGTCGGGTGAGCAAAAGAATGGCAGGCGTGTTTGTGTAGGTTGTGAAGAATAAATAAATACAGAAGAAAAATACCCGCAACTAAAGAAAATAAGCATTGGTGATGTGCAACAGGACTTGTAACCTTAATCCTGTCAGGTGTGAGCACTGCTGAGATCATCCCACCGTGTCAAACACAGCTGTCAAATACCTTCTCGAGTCTTAAAGGCGGCTTGAGCAACCACGCGTAGGTTCGAGAAAGAACAAAAGGTAATTCCAAACATTTACGTAACTGACACATCCTCGGGCGCACGATCCGTCCCTTGCCGCTCGTAGTTGAGAGAGTTTGCCGCAATTTGGCATCAAACCAAGTGAGTGACAAGAGCGCAAACATGGCCGCTGTTTTGCCGCAAGTCATCACGAGGACTCCGAAAGGTGACGGGGAGCATGCGCCCCCCCACCACTGCGGCGGTTTTTCCGCTGTAGAAGTCGACGGACCTCCGAGTCCACGACGGCACACTGAGAATGGAGAGTGACAGCTGTCAGGAAGGATCAGGCTTACCCTGCCGGCTACACAAGGAATCAAGGGAGAAGACGAAAGGGGTGCATGAGGAGAGAACTGGCTGCTTCTGTTTACTGCCTGACGGCCTCGAGCCTGAGATAGAACGCAGCCAGCGTTCAGGCAACTTTATTTCGACAAGAGCAAGGGTCGAAACTACCTTTTTTTTTTTTTTTTTTTACTAGGAGCACAGTGGCCCTTGACCTGAAATCCGGGTGCAAGTAGAAGATTTAGGGACGCACACTGCAAATTGACTTGAAAAAGTAAATAGTCACTTCACCCGTTTTCATTTTCACTATATTCTTAGACTTTAGACTTAGACTTGACTTTATTGATCCCTTTGGGATGGCTCCCTCTGGGAAATTTACATGTACAGCAGCAATGAGAACAGATAATAAAATAAAAAAATAATTCAATCAATCAATAAATAAGGTTATTACACCAGAGATTTAATTAATAATAATAATAATAATAATAATAATAATAATAATAATAATAAATAGAAATTCAATGAATCAATAAATAAGGTTATTACACCAGAGATTGAATTAATAATAATAATAATAATAATAATAATAATAATAATAATAATAATAATAATAATAATAACAACAACAATAAATAACAATTCTGGTAGTATTAGCCGGTGTCGATTGGCTGAAGTGTAGAACAGAAGTTTGTCAGGAACAAAAAATATTCAATTAAAATGTTTATTAAAAAGCAAATAAACAACTAAATAAATAAATACAAATAAATAAATAAATAAATACATAAATAAATGAATAAAATAAACAAACATCATTTACGGGCAGTCTGGAGCCCTGAAGAGAACTTAAAAAAAAAAATAATAATTCACACTTTTATACAGAACCACAAAACTACAAGGTGAGTGAGTGAGTGAGTGAGTGAGTGAGTGAGTGAGTGAGTGAGTGAGTGAGTGAGTGAGTGAGTGAGAAAGAGAGAGAGAGCAATCTAAAATTGTGACAGAAAAAAATGGCAACTAAAAAATGTGAAAAATCCTATCCAGTTGTATTTTTCTCCCAAAAAAATGTAATTTATGAGAATAAATTCATGTGCATATGAATGCGTCCGTGTATTGGAGATGAGTAACGACTAACTATTTTTTTCAGTGCATTAATGTGAAATGCACAAAAAAATATCAATGTGCAAATTCAAACAATCTCACTTAATCATAAATAAATCATTAACGTAATGAACAAAGGCAACTTCAAGCAAAAGAAATGGTCTTACATTAACATTCTTTGTATTCCCGTGAAACGGCACAATATTCACCAGGCTGACCTGATTAATCATATAATTATATATCATTTGAATATGCTGAACTTCAACAGGTGGAATCGCCCATATTTAACGGCAAAGCTGACATCTGCTTCATTATTCAAAAGCAACATGAGTACTGCCAACTTGCACATTTGTCTCTCAGTGCTGCGCATACAATGCCGATTGCTTTTTTTTTGTTTTTTTTTTGTTTTTTCAAATGCGTTCAAGGTTCTCCAGCGAGCAACAGCAGGTCTGAACTGCAATTTGCATTCCACGTGCAATATTATACAAAGTCAAGGAAGTGGAATTCTTGTAGGCTGAAATGCCGACATTTTTAGGCGGACAAAGATGGCACTTGACATTTTTTTTTTTTTTTTTTTTGTATACACATCCTACCCTTTTCCCCGCCCTCATTTATTCCGTTTAATTCCTGCAGTCTTAAGTCACTCCCATCTGAGCTCTCTCTCGCCTGTAAAACCGGCACAGCTATTTTCCACGCAAACATCTCATTGCAAATCCCGTGTTTAGACAACACAATGAAAAGCCGCCAGTTTGTTTGGTTTTGTGTGTGTGCGTGTGTTACTGATGGATGGCACAGGCTGGAGCTGGTCTGGAGTTTAGATCAGAGCGGGGTTATCATTACTGACCCCTGCTGTGTCTCTGACCCTTTGTCCGTGGGTTCTGACTTTTAGCCCTGCCGCCATCCCCTAACCTCTGCGCGCGCACACACACACCCCCCCACACACACACACACGGCTGTCAGAACTCGCCTGGGATGCACAGAACCAAGTGGTGGACATCCCCTGCAGTGACACAAGGGCAACGGACTGCACCATTTGTTGCTTACTTGACCTCACGCCTTTTGTCGCTTGTTCAGCCGCACGCAGCCATGCGGCATATACAGGAATGTCTCAGAAAATTAGAATATTGTGATAAAGTCCATTATTTTCTGTAATGCAATTAAAATAGCAAAAAATGCCATACATTCTGGATTCATTACAAATCAACTGAAATATTGCAAGCCTTTTATTGTTTTAATATTGCTGATTATGGCTTACAGCTTAAGAAAATATTAGAATATTTCTTCAGACCAAGTAAAAAAATAAATTACCATAATCAGCAATAAATAAATAAGTACATAAATTAAATAAAAAGTAAATAAATAATAATAATACATAAACAATAAAAAGCTTGCAATATTTCCGTTGATTTGTAATGAATCCAGAATGTATGGCATTTTTGCTTATTTCATTGCATTACAGAAAAAAAAAAGGACTTTATTACAATATTCTAATTTTCTGAGACAGTCCTGTAGTGGAGCTGATCAAAAGACATACAAAGCCACAGGGTCAAAGTGCACGTGGATTTTTTTGTCCTCGCTTTGCATCCTTCCGCCATGTTCGACAGTAACAAATCCGGCCGGATAGGCTTGCTCTTTAGATTCGGATTTGCATCGTATGGCTGAGTGGGTGGACCACATTCCCACCTCAGGCAATGATGCAACATTCGCCAGGATAAGCCTTCATACACAAACATACAGTGCACGCAGCTTACTGTACAGGAAAAACCACAAACATGCGTTCACTGTCTGCCCCTTGGACTTTAACTCTTTGACCGCCAAAAATGTTTCATAACGATTAGCAAAATCATGCTGTATGCAGCCATAAATTATAAATGACGTCAACTACGTTTTTTTTTATTTTTTTTTTGTTTTTTTTTAAATCAATGGGCAGCACAACGTCGAAGTGCGGCGCTGCCTGGTCAAATGGGTTGTGGAATCAAAAACACCCACTAACTATGGCCAGAAGATGGCAGCCTTGTATCTCTTCTCAATGGGCTCACGGTGTATTTAATTACGACGAAACATGATGAAATCTGATGACGTGAATGATCAAAACCTTTTTCAATTTTTGCTCAATCTCACTCAAATTACATATTTTGAAATGGTGATTACTAAAGAACGGAATAAGGTAGAAACATACATTTTTTTCTAATTAAAGAAAGGAATGTGATCTTTCATTTGGTATATGCAATAGAAGCAAATACTCTGTTTGCCTTGAAAGATGAGTTAAAATGCTCGAAATCGGTTGGCACGTTTTTTTTTTCTTTTTTTTTTTTTTTCTTTTTTTTTACAACATGTGGCAGTAAAAGAGTTAAATGCACACTGTACATGTGGCCGTTACACTGTGCAGAATACAAGATAGATGAAGTGAGCCCCGGTGCATGCGCAAGCTGCGGCGGCGTAATAAATAACGTGAACTCGTCCCGTTGCAAAGGACAACCGCATTAACATACAACAAAGACAAATACAACTTTGGATGATTGCTGACATGGGAGACTTACGGTACATGGGGCTAATAATGATTCACCATCACTTGGATGGAGCCTGCATGTCTGCTGAGGCACTGCAGGCAAGTACTCCCACTTGCGACCATCAATACACTCTTACAACAGCAGAGACATTAGAGACGTCCAATAAAGTTGTTATTGTCAAGTCTACAAATTGTTGCTTCAAATCCTTCACCTGTCTGAAAACTCTGTTATTCCCCTGTGGGGGAAAATGTCCATTATTACAATGTTATTTAAAAGCAAAAGTATGAGCAATATTATACTACAAATTCTCTTTTTTCATCAAATATCGGGAGTCCTCGAGTTACGTCGGAGTTCCGTTCCTACGCTAGCGACGTAACCCGAATTTGGACTTACTGTAAGTCGAATTTCCCCATTAAAGTCAATATTTACATCAAATTAATTTGCATAAAAAATCTAAAATACATTTAAAAAAATTAAAAAAATATTTGGCAATATTTAAAAAATAAATACAATATTGTAGAAAAAGAGCTCATACTAAAAAAAAAAAGCACAATATTGTGCTTTTGTACATAACAGCAATGCATATAAACCACCTACAATCTCTAATAATAATATTGAGGCACTTACTTGCTAATACAAGCACACATTGATCGCTTCACAAGCAAATGAGGTTCCCCTTCATCTGACAATTAGCATAGATTTAGAAGGCCAAAACATCCCTAATGAAAATTAAATTGCACTAATAAACTAGCCACTAGAGGGTTTTGTTGCGTTCATCCGTGCTGTAACTGCCGTGATAGTGAAGTTTTTGCTGGTTTACAAATCTGGCTCAGCATCATCGGAGATTCATTCACGACCTTTCACCTCTGCCCATCCTGTTCCCCGGAATTGTCTCACGCCCATCCCGTTTTGTCCACGGTGACCTGAAAGATGACCTCTGCGATCATAAAGTAAAAATGTCGCATAAAACAGCTACAAACCATATGAGACATTAGAATCCAAAGGGTTCCTGAAAGACATTTAGGTATTATAACAAAATATATATTGATTTCTTTTGAGCCCACATACAGTAATACCTAGCCCTTTAAAAACATCATCACGCCTCGTTTAAAATCTGCCTTTGAGGAAGAGCTCAAAAGACACAAAAGAAAAACATGTGCTGTTTAAATTAGCATTAATGTGAATTTTGACTTCAGAGGGTGCTGACATTCTGTGAGAGTTATTTTAAAACAAAATACTCGAATGGTTTTCGTTTCTCGACACATCTAAGGAACACTTTTTTATTTGGTCTGTCTGATATCCTCGTCCCTCGCCCAAGGTCGTCTGGGATGGGATCCAGCTCACCCGTGACCTTCGTGAGGACAAGCAGTGCAGAAAATGGACGGACGGTTTATATGTGATAGAGAGAGAATGAACATCAACATGAAATCTCAATGCTTCATTATTTTTGTTTTTTCAGAATCTGGAATGTAATGAAATGGTATTAAGTGTTAGCAAGTAGATAAATGAATGTCATGTTGACTCTGTGTGCTGAACTATAAATGACGTGAATGAAAAAAGAAATCTCTATCAGCGCAATGGAGCTTTATTGTCGAACGATACAATGATGTAATCTAAAAATATGGGTTACAAAGGAAATTGATCTTTCAGGTAAATCTGGTGCGGGCATCTCTTCATGTGTTTTCATACTGATTAACTTATTCACTCGCCGCCATTTTCACATTTCGCAATCCTGTTCGCTCCCGGCTGTTTTACTGGATTTTGACTGATTTTGCAAGGCCCACAGAATATTGTGTTCAATTGCTATAAAAGCATGGAACCTACCAAAAGAAAGATTAAAGTCTCTTCTTTCATCAGGAAAAAAAAGTATGTTTCTATCTGTTTCCGTTTTGCAGCAATTAGCTAAGAAAGCTAAGTTTCATCAGTTTTCACAAATCTATTTCAAATTGTAAGTAATTGAGCTTTTTTTCTAGATGGCCCTGGTTGATCTCCTTTGCTCTGCTGCCACCTGCTGGCCGTTTGTGTAATAACTACCATTTCTGCAACCGTTTTTTGCAGTTGAGAGGCTGCATCAAAGCCTTCTGTATGCTCTAGCATAAAACAAACAAACAAACAAAAAACGTATAAATACGTCTTTGGGGCACTTAGAACATTAAAAAAACATATTTATACGTTATTGGGAGTAAATGAGTTAATGTATATATGTGTATATATATATATATATACATATATATATATATATATATATATATATATATATATATATATATATATATATATATATATATATATATATATATATATATGTTATAATATGTTAATAATAATATAATATGTTATATCATACGATATCCGTTGTATAGATGTATAGAACCGGTATTTTTTATATCGCACAACTACTGCAGGTACAAAAATCATTCAACAAAATTAAATTGGCCACAATTTTATCACCACAAGTAAAATTGAAAAGATAAGCGGTTTCTTCCGGTACTGGTGTAAAGATAATAATACTCAGTTCTGATTGGCAAATTGTGAGCGGTATTCATTTGAGATGAGACGATAAATCATGGTATCCTGTGGATTAATTTTACGCGGAGAAACAAAGAGAATCGGATCACACGCATGCAGGCATGCGAGAAGAGCTTATCAGAATTTGGTGGCCCGCAGTGCTGCCCTGAAACGGCGGCTTGCGTGCGGTACCGTGTTCAAAGGCACCTCCGCCATGGTCAGGTCTGGCATGGTCGCCTTATTTATGAGAAGTCATTAAAAAATTTCTTGAGCCTTAAATGCTGATAAATCGAGAGTTTCATGACGTTTTCAGTAAAACGTGTACGATTTCATTGCTTTTCTTACGGGTGGGTTATAATGTAAACAGTCATAAAACGCTGGCGCTGACTATGGTGGAATGCATGTTTTCTTTATGTGCTGTAAAAACACTGCAATATTTCCTCCTCCAAAGCCCTAAATGCTACAAGTACTTCGGCATATTTAAGTATAACCACTATAAAAGTTTTTTTTTTTTTTTTTCTCAACTAATCTTGCCATTCTCATAATGTAAACATGTCGGGAAAACTAACCGACAGACCCACTTCCACTTTGACCTTAAACAATCGCCAAGTACATCACTTTGGGCCGTTGCCACGGTGATGCCGCAGTCACCATTAAAGGACAGTTTAACTATAAGGAGCGCCCGGCCACACATGTCGGTGTTCAACAGAGCGTATTAACTGGTTCCGTCAAGCTCCTCCGGATAAATGAACGTTCAACCGCGACAACAATACATCATCTCTCGGAAGGAAACACTTACACGTGATGTAGTAGTTGACGTTCCTCTTGAATTCCAGGCCCATGTAGTTGGGGCTGAACTCCTGGAATTTGATGGTGAACTTGATGTCCTTCTCCGGCTTGTTGCAATTGACCAGAACGTTTGGATCAAGGACCGTGCTGCAGCTCTCCGCCTGCTCCCTCTTCACCAAGTACAGCTTGTAGTACTCGTACTCTCGGCCTTGGTCCGCTTTGGGACAGATGATATCCAGCTTGTCACCGATGTCCGGGTAGATAAACAGGCCTTTGCCAGCAAGAAATCTGTGAGGCAAAAAAAAAAAAAACGACAAGACTGTAAGTAACACATCATAAAGGAAGTCTGGAAAAGCAGCCACATAATTTCTAAACAGTTTATATAGTCCTAATACTTTGGGCTTTAATGTTTTTTTTGAAGTCCTTCAGCATTGGCTTTTAGGCAGAGCCGTTAATTCGGACCCACAAACCGATGACAAGTTACGGCTCGACCATGTTCAGGCACACAAATCCTCAAGAGGGTCCTTAATTGTCATACACAGGTTGGAAATAAAGTACACCAAAGGAAGGAAACAACCTGAACACACACAAAATGGCAGCCATAAAAAAAGGTTTCGAGGAAGAGAGGCACGGGATATCATGTAAACTCGGTGGTGACGCGAATTGAGATGCCAATTGGTCGTTAAAAACAAATGCCGTTTGTCATTACTTCCGCTGTTGGCCTCTGACTACGTCTTAAAAAGAAGGGAACTTGCAAAATTTGGTCGGTGGACCAGAGAGACGAACCATCACAGGGGTTAGCTTAGCGCTAGCTAACTTACCATATGACCATAGCCACTTTTTTACACCCTATCCAGGCGGATTTTCATTCATGAAAATGTCCGGTTTGATTGTTTTTAATGGGACCAATTAGTGTTGTTAACGGAGTATGTGACCTAACGTGTTTGACGTGGACACAAATGGACATAAAAAAAAACACAGAAGAGAAGGCAAGCTGTGGCAGTTAGGACAACTACAATTAAGCGATAAAAATGTGAACCCTTTTGATTATGGAAATAGAATCGATTGAGGAAATAAGAATCGAGACCCAGCCCTAGTTAAAACTTTGGAAAAGCTCCTTTTTGGAAATCAAAATAGGTCACCACAAGCTAACTGCTACTTATAGACACAACACAATGATGGATTTGGTTTCTGCCATCAGCCAGTGAGCGGTGAGGGATCCTGAAGGTTTACAGTAAGTTATTTTAAACTAAAAATAAAAACTTGTCAATTCCGTCATGCCCCCCCCGTCGGAAGAAGAAAACATCTCGCGCCCCCTCCACCCCCCATAGCTTTCGAGCGACTTTCGTTTGTCTCTTTATCTCCGTCTCGCTCCGCCGGTCTTCTCATCCCTGTTAAATATTTTTTCATGGTGTCACTTGAGGGTCTGCTACACTTCATATTCATACGCTGTTGCTGTGTGCAAAGCGCGCGTGCTCAGTGCAAACAAAACCCCTACACCACCCAGCGAATGCTCCCTGCGCACACTCTGCCAATGAGAGCGCCACTGCCCCCTAATGTAGTGGAGGTGCAATTGCACTTTATTCTAAGACAGGAAAAAAAATAAATAAATAAAAAATAAAAAAGCATGTTCCCCGAGGTCAAACGCTCCCCCCTTGACGAAGCCTGGGAGGGGGGGGGGGCTGCCCCCACTATTTGAGAAGCTGTATGGTGTAGCTAAAGCCCAATATAAGTGCACTTCATTTACCATTTACCATGATGACCAAATTGTATTTTACATTTTTTTGGACTATCACTTCCAGCAAAAGCGCAATTCGTAACCCATTCGAAAGGATTCGGAATTTGGTGGTTAAATTGTAAACAAATATGCAAACAAGCTCCAGGCTCGATTGCAAACACGTTTACATATAAGGCCGACTTGAAGATGATATGTATTTGACAACGGAGGTCCGAGTATGAGGAGGCAAACCCTGTGCGGGGTCAGGCTTCCCGGTTCATCTTCCCACTGGCGGATCATCTGCGAGGGGCTTAAGATAATCCGTTTGGCCTTACTGTACCACTCCACCTCGCTCACTTCTGCCAACTCAATCAGATCAGATTCTATTCTCTTTTATTCACAAAAGGTTGTGAGCAGGAGACGAGTATGCGTGTGACGGGCGGGGGGGGGGGGATCGCCGTGTTTGGGAAGCCGCGCGTGTGTGTTTATACAGGTCGGTGTGTGTGTGTGTGAGCGCTCAATATTTTTTTTTTTCAGCAAAATGGGCTGAGGTTGCGGTCTGAAAAGGGGGCTTGCGGGGGTCAGACTGGGCCGAATCATTGTTCTGGACTTGTGTGAGGCTTAAAATGTCAACATGGTTCAGCTCTTGCTGTCCCAGTTAGCCAAGCATTAACCCAGACAGCCGGACTGACCACGGGTGTGTGTTGTGGTCGCAGACAGTGAGCACAGCAAGAGAGCCTATCTGCAAGATCTGCCCATGCCAGCGGATTTAAGCAGGATTTAGCTGTGCGCGATGCATTTGTTGTTATTTCTGATCCCTCGCATTTTAACAAGACGTCAGGGGCCGGGGCACTGTCTCTCTCTCTCTCAGAGCATAATCTCACCTTATCTGCATTACGTATTTCATCATGGCCCACTAAAGAACTGACACCTCAGACAGGCTGGGGGAGGGGAAAGTACTTTTCATATGAGTAAGACAGAGGAGCGTGTGAGTACGATATAATAGGGATAGAGCTCCTCTTGTGTATAACAGCGGAAGAAGGTCAGCCGTGGTACAAAACAATCATTTAAAAAGTCGCATTTTCGCAGGATAACTCCCCGTGAAAATGAACGTGATCGGATTAAGGCCTTTCACCATTCATGAGCATCCTTCGTAGCGAGACATTACCGAATAAATGCCTTCAATCACATCAAAAAGGATGAACGCAAAATGGAATCGACAAAATGGTCCCGACGCGGGCGCATCCGAGCTCACGTTTTGGTAGAGGTGTGCTAAAAAAATAACCGATACGGCAATATATCGTTGCGGGCCTCATTACGATACACGTATCGATACGCAGGCGTCAGAATCGATATTGCTCGTTAACTTTAAATAGGAAGCTAACGTTTGCCTTTGCAGCTTGCATTGCACCTAAAAAATAAAAACCAGCAGCGTCTTTGAAGTTAATTGCCTTCAATTAATGCAAAAATAGCTCACCAGTGATTGGACACTGTCTTGCTAAGAAAAATTCAAGCAGAGGAAGAATATCAACATTTATTTACTTATAAACTTAACATGGCACATGTCTCAATGTACCAATTTTCCTATATTTTGTTTAAAAAAAAAAACGAAATAAAATGTGTTAAATGAAAAAAAAATACTGTTTTTATTTCCCCATTTTTTTTCAAATTAGCACATTTTAGAGCTGTAATTTTAATACTTTGATATTTTTGCTCATATCGGCTCATGCCTATGAACTCATTTGTTCCCAAGAACGTGAAAATACGTTTTTTTTTATGTTCTATGTGTCCCAAAGACGTAATTATACGTTTTTTTGTTTTTTTTTTTTTATGCTAGAGCATACAAAAGGCTTTGATGCAGCCTGTCAACTGCAAAGAACGGTTGCAGAAATGGTAGTTATTACACAAACGGCCAGCAGGTGGCCGCAGAGCAAAGGAGATCAACCAGGGCCATCTAGAAAAAAAGCTCAATTAGAATTTTGAATAGATTTGTGAAAACTGATGAAACTTAGCTCTCTTCTAATGCTAATTGCTGCAAAACGGAAACAGATAGAAACATACTTTTTTTTTGCCTGACGAAAGAAGAGACTTTAATCTTTCTTTTGATAGGTTACACGCTTTTATAGCAATAGAACACAATATTCTGTGGGCCTTGCAAAATCAGTCAAAATCCAGTAAAACAGGGAGCGAACGGGATCGCGAAATGTGAAAATGGCGGCGAGTGAATGAGTTAATAAATTTTCCCGGTGTGTCTGTGAAAACTTCCACCTGCTCTGCAGTGCGTACACATTTAAACCAGGCATGCCGCTTGGTGGTAAACCAGAAGAGCTACTAACAAAAACATTTTTTGTCATCCAGCATAATACACATATCCTTTAGGTATACACATGACTGTTATTATAAAATGCAAGTAAATTAATGTACAATATCGCGATACGTATCGCCTTGGAGATCATGTATTGGGATACATAGGTATCACGATACGATACGTATCGTGACCCCTGTATCGTGATACGTATCGTATCGTGAGGTTGGCGGCAATATCCAACCCTACATTTTGGTTCTTTTTTTTTTGCTGACGATATGAGAGCAAAATCTTGGAAAAGGGCGCAGAGCTTATTGTCTGTTGCTTGTGAGGGCGAAGGGAGGGCTTGTGCTAATTCAAGGGCCTATAAGAGTGAGAACGTAGGGAATCCTTTGTCCACAATGTCTTTTAACAATTTTCTGCGTTTCAGCAGCAATTCAAGTGTGTGTGCGTGCGGGCGTGCATGCACACGCACGCACGCACACCAGGTTCATGTGTGCGAGTCTATGAAGACATGGACACAATCAGCCTCTAATTGGATCTACAAGATGCATCGGTGAGGCATAAACATGTTTCCATGGCAACGTTGGGCTTTGTTGCTGACCAGCCCATCTACTCGATCCCCGCCTTCCCTCTCTCGTCTTTATTTCGTTCCACAATCCCATCCTCTCTCGCTTTATCCTTTCACCTTTGCCACATTTCTCTCGCTGTGTCCCCTCCACTTGCCCTTTACGGGAAAAAAAAAACAGCAGACAAACAAGTGTAAAACCACAGGGGAGAAAAGAAAGACTATCACAATTAGACCTTGAATCGTCTGGCTCAACAAGTTGGTCCTTTCTCATCCTTTGTTCGGATATTTCGTTTGTAAGCGTTCTCGTTCAAAAGGCCACCAAATCGCAGCCCGATTCTCAGTTTTAACACACCACTTGTTCCCGTATCAAAGATAGCCACAACCATTTAGATGAATAATTAAGATTTCTCAAATGTGGAAGTCTTAATATCCCTCAAGGATTTAATCACAAGCCGGCCCCCCCTTGTCATTGATTCAATTTTCCGAGCTTGTCTTCTTAGTCGGCGGTTAGATTGCTATCCTGCTTCTGTTTCCCAGCCTTTGTCAACTGTCTGCTATAATGAGTCTCTGGCTGCTGTGGAGGTCTGGAAGCGCCCGTCGCAGATGGGAAAGAAGCAACATAAAAGAAATAGGGCAGCAATTAGTGTTTAGCCCAGTTTAAAAGCCCCTCCACTTGGCAAGCCGCATGCCAACTCGCGTCCGGGATGTGAAACTAAACTGGTGGGGCTCGCGACTTTGTCTCCCGTTTGTCTCTCAGCTGGCTTAATCAGCGGCAATCCATTGCTACAAAACAGCCACGCAACGGAGGAGAGGAGGGGGACTGAAGATTATTGTACTTTTGAGGAGGTCAAAAGGGAGAGTAGTTGGAAGAGGTTGAATTGCGTCTTTTCATTCGTGATGTCCAGAGACTTTTGTCAAGAGATGTTGAAAGGAGTTTTCATGCAGAGAGCAGAACAGCAGTGCTGATACAAACTAAAGTTGATGGGGGGGAAAATCCCTCAATATGAGACCCGGCCTTATCCCCTAATGTCAAATTAGGGGGATCTTCCCGCACCAAACAAAATAGAAAGAATTATTTTCATAACAACCCAATGAGGTTGGTTTTGTTTCATCTGGACGGATCCAATGTGAGCTCAATCCTGTAAAGAGCTTATACAAACAGCACAGAACAGAGAACAGAAAACAACCAAGCGGAGGAAAAGCGGACCCCTGCCTCCAAAACTCCCCCCCAAAAAACACATTTTTATACATTCCACTGGTGAATATGGCCACATGATCTCACATATGCTTCACTTTTCACACACGCACGGATGCGAGATCGTACAAAAGCACCGCGGGGTGCATCCCGGACCTTCCCAGCCACCCCTATTCATTCGCCTTGCCCTCGTCGACTTTCATATAAAACACCGCCTACGCGAAGGCCCACTCAGAACCCCTCACGGAGCCTCAAAAGCCCCCCCCGCCGCCCCTCCCCCGTCCAGTCAACTCAGGCCTGTGCCCCGAGGAGTGCCACGCTGGCAGGCAGCCTCGGCCGCTTGAATGGATGGACCCGAGACCACAGGAACTGGGAGAGGAAGAGCCGGAGACGCTCGGTGTCAACAAAAACTGCATCTCATTGATTTGTTCCTCCTGAGCAGCAGCATGAATATGTCACACATATCGATTAAAATCAATTATCCGCAACAACACATCCAGACGGTTTATCAGCCAATCGCTCCGACGCAGGTACAGTCACGAAAAGAAAAAAAAAAAAAAAAAAAAAGCCTCACACTCTCTCCAACATGGATTACTGCATGACCTTTAAAATGAACACGAGTGTGAAAACAAACCCACACACACAAACGCAATCAACGCCACACCGGGTACTCCATTTTTTTTTTTTTCTCTCCCGTGGTAATTATCGCACCAGGAAAAGTCTTCCCTACCCAATTAGCATTTCTCTTGCACATTATACACACAATCAGTGTGACTTCTGACTCCCGCCCTGCACATTATCACGGAAGACACCTCACATAGGGCAGCCACGTTACGCTCGTTTCGATCGATGTGCCATAGACTCGGAATATGGATTTCCTTTTTCGGGTCGTCCCATGTCAGATTGTCCAGTGGGTGTAACCAAGCAGATTTTTATTTAAATGAAACCTGGTGTACTTGTTGATAGTGATGGCTGGCACCCACACTAAATCTAAGACTTTAGGCCAATCGGAGCAAGGGATGTTTTGGCAAAAAGTGGGATGATATTCAATATTATTATTGATAATATATTAGATATTCAACTAAAAAAAAATTTCCGTGGAAATTTTGGATGTGACTGCTGATTCTTGCAAGGTGGAAAGCCGAATGCACTGAACAGTTTGCCAAATGTTGCTGTAACTTTACCTCTCAATCAGTCAGCAAGCTAGCATTAGCATGCTAATCTAACTTAAATAGCATGATAACTTAACATTAGCATTAGCATGCTAACTTAGCATTAGCATGTTAAGGTAGCATTGGTATATTAAGTTAGCATTAGCATGCTAAGTTAACATTAGCATTAATATGCTAACTTAGCATTAGTGTGCTAATTTAGCATTAGCATGCTAAGCTAGCATTAAGTTTCATTAAATTAAAGTCTGCTTCATTAAGGCTGTTGGGTGATTTGGCGTGGAATGATCAGTGACCTTTTGGCAGATCATGAAATGTTACGGTCATTCCGTCTATGGAGCACATTAACCCCTGTTGCTTATTGCAGCGTCGTGCCGATCTTGAGTGTTGTGTAATATGTATAAAGGGTTAAACGATGCAATAACGGCCAGGGGCTTTCTTCATCATGCGCTTACACAAGGTTCAGCATGTCCTCCTTCACGATCAATGTGAAATAATTATCTTCGAGTTTGCGCTGTTATGAGATCCACTCGAGATACGGTGATGCTCACAACAAAAGAAACATTCAAAGCGGCGGTGTGCGAACTGGCCGTGCTCCTCGTGTGCGGTTAAGACCCACCGAGAGCTGTTGACTGGTGTGATCGTTTCACGTTATGGAGAAAGACATGCCGCGGTAAAGCTGTCACTGTCGGCATGCTTGAGTGAACGCTCCCGAGTCCTGAGAGCTGCCAGTCTCCCGAGGTGTCTCCCTCCAAGCGCTGACGGGCTTAAGAAAGCACGCTGCTCATCAAGCCTGTGACCAGAAATTCAACCGAAGAGCTTGTATGCATAACTGGATTGTGTCAGATTGGCGCAGGCGGGCAAGATGTTCCCCCCGGACGACAAACGCAACACGTACCATAAACACTCAGCCTGCTCAGATTTGCTCACGTTACACACAGTAAACAAGTTCACCTCCACGGGAGTGCACGAGGAGGCCGCGTAGACAAGCATGCTCAGATTAAAGAAAAACAAAACCCCCGTATGGCTCCGGAATTGTTTAGCAGAGCAGGAAGGATTGGATGCTGATTTCTAGACTCAATTCAGCAGCGGAATTGGATCACCTATTGGCTCTCCAAACCTGCATTGTGAGTCAGATGTGACCACAGAGATTGAGAAATATAAATCAATTGAAGAAGAAGAAGAAGAAGAAGAAGAAGAAGAAGAAGAAGAAGAAGAAGAAGCCGAATCACTTTGTAGAGCAGTGGTGTCCAAACTACGGCCCGGGGGCCATTTACGGCCCGCCGTCCATTTTTTAGTGGCCCGCTACATATGCTAAAAATGGCATTTGACTCAGTTCAAATAAAATGAAAACAAAAATGTTTGGAGATGGTCAAAGTAAGAAGGGAAGGGGACGAAAAACACAGGTGCTATTGAAGTTTATTTTAGTTTACTAAAACTAATGAAAAAAACAAAAATTCAAAACTACAATTTCGTTAATGAAATATAATAAAAGCAGAAGAAAACTAACTGAAACTACATTTTATGTTTACAAAACTAACTAAAAATAAAACTATTATTCTAGCAAAAATGTCCTTCGTTTTAGTCTTTTGTAATTAATTTAATGCATGAGCCTTTGGGGATGATTTTAAATGTGATTTTTAGTAGATTTACTTTGATATAAACCGGAATAATGACGTTGCACCCATTGTGTTTTTTTAAATATTGTGCACAAGTAATACACATTTTAAAAAAAAAAACTAATACTGAAACTAAATAAACTAAAACTAAGCATTTATTAAAGAACTAAAACTAATTAAAAAAAACTAACAGAACCGCCCTGAAAACTAATTAAAGCTAACTAAATAAAATAAAAAATAAAAAACTCACAACAAAATAAAAACTATGTGTGAAAAATTGCAAAACTATAATAACCCTGCTGCCATATTACAAATAAATTGGTTACTGTTGCATTTTTTCTACATATGCAAAAGCACAAATAAATTATTTGTACATTTTTTAGGACTAACCACAATTTCTCTTCATAACATTATGTGGCCCTTCTGATTTTCTGGATGTGGCCCTCAAATGAAAACGTTTGGACACCCCTGCTGTAGAGAGATGCTTTTGTACGTGTGAAGGCAGACACCCTCCCTCTTTCTCACACACACACACACACACACACACGCACGCACCAACTTGAGTTAGTCAACAGGCTGGCACGCAGAGAAAATCACATTCCGTGTGACTCATAACAGTCGCACACAGACAAGCTTGAACGCGCGCGCGCGCACACGCACACGCACCTCCCGTGTTCAACGAACAAGCTCAGTACACGCTCGCTTCT
This sequence comes from Festucalex cinctus, assembly GCF_051991245.1. NCBI lineage: Eukaryota > Metazoa > Chordata > Actinopteri > Syngnathiformes > Syngnathidae > Festucalex > Festucalex cinctus. Next base: position 2,145,915 of record NC_135419.1, on the reverse strand, counting down.
CGATCACTGTCACACGGGCGGGGCGGGGGGGGGCGAACATGGCGCCGTAATGAGCTAACAAGATGACACCCAGATGGCCTTGCCACGAGGAGGAAACGAGTGGACCGGCTTGCGCACCAACAGGCTGAAGAGGGCCGCCGAGCCAGACGAGTGTCAGGAGTCATTACGGAGTCCAAGCAGCAATAATCTGTTTCTTCTCACGGCCTCTGCGGTTTCCATCGCAGCCGGGCCCGTCCCGCTCGCTTCAGCTGCGTGCGGTTCGTGATTGAACGTCATCGTCAGTATCGGTGACAGCAAGAAGAGGCCCAGACGCCCGCTCGCCGCGTCTCCACTTAGCATCCATCAGCCCGATGAGCAGGGAGAGACCTTTGACCTCGAATACTTCCGTTGAGGGAGAAACGATGGTACAAGACGTAGCTGGTTTTCAACGACGGAGTCCTGCGTTACAAAACACCAAACGTCTTCCTCGGTCCGTTGGAAAGAAACGATTGAACATTTGGCATTGTGTTGTGTTATGAAATCACACATTTTCAAACATGCTGTTACCAATTTTGGAACATAAATAGATGGGCCATCAGATTTATTCTTTCTTGAAAGCCAGATGTTTATTTTGGCCGGTCTACATTGTGCGTTATTTCATTTTAGGACCCCAAAAAATTAATAACATAGGAAGACCATATTCTGTTTCTCAAAAAAAAAAAAAAAGAATGAAGGGGTTTCATTTACCGTATTTTCCGCATTATAAGGCGCACCTTCAATGAATGACATATTTTCAAACTTTTTCCATATATAAGGCGCTACAGTAGAGGCTGGGGTTACGTTATGCATCCATTAGATGGTGCTGCGCTAAAGGGAATGTCAACAAAACAGTCAGATAGGTCAGCCAAACTTTATTAATAGATTACAAACCCGCTTTCTGACAACTCCATTCACACCCAAAATGAATAAACAGCTGTTTTAATATTTTCTCTGAGGTCAAGTATTAGTATTAGCTAGCGATCCAAGATGGCGGCATCTTCTGAGCATGCGCGTCACCGATCGTGCAGGGTCACCGAGACCTGTTGCGGCTCAATATTGATCCATATATAAGGCGTGCCGGATTAATTGAAGGCTTTTATAGTGCGGAAAATACGGTATATTACTTTTTGGAGAGTGCATGGTTAATGTATGATATTAAAATTGAATACATTACAGCGTGGCAGCGTGATGGAAGATGAAGATAAATAAGAAGAGGAAGAGAATGTCCTCAAAAGTGAACTCCAGTCGTCGTGATCAAAGGGCAGTGAGAGAATATGTGAATATTGTTGCACGATCTGCTTTATCTGTCTTGCCGCTCCGTGTGTATTAGTGCAGTCGTCGTTTGAAGGTTTCTTTCTTATGCTAATTTCCTTCAGCCCGTCTACGGCGTTCCACATTATATGTTCGCGATAAGCTAGGAGGGTTTTCGTGAAACAAAATGATAACGTTATTTGTATAAAATAACATTTTGGTGTTTAACTCATTCACTCGCCGCCATTTTCACATTTCGCAATCCCGTTCGCTCCCGGCTGTTTTACTGGATTTGGACTGATTTTACAAGGACCACAGAATATTGTGTTCAATTGCTCTAAAAGCATGGAACCTATCAAAAGAAAGATTAAAGTCTCTTCTTTCATTAGGTAAAAAAAAGTATGTTTCTATCTGTTTCCGTTTTGCAGCAATTAGCATTAGAAGAGAGCTAAGTTTCATCAGTTTTCACAAATCTATTTAAAATTGTAAGTAATTGAGCTTTTTTTCTACATAGCCCTCGTTGATCTCCTTTGCTCTGCTGCCACCTGCTGGCCGTTTGTGTCATAACTACCATTTCTGCAACCGTTCTTTGCAGTTGAGAGGCTGCATCAAAGCCTTCTGTATGCTCTAGCATAAAATAAAAAAAATAAAAAAACAAACAAACAAAAAAAACATAAATACGTCTTTGGGACACTTAAACATAAAAAAAAAACGTATTTACACGTTATTGGAAGCAAATGAGTTAAATGGGTCTTGTGCAGAATGTCACATGACCAAATCATTAAACAATTACAAACTAACGATGTAACGGTGTTAACAAATGGCTAAGATGACACAAGGTTATTGTTCGCTTGCACAAATGTAAAAGCAAATGGCCCCCGGGCTGTAGTTTGGACACCCCTGCTATAATGGCCACTGTCTGTCCATATTGCAGATTTTCACCATTGGCAGGTGGGTCAAGAACATAAACCGTGTCTATAAACGGCACAGTACTCTTATTTCTTTCGAAGTTTAGCCTCATTCTGGGCTTCCTTTCTGACCCGCACACACACGAGCTTGGCCATCACACATTTTCTGTCACACGCATACGGCCAGCTGCCTTCCATCCCCGAGGAGCAGCCACAGATGGGCTCTGCTTGCTCCGTAAAGATCTCTCCACAGGCCCAGTCTACAGCGGCTGCCAAAAACCCGCCTGGCTCCAACCCACCCAATGTGCGACTGTGTTTGGAGATATATGTGTGCCCGAACATGTCTGAGCGGCTCTGCGCTAGCCCGCCCGACACCCCCGTGTGGGATTGGGAGAGGGAAGGGTGTGTGCGTCAAAGAGCGAGAAAAAAAAAAAAAAGAGAGAGATCTTTTGGAAGAAGGTTTGCTCGACAGTCGCGACAGAAACGGACCCCCGAGGACCGAGAGCTGCCGAGAACCAAGTCGAGAGGCGGACGTGCATGTGAGGTTGTAATCAGCACTGAGCAGAGCAACGAGGGAAGCGAGCAAGAAGACCTCCCAGACGAACAATAGCGTTCTCACTCTCCAAAAAGATTGAATTTCACTCGCACTTGAGGGAAGAAACTGGGGGGGGGGGAGAATCGTCACTATTATCAAAAACAAGCAGACAGCAAAGGCTGTTAACCAGCAGCCATTTTCTTCTCCGTATCGCCATTATAAGCAAACCATCTCTCAGCAAGCAGCCATTTAATGACGCAAGCTAATCAGCACATCACTGTACTAATAAAAGCGCGCACGCGCGCGCGGCTTTGTGCGAGCAATTTTAATTGTTTTTGGCTTCAACGGAGCCGGTCACGGTTAAATTCAATTTTTTGAACAATTGCCCCGCTATCTCAGCACGGCTCATTTAAACACATGGGATCGCGGTTTTTAGACTGAATAATGAGGCAAAGTTCAGGGCGATGGAGGGAAAAGCTGCATTAGCAAGTTAACGTGCACTAATTTGCTCGGAATGTGGCATTTCTTCGCCGTACATTGGCGCGCGATACTGCACGTGTCAGTTTAAGTAGAATATGTGTCTACTTTACGTGAGTATATATCGTGTTTTAAGGAGAAATGATACTTTTACACCTTCATATTGAGCTGAATTCCATTTGTGCTGTTCATCAATCTAATGTGACTCATTTACGTGAAGCGTGGAAAACACATAAAGTATAACATTAGCAATAACACAATCATAACCAACCAACAAATCTATTTTTACATTCCTGCATACGCTTTGCTGTTTGAAGTGGTTATAGACGAAAGAGTTGACTCTTCAGCACTGTTACGTGACACGTAGAAGAAGCTTACAGGAGCTAGCTTAGCTGACTTAGTGCAATAGTATTGACAAGTTTATCATTTAAGAGGGCTTTTTTTTTTTTTTAATGCAGATTTATTTCCCCCATTTGCAGTAGGGATGCACGATAATATCGGTGGCCAAAAATTATGGGCAATTATCGACCAATTTGACGTCAAACAGATAAACCAGATAATAGAGAAATCTGCCGATAATTATCGGCAATTTGATTTCATACAGATAAACCAGATAATAAAGAAATCCAGTAATAATTATAGACATGCCACGTTGGTCCATCTGTTGTGGTTGTGGCTCATATCAATAAAATTCAGCCTCACGGTGCTTTACATAACAATGAAACATTGTGCAAAGTTAATTTTGCAAACAATTATCGGCTTACATATCGGTTATCGACATCGACACTTCTAAATTATTGGTTTATCGGTATCGGTTAAAAATAGCATTATCGTGCATCCCTAATTTGCAGTATTACCACCATGGATATGAAACATCTGCACACCCGGTAAAAAAAAACAAAAAAAAAACGATAAAATAAGGGCAACATAAATAAAAAAAATAGAAATAAAAATCTTAACCTTTCCAGCATTTATGTGATCTAAAACCTGTGCAACTGAAATGGATTTTCTGTTAAATAATTAAATGTATTTTTTTTTAAATGATTAAAAAAAATGTACACCTGACTTGTAACTGCAAACGTGGCTGTTTAGAATTAACCAATTACATTAAAGTTCATATTAAAAATGAGTCAGCCGCATGATCTGCCACTGCTAAAGTCCCTGTAAAGTGAAAATAAATTGTTGTCAATTTGACACGCCGCAGAGAAAAATGTTAGCAAGCCTGTCATGTTGGAATGAAAGTAGTGTGCATCAAATGAGGCTTCAAAATCCTGCAAAATGAAGCCCTTCGTCCTGCTGGAGAACACCGTGGGCGTGTCTGCTGAATGCGCTGAAACCGCACCCTCACTGACACGCAAATACCACTCATCTTTCTGATGCCTACATGTAGCAAAAATATATCCACGTAAATCCTCCGGGGCTTTCAACAGTCAATCAAAAATGCGCATGAGCTTTCGCGCGCAGAAAAAATATGGGATCAGCCATCACCGGGGCGCTTCCAAGCCACACCAAAATTGTGTATTTGTTACCTATATTTATCATTGGCAATGTACCTGCGATGTCTCTGTCACTGAAATGCAACCTTGCCATCAGCGAGTGGGGGCAAATCACTGCCAACAGCTTTTCAAAATATCCACCCACTCTTCTGTATTATTGTCTATTTCTTCACTTTGCTACCACCCGCTTCTTCCATGACAATCGTGCCACGATTTGCCAAAGTCCAATAAAGAATATAATGCAGCGAAATCGCAATTTAACGGCCCCGAGAACCAGCGAGACTCTGGATTTAATGGACAGGAAATGGTGGCCAGTCCACTTGACAGTAGCTGTCAAAGTCCATCACTGCCGCAATCAACAGACAGAGACTTGGTAAACGTATTTGCAGCTTGAGCTGGTGTCACAAATATACAGTACACACGAGAGTAAGCTAACAGATGTGTCAACTTAGCAGGCATGTTGGCGGGGGCGACAGTCTTATAAAAGGCAAGTCATGGAAAGCATGGCCATAGACTTCGCCGTTGTCGTATCTACCTATTTATATCTATGGCTCTTGTTTAATGTGCTGTCATCTGTAGTATGTATTAGGGATTTAACGATTAGCGCAATATCGTGATATCAAAACTATACCACAATATCGTCGTCGTCATGTTCACAATATTTAAAAGGAATACATTCGTTAAAAAAGTCAGGTTGATTTCCATTTGTGCAGTTCTAGCACCCTCTGGTGGCTAGTTTTTTTTAGTGCAATTTAATTTCTATTAGGGATGTTTTGGCCTTCTATGTTTAAAATCTATGCTAATTGTCAGATGAAGAGGAACGTAATATGCCTGTGAAGCAAGTCAATATCTGTGTGTGCGTGCATTAACCACATAACATAATAATAATAACAATGATAATAATAATAATAATAAAAAACATAATAATAATAATAATAATAATAATAATAATAACACTACTACTACTACTACTACTAATAATAATAATAATAATAATAATAACAACCTTATGGACAAAAGCACAATATTGTGCTTTTTTTAGTATGATCTCGTGCTTTGTACAATATTGTGACCTTTTTTAAATATCGCCAACCTCCCCCACAATATTGTGATAATTATCGTATCGTGAGCTTCGTATCGTGATAATATCGTATCGTGACATTTGGATATCGTTACATCCCAAGTATGTGTAAACGTCCCTCCCTCAAAAATAATATTTTTGGTCCACTGTAAACATTTGAGCTCAAGAAAACAGACTCACAAATCTCACAAAGGATCCTCGTTTATTCTCAACAAAGAAAGAATTTTCCCGGTAGAACATCCGCACGGTCACGGGCTGAACCGTGGAACCAACCACACTTCATTTCGCGTTACAAAAAAAAAAAAAAAAAAAAAAAAAAAAAAAAAAAAAAAAAAAGAGTCGACTCAACCAGGAAAAAGTAAAGGAGCTTCAGTCCTTCTCCTTCGAACTGCGCTTGTACTTGAGGCGCCACTTGATGACCTCACCCGTAAGCAACACACCCATGCAAAGGACCCAGATCCTTTACGTCTGTTACAACACATACAGACACAATCTTTCAAACTGTTTCAAGGTTTGTTTGTTTTTTAGATTTATTTACAATCATCATGTACTATACCGAGAATTGTTAGGCCACAATAACAGTACGAAATCATATTAAAAAAAACATTTAACGGTCACTCGGCTTTGACGGACGACCCCCTTCCCTTCCCATTAGTCCATTAAATCGAGGTTCCATTGTGCAGTGCAGTTAATGTATGCGGAGCCGCAAAAACCTGATACAGAGTCAAACGTTTTTCCACTGCAGCTTGAGAGTTTTTCTGCCACGCCGCTCAAAAATAACTCGTAATTGCGCCAGTTAACCACTGATGCGAGCAAAGTTTTTATATAGTGGAGGAAGGATGACTCATGCCAGACGCCCATTTAGCCCAAAAAAACATTTTATACCTTAGTTTCACAAAAGTCCTGCATAGTTCTCAGTCTTTGCATATGTTTTCAGCAATGATCTTCAAAACATGTAAAATGTAGTTAGAAACAATTTTTGTATTCTTATCGTGCCTTTTTTCCCTTTCTACCAGAAGCGTCAAGATTTTTTTGCTAACACAAACTGCTATTTTGAACTAATACTAATACTGAAACTAACAAACTAAACTAAAACTAAGCATTTTTCAAATAACTAAACTAATAAAAACTAACAGAACCACCCTGAAAACTAGTAAAAACGAACCAAAATGAAAAATTCCAAAATTATAATAACTAGGGATGGGCGAGTACCAATACCAGGTATCGGTATCGGGTCGATACCAGCCTTTTTTTCCCAAGTACTCGAGTACTCGTGACGCAGACGAGTACAAGCGAGCGACGGCAGAGGAGGAAGACGTTAAGTGAGTCCTCCTTGCCTGTAAGTGGCGCTAGCTAGCTTGCAGCAGTTTTTCACCAAAACTTCACCGGTTTGGAAATACTTCAAAATTGTGAATCTTAAACTAAAAGAGCATTTTTGTGTTTTATTTTGAGTGTTAAGACTATTGAAGAGTGGCTGTGCTGTTTTTTTTGGGGGGGTCAAAATTAAAGGAAATATATTTGTTTAAAAATATCTTTTAGTGATTTTTTTTTTTATTTGTCAAAATGTACTACTGGTATCGGCAGTTGGTATCGGTTATCGGTGAGTACTGAGGGTCTGAGTATCGGTATCGGTCTGAAAAAAAAGTGGTATCGAACATCCCTAATAATAACCCTACTGCCATATTACAAATAAATTGGTTTCTATACACTGTAGCATTTTTCTAAATATGCAAAAGCACAAATAAATTATTTGCACAATTTTTAGGACGAAACACAACTTCTCTTCATAACATTACGTGGCCCCTCGCGTCCTTCTGATTTTCTGTACGTGGCCCACAAATGAAAAAGTTTGGACACCCCCTGATATATCGTCAATACGTCAACGTGCTAAAAGTATAACAAAAAAAAAAAGGCCTGGAAAACTGAAGAGATTTTAAAGTTTACTTTTAATAACAAAGGGAAGAAAATGGACTGAAATAGTTTCATTGTACTGAAGGTAGATGTCAAATAAGAGAGCAAAAGTTCAAAATACTTTGATTGTCCTTCTGTCAGTTGTGAGGGACAGCGGCAAGATACGATATTTATCTTGCGTGGCCTTGCCTTCAGACAAAACACGATTTGAATGTATTCCGGCCGGCTATTGTGAGGTGCACGAGGAGACGAATAGCTTGGATGAGTCCGCCCGGTGATATGTAACTGCTACACAAAGTCGCTCATGCATTTCCCCTGCCTGTAATCTTACGCGCCGCCAATAATTCAGGCCAATAACAAAACGGTGACGTTTTGTGGCATTTGAATTGTTGCTTGTTGGGTTTTTTTTTCCCCCGTCAGCATTGTTCTTAAAAGTGCCCTCCCTGGGAAACTGGGAAAAGTCAAACAGCTGACGAGATGTCACCTCATGAACTCTCTCCTCGCTTTCACACACTCGCAAAAAGCCGCCACGTCTGCGATCCGACGCAATTCTCCCTCTTTTTTTCTCCTCGCACACACACACACACACACGCGCGGCGAGAAAATTCTAAGACTCGTTCTCTGACTGCTTGTCAAGCTCAAAGGAACAAAACAGGCCACAAGCTACAAAACAGTTCCTGTTGTGTTTCGTGGCTGCTGACTCTTGATCGTATCGCGTCGAGCGCCAACGTCGTGCGATGGCCTCACAAGTCGCTGCAAATGGGAACGATTTCTTCGCCGTGCATGCAAACACATTTGAAATGAAAGCAGAACAAGTGCGATGAATCATATTTGGAACGGTCACTTATGTGGGCCTCGACAGGGGTCAGCAACCTTTACTGTCAAAAGAGACATTTTAGGGCAAATAAATAAAGAAAAATGTGTTTGGAGCCGCAAAACATTTTAACATTGTGATGAGTACTTCATACTTCATTTTTCATACATTTTTAGACTTTTCTGCCTTTATGACATTTTTGTCAATTGTATTGACACATGATCATTTTCTGCCTCTCTTTCTTTTTTGGACAATTTATGGCTATGTTTCTGCCTTTTTTTTTTTGCTATCAATTTTCTGACATTTGGGGCAATTTTGTGGACCTTTTATGGCTATTTTTCTGCCTTTTTTTGCTATCAATTTTCTGACATTTGGGGCAATTTTTTTGACATTTTATGGCTATTTTTCTGCCTTTTTTTGCTATCAATTTACTGACATTTGGGGTAATTTGTGAACATTCTATGGTAATTTTCGGGAGATGGTTTTGATATTTTATGGTTACATTTTCTTTTATGACTTTTTTTTTTTATTATTCAGTTCTCTGACATTTGACATTTTATGGTAATTTTCTAGTTTTCCTCTTCTCTTTTGGATATTTTATGGACACTTGGATATTTTTAGGTATTTAAAAAAAAAAAAAACGTTTTCATCTACTGTTCATTGCATTTTTTCTGACAACTTGGACTGTGACATTGTTTGAATATTTAATTATTCATTTTTTATTTAATAATTAACTGAATATTTTATCTAAAAAAAAATAAAAAATACAAATCTAAAAAAAGGTCCAATTTGTGAAAACATCACATTAGATTAATGGTTATTAAGCGTGGTCAGTTGACGACCGATTGTTCTTGTTGTGGTTCAGAATGTTAAATTGGGATTCAGCTGTAGTAACTGCACATTATATCAACAATTTAGAATTGCTTCATTGATTTTTACCATGTTTAACTCATTCACTGCCATTGACGGAAAAAGACGTCAAATGATGCATTTTTTTTTACTGGTCTGGCAATGAATGTGTTAATAAATAACTTTTTAAAAAAAATTCAAAGTGGCCCTTGCAGCTTTCTATTTTTCTGTATGTGGCCCTCAAGAGGGAAAAGTTTGGACACCCCTGCTTTACAGCATGTACCCGCACATTCTTCTCAACTCCAACAGTAGCCGCGCGAGTGAGGATGGGCCTCGAAAAGTGCAACTGACAGATGCAATTACAGCTGGAGTCGAAACAGCGGCTCCCCGACTCGCGCAAACACCGCTGGATAGCTTTCAGATGGATTTGCTCGAATCTTGTACAAACACCGAGTCAATAATGAGGTAATGGCCGATCGTTGAGGAAGAAGCATTCACAAGTGATTCGCTCGGGGCGTTTTGCACCAGCGCCTGTCACCCGGCATAACGAGGCCACCCTGCCAATCGGATCCATTCCCACAACTGCATGCAGGTGTCTTGAGCCCTTAACACCGTCTGGAGTTGTCCTCACTCCATTTCCATTAACGCAAGCAGGAGTGGAAAAAGAAATCCCGCTAATGAAAAGCTGATAATTACGCCCTGTAATGATTCAAAAAAAAAAAAAAAACGATGAAATCAATGACAAATTTGTGTTCTGAGCAAAATGTACAAGACATTAAATTCCTTGAGCACTTTGCCGGGGATATTTATGTCTATTGCCGGCGCTTTCATTATCATAAAACGCGTTTAATATTTCCGAGCCGTGCGAGAGGGCGGCCACGCCACGAGTGATTGAGCACGCGAGATTTAGTGGCTCTTGCCGCCTCTCCTTGTCTTTCTCCAGCTGCGTCCGCGTACTTCAGAGCCATCGCGCGCGACTCGGTTGATGGAGTAGTGAGGAGGAGGTGGGGGGGGGGGGGGTGGGGGGGGGGGGGGGGGGGAGCGGCGAAGACGCGGTGCCAACCAGAGAGGCCCACCGTGCCTCGGTCCCATCTCTCCAGCTGAGGGCTTTGATTCGCCCGATTGTCTCCAATATTGAGACGCACAATAAACACAACACTTGGCGGACATTTGCAATTCTAATCAGGCCCTCTCAACCGGGCCCCGGACAACCCGGCTTCAGCCCTCTGGGATATCACTCATCTGACTGCAAAATAATGACACAATCATCGCCATGGCGACGCTCCTTTTTTCTTTTCTTTTTTTTTTGCATCCCGTGAGCGGGACACACAAGAGAGGATATTAATACACAGCGGTTCTCTGAGGACTAAATGAATCGGCGAAGAGATTAGCTCGGCTCCCAGGTTAATGAATGTGCCGTGCGGGCAAGTTCTCCAGGCGAGCATTTAGGGAAAGTTCACACAACTGCCACCTAACCCCCCTTCCCACAAATTCACTGGCAGGTCCCCACCTGCCTGTGCGAGGGACGTGCCGCAACACGATTTCAATAAACCATTTCCTGTCAACATCAGATTCCAACTAAGTGCTTAGATCAGAGATGTCCAAACTACGGCCCGGGGGCCTTTTGCGGCCCGCCGCCCATTTTTTTAGTGGCCCGCGACATATGCTAAAAAGTGGCATTTGACTCAGTTCAAATCAAATAAACACAACAAAAATGTTTGGAGATGTTCCAAAGTAAGAAGGGAAGGTGTCGAAAAACAGGTGCCATTAAAAGTTATTTTAGTTCACTAAAACTAACGAAAAAACTAAAATTCAAAAAACAAATTCATTAACGAAATAAAACAAAAAACGAAGATGTTTAAAAAAAACAAAACAAAAAAAAAAAACTAACAGAAACTACATTTTAGGTTTACAAAATTAACTAGAATTATAGCAAACATGTCCGTCGTTTTGGTCTTTGGTAATTAATTGAATGCATGAGCCTTTGGGGATGATTTTAAATGTGACTTTTAGTAGATTTATTTTGATATAAACTGGAATAATGACATCGCACCCACATAAAAAAAATAAAAATTTTAAACTAAAACTAATACTGAAACTAACTAAACTAAAACTAAGCATTTACTAAAGGACTGTCTAAAACTAATAAAAAACTAACAGAACCACCCTGAAAAATAATAAAAACTAACTAAATTAAAAAAAAAAAAAAACTCTAAACAAAATAAAAACTAAAATGAAAAATTCCCAAACTATAATAACCCTGCTGCCATATTACAAATAAATTGGTTTATATACTGTAGCATTTTTCTAAATATACAAAAGCACCAATAAAATATTTGTACAATTTTTAGGACTAAACACAATTTCTCTTCATAACGTTATGTGGCCCTTGCGTCCTTCTGATTTTCTGGATGTGGCCCTCAAATGAAAAAGTCTGCACACCCCTGGTTTAGATTGTGAGGAATCGAGCTGCCGTCTTATGACGCTACTATCTGATTTGAATGTGACGATTTCAGGCTGCGATACGATCGTAATCTGCCGTTAAGAGTCTGACTTGATCCTCGTGAAATTGTTTTTTTTTTAAGATTCGAAATCAATGCGAGTGGTTTTATCTTTTGCAAAACAGCCCTTAAAAGTCATAAAAGCCCATCTGCAGGCTTTTTACAGCATGTTTTCATTTACTCGACAACATGATGGGAATAGACGTTCGCGCGTAAATGAGAGCAAAGTGACACGCAATCATCCCAGTTTTTTTTTAGTCGATGCGTTTGCGTTAACAGTCACTCGGAAGACGGCAAATTCAAATTTATTTCGGAAAATAACTGGCACGTCTTATGAAAGCGGCTATTTGACTTGCAAATCATCCCGCTGATTCATAACAGCCGACTGTCTGCCCTCCTTTTCAAACGGATACCTGCGTGCGCGCGAATGAATGACGGGCTGTCGGCGAAAGAGACGTTATTATCCGTGTGATGCGCGTGAACGGCGAGCAGGTGCAGGGTCACGTCACTCCGTGGCGAACTGACAATGCGGACAGGAAACATTACTTTCTGATTTCCCTCTAGAGGGGAAACACTCTTGTCACAAATGTGCAGTGCTGCTGTTCAACCTCTTTTTGAAAGGTTATTCCAATATGTGCAGCAGCTAAGTATCCGTCACCCGTGACGGATACTTATTGAAAACCCCTTTTAACAGAGGCCATTTCTTTAAAACAACGTAATGACTTTTTTTTTTTCTTTTTTTTTTTTTTTTGCTTTGCTCAGGCCTTGAAGAGAAGAGTTCTGGTAAACCTCTCCCTTCCCCGTCCTTAGCCTTTGACTTTTTTCTGTGTCACAACAATGCGAGGGGGTTCGGTTCAGTGTCCTGCGGTCGATCTGTGAGTACGCTGATAAGGGAAGCTGATGGATAGGTTTAATCAGCCGAGCCCAGGGATCAAGACCACGGGACAGATCAATCAAATGCTGTGTGCTTTATAATAGAGGCGGCTTTTATCACACTCGCAGGGGTATTTGCTCGCTATATTTTATTGTGGGAAGGGACCTATTTTGGGGGAGAGAGAGGAAACGATTCAAATAAAGGAAGCGAGCGGAAGTCGAGTCACAAATTTTCCTTACAATACTACGTTCAACGTGCCCAAACTAGTCAAAACACAGCATTCTGGGTAATATTGTGTTTGTGGAATATGAATCAAGCAGTAAAATCCACTTGTTTTTATCCACCTCAAGGGGTGGCCATTTTGTCACTTGCTGTCAACTGAAAATGACATCACAGTTGCTCAGGGTTCAAGTGAGCCCGAAGCAACTGTGATGTCATTTTCATTTGACAGCAAGTGACAAAATGGCCGCCCCCGGAGATGGACAAAAACAGGTGGCTTTTGATGCTTAATTTATATACCGCAAAATAGAGACAAATCAATGTTTTGTTTTGTTTTGTTTTTGTCAGGGCTACTGATTATTAGTAGTCAATTTTTAAAGCGGAAGTCGAGTCACAAATTTTCCTTACAATACTACGTTCAACGTGCCCAAACTAGTCAAAACACAGCATTCTGGGTAATACTGTGTTTGTGGAATATGAATCAAGCAGTAAAATCCACCTGTTTTTATCCACCTCAAGGGGTGGCCATTTTGTCACTTGCTGTCAACTGAAAATGACATCACAGTTGCTCAGGGTTCAAGTGAGCCCGAAGCAACTGTGATGTCATTTTCATTTGACAGCAAGTGACAAAATGGCCGCCCCCGGAGATGGACAAAAACAGGTGGCTTTTCATGCTTAATTTATATACCGCAAAATAGAGACAAATCAATGTTTTGTTTTGTTTTGTTTTTGTCAGGGCTACTGATTATTAGTAGTCAAGGAGGCCGATAACCAATATTTGGAGCCGATATTCATTTTCACTAAAACGGAAAATATTGCTGTCAAAATTTCAAAAATAACAAATGACAACTCTCAACTTTGTTGGTTTTTTAAAAAGTATATATTAAACAACTTTTAAGATTAGCAAAATATTAGAGTTTTTATTTTCTTTATAGTCAAATGGCATCTTGTAAAATAATAACTTAAAAAAGAATAATAAAAGCTTCAACAAGTAAACAGCTCACATTGTTTTCTACATGAAATCAAGTTTTCCAAAATTTCAAAATATATGAAATGTTAAATTCTTCTTACTTAGCTTTAATTTCAATCAAAAACGGAAGGTGCAAAGAATTTCTGTGGTATGCTTAAGTTAAATGCAAATTTAGTTCTCTGAGTTTAACGCAGTTTTAAATCGATCAATTATCAGCCAAATGGTTCCTCAAAAATGATCAAAATTTTGGCCAAAATGCTGATAATCGGTCTATCCCTACCACAAACACAATATTACTCAGAAAACGTTACCGTGTTTATACTAGTGGGGACGCTTAGAACATATTATTGTAAAGAAAATTTTTACTTTGACATCCCCGATAAGTGTGATAATAATAAAGCACAAGAAAAAACGAAACGTTGATGCTTTTAATCAGCCTCCATGACATAATTAAAAACAAGAGCTCCATTTGAAATATATATATAAAAAAATCCACAAACTACATGAAACAAACACTAAATCTGCATATGAGAGATAGCCAGTCTGTGTTCTTCTAACTAGGACACTGTTTTAATACACAAGCTGCCTTGTGTGTCTTAAAAGAAGCCTCTTATCAGGCAATTTGAGTGACAGGTCTATTTTCTGTTTACTCTCAACTCGTGATTGTAAAAGACAGTTACACATGTCCCACCCAATGCCAGACAAATTATAGTTGATCTTTCTTGCCTCCCCTTGGTCGGGAGATCTTATCCCAGCGGACATACAGAAGTTGTCAGTCGCTTTCCGGAGGCCTTATTGAACACCATATTGACTGATGCAATCACGCAGACACACATCATTAGGCTCATTAACACTGAATGCAAAAAAGGGGGCGGGTGGCCCGACTGCTGTAGTCTGATAACACTCGGCAGGCAAGACGCAGGCTGTCGGTATTAAAATGAAATGTGCGCGTCAATAAATAGCTTGTTTGACACAACGCTATTCTCATTCACGCCGTTCGTTTGTGCTACGATAGTCGGGCGGATCGTGGCCTCGTAAAGACGCTCCCATGTGTTGTTTTTAGGAAGCCATTACAAACTGGGCCGTCTCCATTACAAGGGCTATCTGATCGTTATTACCGCCATCTGTAGCGCGCGCTCGAATGTTAATCTCGGCGAGCCAACCGCAGCTGACTCCTGAGCGAGCGCTCGCATCCGCGCCACCTTCCGCTCGTGCGAGTCGGCGCGCTGACGTCCAAAACGTGACAGCTGTCCCGTTGTCGTGTTGCAAGCTTTCGGGTCAACACGTTTAACTCTTAGCGCAATCTTGAAGAGGTCGAACCCCGACGAACCCGTGCTGCGCAATCTCGCCGCCAGGAACGCTCGCTCCCTTCAAAGGCTCATCACGGGACGCACGCCTAATGCAGAGGGAAGGCCGCTTAAAAGCCTCAGCCAGATATGCTGCTTTGAAGCGACTGCTGCAGTCCCTCCAACAGAAGATAAATCATTTCCCCTCCTGCTGCCATTTCAGTGTGCAAAAGGGGAGCGCCAGTCAGCTCTATTTGGTGGACACTTGTGGGCCGTCTCCAAGAAATCACGCCACCCAATTCCATCCAGTGCTGGGCAGGGGCAGGATATGAGAATATCCCAGAAGCACCGGCGCTCCGCCGCAATACATTAGGTGGTGCAACGGATCATCTTTGATCCTTGATCCGTACGGATCAAGGATCACGGTTGATGAAAAAAATCAAATCAAATCACGTGAGTTCATACATGCTGCCTACACAAAGGCTAACTTCCAAATAAAGCTTACCGAACAACACATTGATGCAAATGGCTTTGGAAGCCATTACAAACTTGTCCCTAGGCTTTTATTTTGAAGTTGGCTAATGTGGTGGCGTGACTGCTAGTTTGACTTGTCTTTTTGACTTTTCGGCATGCCTTATCGCAATTTTTATTGCCTGTAATTGCTACCAACATCAGTACAAAACCATCCCAAAACCATCGCTAATTTAGGGTGCTAAGAAACTGCAAGTTAAGTGCGCCATAATTGTATGAGACGGCACCAGTCTCCAGTATTAGCGGCTAACAACTAGCCGCTGGCAATGAGTACCCGGCTGGCAACAAGTAGTCCGACGGATTTACTTTTGTAATACTTTTTCAATGATGTGAACATAGACTAGTTTGTAATTTAGGGTGCTAAGAAACTGCAAATTAATTACGCCGTGATTGTATGAGACGGCGCCAGTCTCCAGTATTAGCGGCTAACAACTAGCTGCTAGCAATGAGTGCCCGGCTGGCAACAACAAGTAGTTTAACGGCTTTACTTTTTTAATACTTTTTCAATGATGTGGACATGGACTAGTTTGTGATTAACACTCCATGTTTCAAGGAAGAAGATTTATTAAGATTTGAGGTCTTTGTCATGCTTTCTTGTGAAGAAAAACAACGTAAATAGAACTTTGTCTTCATTTATTTTATACACTTTAAAACTTGCGCAGAGCGCGGGAAATTCAAACCTGAATCCAGTCTGAAAACTATTGGCCAGAGTAACTAAATAAATGAAGACAAAGATCTATTTATCTTGTTTGTTTTTTGCTTATTCAAAATACGATCTGATCCGTGACTCAAATTTGTGATACCATCCTAACCCTGAGTTGTTTTTTTTTTTTTTTTTTTTTCAAATCTGTTACATACATACATAGTTATGAAGATTTGAAAACCAGATCTCCATGCGCACACAAAGTCCTGACATGCGTGAGGTGCAACAATCGGGCGTACATAAATAAATGAGAAAATGCAGCAAAGGGAGTTCCAAAAAGCAGCAAGACGGGCCAGGCCCAGCGTGCATGAAGGGACCATCTGCAGAGAAACGCTTTCATCTTGGAGACAGAGGAGGAGAGCAGAGGAGTGATGTGGCGGTGCGGCTTGTCATGTTTCACGGTGGGAGACAGATGAGCAGAACAGTTAAAAGTACTCCAAAGTTTTCGACTGCACCTATTTGATATCAAAGTGTGCATTAGGATCACAGTGGAGACAGTCAAGTCGAAGCAACGTTTGGGATGTAGATCCTCCGCGCGTTCCATTCAAGATTGAAGCTATTGTGTTTGCTTTAGCAGGCCTTCTCTGCTATTTCCAATATAGGAGCGATGAGAGGCTTCCATGGCCGCGCACATCACGGGGGAGAATAAACACCCGTTTAATGGGAAGCACATGTGCGAGAGATGAAGCAGCCTCCCCTCATATGAATAGGATGAAATATAGACGTGTGCCCCACTGCGCAGCAATCACCGCCGTAAGAACTTGGCGTGGGGGGGGGGGGGGGGGGGGGGGGGGGCATCAGACCCCCGACATGCTCTCTCACTCAACACACACAGCTGCCAATATGGTCATTCTGGAGGGGATTCATGAGGAGGCCGGTGTCTGACAGTGACATCTCCATTCACTCTTGAATTCTTCGTCGCGCCTCCCAACATGCGAGGACACATTTTCAGCCATGGACTTTTAGGGCTCAGACCGGCCCACTTTAATTCATATTTTAATAAACATATCTGTTACGTTCTGAGGTTGGATCCCAAAACGCAGACACAAATAAGATTTGAACTATTTATTTACGTAACATCGAGAGGCGTAGAACAACCTGACTAGACGAGAAACAATGAGAATGCATCGAGAACCACGAGACGCCAAGCCCCCTTGGGCTGTGGAGAGGCACAGAGGAACCGAGGTAATACTCCGACAAACACACACTTCTCGGGTTGGCTAAAATCAGTGCTTCTCAATTATTTTCTGTCATGACCCCCTAGTGTCTAGCACCCCCTAGTGGCTAGTTTATAAGTGCTATTTAATTTTCATTAGGGATGTTTTGGCCTTCTTTGTTTAAAATCTATGCTAATGTCAGATAAAGGGGAACCTAATTAGCTTGTGAAGCGATAAATGTGCGCTTGCATGAGCAAGTAAGTGCCTCAATATTGTGATTAGAGATTGTAAGATGGTTTAGATGCATTGCTGTTATGTACAAAATCACAATATTGTTGTTGGTTTTTTTTTTTTAGTATGTGCTCTCTTTTTTACAATCTGTTTTTTAAATATCGCCAACGCCCCCACAATATCGTGATAATTATCATATCGTGACCTTCGTATCGTGATAATATCGTATCGTGATGTTTGGATATCGTTACATCCCTATTGATTATATGTGGGGCTCTGCCTGCGAGATTTTGAAACAATGTGTGGGCTCCTGCCTGACGATTCACGGCCTGAACTATAGGACGGCCCACCGGGAATTGCCCCCCCCCCCCCCCCCCAGTCCATGCCTGCACAAACACATACAGAGCACTAGAGGAAGTGCAGAGCGGGCATTTAACAAAAAAAAAAAAAAAAACATTTTCCCCGCCGTAGGTCTCTGTGGGGTTTAGCATGGCATTATGTGAAGATTAGACTTTAGAGTGCTCAGCTATCTGATGTCATTGTTGGTTTTACGTAGTCTGGAAGGCTTGTGGAACTCAGACCTCACGGCAGGCCCATTTCTCTATAAACAAAACGCCGCGGCTTGTCGTGGTGATTGATAGCAGGTTCCTATTGTATCTGTCTGCCGTACGGCTGTATCGGAAGACGAATTAGCGGGACAAAAACTCACGGAAAAAAAGGCTCCGCATCTGACTCCATCAATCAAGTCGGCAATCAAAATAATTCAATTAAGAGACTTAAATCCTGCTGGCTTGCGAGTCCCCGCTCCAACAGGCCAGAGACAAACTCAATTTACTGACAATCCATACATGATAGCATTAACTCCACTTTAAGGCTCCAATGTTTTTCCATTACTTACAGTTTCTAAATATCCCGGGACATTCAAAGGAAATAGCCGAGTTATACTGTTTACTTCGGGAGGGGAAAAATTCAAGGGATAAAGTAAACAAGGACAACTTTAATGAAACTGCAGACGGGCAGCCTGGACGGCTAAACTAATTTGCAAGTTCTTATTTGCAAAACATAAGAAAGTCGAGAGATGTTTCTCATAATAGATCGGCTAAACGGCCGTACGTCACAGATGCGGCGCTTGTGCGGGGACTGAGAGGAGGAGGCTGCTGAATATGCGTGTAATTGTCTTTCTCTGCCGTTTCCGAGGTGTGAAAGGGAATGCGGCCCTGCGCTGCGGCGTCCCGGGGAGCGCCGATTGAAGCGTCAGTCACAGCTGCCACACGGGGCCCCGGCGAGCAGCAAATCCCAGGACCGGCCCACGCGGTTAGAGGGGCCGGGCCCGGGCCCGGGCCTGGGAGCGGCGGGAGTCCCACAAGGCCTTTTCTTCCAGCTCCTCGCTAAACACGAGGGGGAGCAGCTTCATGCTGGGAGTTTGCTTAGAAAAGGCGGAGCCAAGACTTGGCAGAATGGGTTAACCAACGCATACACAACGCGCACGCACTAACTCAAAGGCTGTTTGGGGCTGTTGCCAGTGGGCGCGGTGGAGGGGGAAGGACAAATATCAAATCATCTATAAATTTGGGGAACATTTCTCGCCACACACACACACACACACACGTGAGAGAGGGAGGGAGCTTTGAGGGCAGCAACTAAATTACTGGAGGAATGATGTTTTTGCTGGGGGGCCCAGAGAGCCGAATGGCGGCAAAGTCCTGAGGATTATGCACTGCACCATTTCCATGCTCCCCCTAATAGTCTCCATGTTCTGCCTCTGTATGCCGTAGATGGATTATGATGCTTTATAATTAACATGGGTATGTATGTTAGGGAAGAGAAAGGGGGGGGGGGGGGGCTATCACAGACCACCCATCTGCCATGCTGACACTTTACCGGCGGATCCCTCGGGAAAAGCGGGCTCCTATATTCCATGACTTTATCATTCTATCTTTCTATTATCTTACCACTCCATTCAATTACACTGTCACTCCATTAGTGTACTCATAACAGTGAACAAAGAGCTCCATGATGATCATTGATGAGATGTTCAGAGCCCGTTTGGTGCGGCCATGATTCAAGACTTGCAGTCATATCTCAAGTCAAAGTACTTTGCTGCTAATTTCATTCTCTTTCTGGGCAACAGTGCACAAGTGCCAAGAAATGTTCCGCAGATCACATTGATTGTACTTCTCAACATAATGACCACGATATGTGCAATCTAATGGCATCCAAGACCACAACTGTATCGAATATTCTGTCTTTACAAAGATACTCGTGTTGATACATTTATTTGGAATGATTTGGAAACAGACTGCAACATGTACAGTATGTACCGTATACATGTATTTGTCTTATCAAAATGTTGGTGACGACTCCAAGAATAATGCAATCTTCAAATGTGAGTGTTTATTGTGTTAATTTGGATTGAATAGCATGACTATAATATTGTGGGAGTGGGGCTTCATTTGTTTTTGTTTCAGAGAGGGTAGGTACAAGGTACATGATCACACGTTCAATAAAACTATGCTGCAACTTGGGTAATGTAACGATATCCAAACATCACGATACGATATTATCACGATATGAAGGTCATAATCCGATAATTATCACGATATTGTGGTGAGGTTGATACAAAAAACGTCACAATATTGTAAAAAAACGAGCTCACAACAACAAAAAAAACCACACACAATATTGTGCTTTTGTACATTACTGCAATGAAAAATATAAAAATATAAATATATATAAATAAAATATATATAGTGAGACACTTACTTGCAAATGCACGTATTGAGTTCCTACACATATTGACTCGGTAGACAAACAAATTACGTTCCCCTTCATCTGACCATTAGTGTAGATTTTAAACATAGAAGGGCCAAAACATGCCTTATGAAAATTAATATATTTAATATTGTGACATGACAACGATGATATATTGTGGCACTTTTAATATCGCGATATCACGGTATTGCCGTTATCGTTACATCCCTTAGCTGCAACACACACAAAAAAAATCACAATGTGTTTGTAGCCTTCAAATCAACACTCAGACCACAAAAAACATTAAAAAAAACAAAACAAAAAAACAAGATAAATAAATGCAGCGATGAGTATCATTGTCTCATGAAATCCGCGAAGTAGTTAGCTTTATGTTTTACAACTCTTATAAATGTTTTAAGGCTCTAAAATCCCCGACCGCACAATTTATACACTTTTCTCATTGAGGCATTTACATGTTCTCACATTTCTCTCTTGTTCAAACATTGACAATGTTCAAACCTTCATAAATTTTATAAAATGGGTATATTACTGTAAAAAAAATATGCAAAATTGCACTTAAAAAAAAATCCGTGATACAGCGAGACCGCGAAAAGTGAACCGCGTTATAGCGAGGGAAGACTGTATAGCTAAATAAACTAATTTGTAAATTAAATCCTTTGTAATTCAAAATCCCACATATGGGAAACTTAAAATCTTCAATTAACCTCAGAAGCATGTCAGGTGAAGTGAGGAACATGCAAACTCTGCACAGAGATGTTCCAAAATTCAGTCAAACACGTATCTGCTAACTATGAGGCAGACATGCTAACCGCTAACACACCACACCGTTGAATTAAGGCTCAACCTTAAAACCAGAAGTATAGTGTAGTACTAGTACCTGGAATGACCAAAGACCGGTAGTATTGTGCCACAAGGCATCCAGTCTGCCGTAAAACAGAAAGATGGGAACGAGTACTAGTAGTAGTAGTAGAAGAAATAAGCTAGGCTAGCCGTTTGCTTATCTGGTCATGATAACAGCAATGCGTGTGCTTCTCTGTGTCATTTCTTTACTTATGTGTTGCAAAATATATGAACAATCAACCAGGTGAGCATCCATTTATGAAACCAGGCAACAGCAAAAGCTTCAATTCACTTCCTGGTTAACATTCCAAATCGATCACAGTGTGAGCCTCAGCCATCCTGACTGTTGACCTCACACACGCACACACTCACCATGATTTTTTTTTTTTTTTTAAATCACCGACATCGAACATTCACCACGATCGGCCCCACCTGTTTTCATAACTGATCGGTATGAGAGGAGAAAAAAAAAAAAAAAAAAAAAAAGAACTCAACACACCCACACCACAAGATAATCGTCAGGATTATCTTGACTGCCAACCAATAATTGTGCCTTTGCTGACCTTGGTTAAAAAAAAAAGGGAGGAATCGAGTTAAAGAACAGACAATTGTGTTTATGGTAGCAAGCTTTAGTTAAATATATCTCTGTGGTCAGTTGAAGTACATTTTCTGGGGTATTATGTTCATTTTGGTTGGTGCTGTCTACAGTTTCAAAAGTTTTCAATCTAAAGTATAAAATATATATATATATTTTTTTTAATCATTGTATTTGTGCTTTTAGTAACTTTTTCCTAATTAATTCAAATGACACCATAAACGTTCTTTCATGATGAATGTTTTCTTATTTGATATTTTGGTGTGTGAAATCTATTAGCATCCATTTCAAGGTCCTAATCTTAAAAAAAAATAACGACGTTTCCAAAGTTTGGAAAAGCACTTTCCTGTGACAGTGATACTTTTTCTGAGAAGGGCCATGTAAGTTAACATTTTGAGAAAACAACTTGTCCTTCCAATGCTTCCTTTGCTGGACGCTGTAGTTCCCCTTCCCTCAAGTCCAAGCACAGCAAATACCAGCGTCCCCACAAAAGTCCTTGCGCTGCCACAAAATGTAGGAAAAGACATCCGTCCCCGCCCGCATGCCAAACGACATCGTCATGACGTCGTACGGGACGTGCTGTGAAGTTTGCCGGCCGCCCTGCCCTGCAGTTTGCAGTTTGGGCCCCGCTTCTGATGAGGTCCGCCTCGGCTGCACGGCGCGGCGGGGGGCTCTCGGGGAGAGAACGGATGAAGTCGGTCCGAACGAGGAGGTGACGAGTTCTCCGGCGGGAGCCGCGAGGGTAATGGTTTTAGAGATGGCTGTCACACAGATCCGTTCCACTGTCCGACACCGGCGCTGATCTCCAGCAATCCAAAGCCGCTCGCTTTTCAATCGCTCAACTTCTCTCCCCGCGTCCCCCCCACTGCTTCTTTTATTCCATCGCCTTCCACCTCGCGCTGACACATGGAAGTAATCTGGGAGCTGTACGCTGGTCTGAAAGGATGTGTGGTTGAGCCCAGGGCTGTGTTTCAACGCTTCTATATTAGCTTCCTTTCCTCTGCTGCTTAATCCCTTTCATTTTCTTCTGCTCTTATGTAAAAGAACTCAAACGGCAAAACAAAGGCCGACTTTGCGCATTCAACGTTCTCTCTACTTCCTGTAACTCCGCATAGCAATATTTTCAATTAATTCAGCCCGAGCGCGGACCAGCAGACAAGCAAGAAACGTCCGAGGAAGATTTTGTTTTGTTTTTCCCGGGGCTGTGCCGGCGCTTGGCTGATGGGAACTTCCTCCCACTCGCTGCTAGCCAGGCTTCTGTCTTAACGAAGGCCGCTTGCTAACAGCCTGTAAGGCAGCCACTGTCGGTTGAGCCACTCCACAGTCTTCCTCAACACTTTCGCAGGGGCGCACTGGCACACTCCTCACACTTCCTTAAACGTTCCCACTGCGGCTGAACAAAGAACAATAGCACGGCGGCGGCGGCGACATTCTCGAGCACTTCGTTTGCTGCCGGCCATAAGCTTTACACTTGCCCCTTTCACATGCAGCCTTCGTGTGTTTTCGCCAGAGTGTGAACTTAGCACAGTAGCAGAAATTGTACTGACTTTTTGGTCGCTCCAAGTGGTCCTCGCAGAGCAGTTAAATCAAATTGGCAGGTTCTTTATGGTAATTATACCTTCTCAATAATGCGCTGGATTGTAACGAGTTGAGGTGCAGTTTTTATGTGCGAAATTCAACAGTCAACTGAGAAGTGTTCCAGTATCAGCAGTTAAGAGTTTCTATAATGGTCATTTGGGAGATTCTAGTTTGTCATAAAATGTTTTTGGTGCCATTAAGAATTATGAATTGAACCACACAAAGAAAGAAAACAAAAATCACCACTATCACCAAACTGGCAAAAGTCATGAGGACAAGAATGTTATTAAATATTAAAATAAACAACTAAATTGCATAATAGGTTTTGTGGCATTATTACCTCACAGGTTAGTCTATAACCTTATTAAAGAATTGCAAATAATTTTGTGTTTGTGTTTTTTTTTTCCATTCTTTGATGTCAAAACTATTAAAACATAACTAACAAAAAAACAACAACAACATTTCGATACTTGACTCATTGAGCCATTTTCAGCAGTAAAAAGTTAATATTTTGTCCAGAATGAATTTGATACCTTCATTATTTTTTATCGACAATGAACACCTTTAAAAAGTAAATTTTCTACTTGCTGTCGACTGATGATGACATCACCAATCATGGCTCAGTTTACTGACCAAACCCAGAAAACAGGCGAGCCATGATTGGCCGTTACCTACTTCTTCAGCACAGGTGATGTCATCATCAGTCGACAGCAAGTAGAAAAATTACCTTTTAAAGGTATTAATTAGACATTAAAAAAATAATGAAGTTATCAAATGCTTTCTGGACAAAATATTCACTTTTCACTGCTGAAAATTGTTCAATGAGTCAAGTATCCCTTTAAAAGTTAAAAAAAAATATTTCCTTAAAATATGTAAGCACACCTTTTTGTACTAAAACTAATTCCAGTTGTATGTGTGATTGTGTGTAATACATTTGTCTCACATCCTAATGTTTTGTTTTTGTTTTGTTTTGTTTTTTAATAAGGAATGGGCAAGTATTGATATCAGGTAGTATTGCGCCAATGCCCATTACACACCCTTATTTCAAGGTATCGGTACTTGCGACGGAAATTGATATGCCATTATGGGATATATAGGTATTTCTTTAAAATGATATGTCATTGTTTTGTTTTGGTATCAAAAGTACTAGTATCAGTATTTGGTATTGGTATCGGTGACGACTAAGGAGTTGAGTACCCGTATCGGTCTTGAAAAAAAAAAAAAAAAAAAGTAGTAATGAACATCCGTATTTATTTTTTTATTTTATTTTTTTTTTAACATGGCATAAACAGGATTGTCTGTGGAATAAGCTAAAAGTAAAAAATAAAATCCAATCCAGTCTGGTTAACAACCTACTGGAATGACCATTATGACTGTGTTTGAGGAAAAAAAAAAAAAAATCAAAATCATGAATGACTTCAGCATTGGCCGCTGATCATTTCAATTAATGATCTGTCCATCAAGTAATTAATATGCGATGAATCACGCCGGCAGAGGCCCGTCTTTATTGCCGGTCATTTATTACATTCAGCTGTTGTTCCAGTTGTGAATCAGTCCTATAATATGTCTTCAAAGAAAAACCAACTGTAGCTCATGTCACGTCGGCCGGGCGGGAACACATGGAGTATGCACAGAGGATAAGAAGAAAAAAAACAAAACAACTTAAAATGAGTTTCAAATGCAACTCATGTCACAGAACGGAGCTGAGTTGGGAATGCGCGACTGCTTGAATAAACACAAATGATTCATCAATAGCACAGAAAATCAGTATGATCAGTTTTCAGTGACGCAGCAGCCAAACCACCAACGGATAAAGTGACTCCATCTGGATTGAAACCATGAGGGAAAAGAAAACATTCCCCGAAATATCCCAAGGAGCCGCTACTCCTTTTTCTGGGCCCAGGTGTGCGTGTCGTTACGCGGCCCTGAAACAACAGACATGTCGACGCAGACAGAAGCGCACGCACATAAAAGCAAATGCAGCTGTCGTCGTCGTCGTGAGACACGGGGTGCCTTTTGCAAGCAGCGCGCCAGTTGCTTTGCAAAAGTATTCCTTATAGGTCGGAGCCGCTTCTCCGACTCTCGGAATGGGGCTCGGGCTCTAAAGTCCTCCCTGCATTGTAATAAGATCTCGATCAGAGGGAAACACAATCAGAGTAGAAGGATTGTAGGGGGGGGGCGCTAAGGTGCATATCGCGGGGATAAAGGGGGCAAGCAGGCCTCTGACCCTCTCAGCGGTGACCCGAGCAGCAGAGGGGAGCGCCACGCAATCCAGCGAATCCTGTTGCTGGGCTTGTGCTGTTTCTGCTTCTTGCTCAACAGGTTGTGGCAGTTTTGGATTTAGCAAGCACGTTTGTTTTGTTTTTTTAAAACCTCCACCTGTGTTTTGAATATTAATTAGCTCAAGTCAAAATATTTTCCCGGTGTGGCTTTAAACACAGTTAAGAGAGTTTGTTTAAAAAACAAAACAAAACGACAGGTTCTTTAAAAGTAATTGCTCATTGTAAAAACATTTTACCCTTTACCTTATCAAGCTAATTAGGAAAAAAAAAAATTGAAGTTTAAGAAGAATTCCTATCTGAACCGAAAGAAAATGTATCACCCTTTTTGTACTTTTAACAACCTGCTATCAAAATGTTATTTTCCCCTTTAATAAGATGTTAAAGATGAGTGCTAATCAAACCCACATTAGTCATGAAATTTAGTGAAGCATTAAAAGCAAAGCAGTCAACTGTTAAAAAGTGAGTCAGCCAGCTAAGGTCGACAAGCAACGTTGCTGCGAGAGTCTCAGCAAAGACGGGCTCGTGTTGACCTTTCCCAACACAGAAACCTCTCTTATTTTTTTTTATTTTTTTTATTTTGTGGCCTTCAAATGCAAGTCAGAGGCCAAAAAAAAAAAAAAAGATGGTTTCCAAGCCTCAGCAAAATGCGAGTTCAACATCAGTGCAGCAGACTGTTGGCCAGCCTGCAGCCGTTGTCTTGCTTTATTATTTCAGAGGTGTGCAAGAATGTTTCCCAGCCTCTCCCGTCGTACTGTTTGCCTCCTGAGCTGCGGCAAACGGGCCGCCATGACTGCGGGTCATGAGGTAAATATTAGCTCGGGAGGGTTGGACTGGAGGACGTGCAGGAGCCACTCGCGGCGACCTTGTCAGATTATCATTAAATTGGCATCGCTGCGAGCATTCCTGGGCGCGCTCCGTGTGTGTGCGTGCGCGACAGGACGTGATCAGTCATAACAAAGTGACATTTTCTGGAGTAATCCCACTCAGCTAAATGAGAGCTAATCCGATTTGCTCTGATCAAATGTTACTGTCTTTTTTTTTCTTTGTTTGAACAAGCCAAGACATTGAAACTTCCAACATCCTTCTCCCTGAAATAAATATCAACTATCTATCCCAAACATTTGTCAAAATGTCCTTCATTAGTTATGAGGAAAATAAATGATCAATTTACTATCAACTTTTTTTTTTTTTTAAACAATTTTGTTCTGTTTTGTTTTTTTATTCAACTTTTCATAGCTGACACCAGGCTGCTCTTCTTTATGCCACAAGCTAGTTCAACAGCGCCCCTGCTGGTTTGGCCCAACCAGTGCACTTCATTTTGTCTCAGTTGCTTCAAGTCGTGATTGATTCACAAACAATTCCAATTCCATAGGCTCAACAGTAGGTCTGCCTCTATCAAATAGTTTGGTATTAAAATATCCTACTGAAAATGTTATCAAATAATCGGGTATTTGGATAAAAACTACAAAATAAATATTTTTGTTTGGAATTGTAAAAAAAAAACAAAAAAAAAACAAAACAAAAAAACACTACCACTTAATGAACAACCAACTGTTTTTTTTCATTTTTTGGAACTTATTTTTTTTTTTTTTACTTAAATTTAAACTGCGCTTTTATACAAATCTCTGCCCATAGATTTTGGTCTGAGACGAATTGCCGTCAGAGCTACATTAGTGATTTTGACGACTAAAACAGCACATTGTTAAAAAGTAATCAGCAGAAAGGGTAAACTGTGTTAGGCTGTCAGTATTAAAGTGTGCTAGTTGAGTCATTTAAGTCTTTTATATTGCCTTTGAAAAGCATTCAGACGCTAGCAGCTAGTGCTCCTAGCCGCCAAACAGTAAACAATAAAATGTCAGCGGAATTAAGTCTTTTTTAGCATAGGACAAAGTTTTGCTGTTGACGTCGGTAGAAAGAGTTTGTGACAGCTAGCGCTCCTAGCCGCTAAACAATAAGCAATAAAATATCAGCAGAATTAAGTCTTTTTAGCATAGGACAAAGTTTTGCTGTTGACGTCGGTAGCAACAGTTTGTGACAGCTAGCGCTCCTAGCGGCTAAACAATAAGCAATAAAATGTCAGCGGAATTAAGTCTTTTTAGCATAGGACAAAGTTTTGCTGTTGACGTCGGTAACAACAGTTTGTGACAGCTAGCGCTCCTAGCGGCTAAACAATAAGCAATAAAATGTCAGCGGAATTAAGTCTTTTTAGCATACGACAAAGTTTTGCTGTTGACGTCGGTAGCAACAGTTTGTGACAGCTAGCGCTCCTAGCGGCTAAACAATAAGCAATAAAATGTCAGCGGAATTAAGTCTTTTTAGCATAGGACAAAGTTTTGCTGTTGACGTCGGTAGCAACAGTTTGTGACAGCTAGCGCTCCTAGCGGCTAAACAATAAGCAATAAAATGTCAGCGGAATTAAGTCTTTTTAGCATAGGACAAAGTTTTGCTGTTGACGTCGGTAACAACAGTTTGTGACAGCTAGCGCTCCTAGCGGCTAAACAATAAGCAATAAAATGTCAGCGGAATTAAGTCTTTTTAGCATACGACAAAGTTTTGCTGTTGACGTCGGTAGCAACAGTTTGTGACAGCTAGCGCTCCTAGCGGCTAAACAATAAGCAATAAAATGTCAGCGGAATTAAGTCTTTTTAGCATACGACAAAGTTTTGCTGTTGACGTCGGTAGCAACAGTTTGTGACAGCTAGCGCTCCTAGCGGCTAAACAATAAGCAATAAAATGTCAGCGGAATTAAGTCTTTTTAGCATACGACAAAGTTTTGCTGTTGACGTCGGTAGCAACAGTTTGTGACAGCTAGCGCTCCTAGCGGCTAAACAATAAGCAATAAAATGTCAGCGGAATTAAGTCTTTTTAGCATAGGACAAAGTTTTGCTGTTGACGTCGGTAGCAACAGTTTGTGACAGCTAGCGCTCCTAGCGGCTAAACAATAAGCAATAAAATGTCAGCGGAATTAAGTCTTTTTAGCATAGGACAAAGTTTTGCTGTTGACGTCGGTAACAACAGTTTGTGACAGCTAGCGCTCCTAGCGGCTAAACAATAAGCAATAAAATGTCAGCGGAATTAAGTCTTTTTAGCATACGACAAAGTTTTGCTGTTGACGTCGGTAGCAACAGTTTGTGACAGCTAGCGCTCCTAGCGGCTAAACAATAAGCAATAAAATGTCAGCGGAATTAAGTCTTTTTAGCATACGACAAAGTTTTGCTGTTGACGTCGGTAGCAACAGTTTGTGACAGCTAGCGCTCCTAGCGGCTAAACAATAAGCAATAAAATGTCAGCGGAATTAAGTCTTTTTAGCATACGACAAAGTTTTGCTGTTGACGTCGGTAGCAACAGTTTGTGACAGCTAGCGCTCCTAGCGGCTAAACAATAAGCAATAAAATGTCGGCGGAATTAAGTCTTTTTTAGCATAGGACAAAGTTATGCCGTCAGTAGCAACAGTTTGTGACACAAATAAGCGCCCTAATCATAGTTAAAACTACGAGTCAAGTCAATCGTTACTCTACGACTGCCAGGAACAACTTCAAAATAAAAGCATACCGTATGATAAACAATTATTGCTGCAGTCAGCTGTAAATAAGCGAGTATCCAAGGCAGGAAAAAAAATTTTAAAACCGGGGAACTCAAATTACTCGTGGACTCATTTCACCCGTAATTAACAGAATTTTTAATGATCCGTTAATGGATTACCGTCTGTACCCTGAAGTAAAAGTTTGACTCTTTCCCACAATGCACTTTTATCATGATGAGCTTTGCTGTTCAAACACTTTGGAAAGAAATCAATTAAGTAGACTTCAGTTATTGATAAGACGGGCGCCAGAGTTTCTAACGCATTCAAATCTAGAACTAATGGAGCACCAGCAGCGACGTGTACATAAACGCAGGCACACACCTAAATAAAAATAACAGGGCCAGCCCTCCTGCTTTCCTATACTTAGGCTCATAACTCATGGCCTGCGGGGAGGTGCGGGTATTGTTATATTTGGTGTCTATGTGGTACAGTGTGCAAGCAGAGGGCTGCATTAATTTATTAGTCGAGACAGCAGCTTTCCCCAAACTGGGAACAGAAAGTAAGACATCATAAATCGAGATAAGTCACCTGATAGTGTACTGTATTGTACATTGCTGTGTTATCGCAGCAGGGCGATTTAGGCCCTGACACAGATGGATTTATTAAAAACACACACACACAAAACAACAATGCTGATTGCTGTGCAAGAATTCCTTTTTTTTTTTTTTTATTGGTCATCAGACAGCGCTGCTGACGGATATGTTTCAGAAGCAAAACAGGTTTGTCTGTTGTTATTGCCGAGCCTGCAAACGGCAAGATAATTGTCTATTGTTTTCAAAGCACACAGCAGCAGGATAATTAGATCGGGGGGAGAACATTTTGCCGAGCGACTTATTGTTCCACTGTGAACTTTATGAAATATTCGGTCAGCGTGGGGAGTTGACGCCGAGCACAGTGGAGAAACAGATGGACGAATAATCTTCCACTCCCTACAAGCGGCGTGGCAACTTTTGAACAAATTCCCTTCAGGTGACATCAACAATAAATCAATAAATGTAATAAATGTCACGTTGTTTTCTTATTTGTCTCGAACCTGCTGAGGGTGTTTAATGAGTTCAACTGCAGCATCTGATTTTGATTCTTGCTTCTGAAATCAAAGTGGACGGGTCGGGCATGCGGCCTTTAGGGTCTGACCGTGACCTCACGCACATTCTGGACACATTCTGTTCAAATATAAATACACAACTAATATTCCTACCCACCGGCTGCACAACAAGCTCCTATGACATGTGACATTTAGGGGATAAATCAATTCTGGCCTCACTTGCCGTTGAAGGTCAGCTCTCAAGCTCCAAGCACACAGAGGCTATTTTTGTTTGTTTTTTTGTTTCTTTTTGCTAAATTTCCCCACAAGGCGCGAGCGATTCAACACCACGCAAACACGGGAGTTGAGTCTGAGAGGGTGATAATTGCTACCAGAATGTATTTTATTATAAGCAGTCTGGGCTCACACTGCTGCGTTTTGATGAGAATAATAGGATCTTTTCCCAGCAGCTTGCATCTGAGAACCTCAGCCCCAATTTCCCTGATTTGATGAACAGGACGTCAACCTGGATCCAAGTGCAATTCAGCTCCCAAGCGTTTCGAGCACTTATTCTTCCCTCTCTGCTATCTGAAACCACGGCGATTTTGGAAGGGTGCAAAGCTTCTTTCTCAGAACACCTGGAACAAACTTGAGTCGTTTAGCTGCGCTACAACTTTTGACTTGTATGTTTGGTGCATTACTTATAATCTAGATCCTGTTGATTACAACAATTAGGAGAAATGGGAGGAAATGAGTGGAAAATTCTCAGAACTCCCACACAGTCTTGATTACAGCAAAAATACCCTTAATGTAGCGTATAAAAGGTGCATGTTAAAATTTGTTATAATGAACCATTTATCATGGCGCCCGTAGTGAGGTATTGTTTATAGTGTGCAAGTGCGTAGCTGGTGGTTGAAATTAATCAGCACAAAACGATATTTCAGTTAAGCTGTGAATAATTGCCACATTTCACAGAACATTTAAACCAAGGCTGCACCCTGGCAAGTTTTCTGTTTCCTCCAATACGCACGCACCCAACGAGTCAAAAATAATAATAATAATAAATGAAACGAGAGACTTACTTGGGATTTTGCGAGCTCCAAATGATGGTCTCCAGAGATTTGGCAGAAAGTAGCACCGTTTTACACGTCAAGATAAAGATCCAGAGATAATACTTCCAACAAGCCAGTACTGCCATGCTGATGAATGTGCACACAACGCAGAGTGGGGAGCCGAGAAGGTTGGGACACAACGCCCAGCACGGCAGCGCGGAGCCGGACAGCCTTTATGAGAGTGTGGGCCGGTGAGAAGGTGAGCGTCGGTCAGTCGGGAGCATGTGAGCTCGCTATCACATTCATGTCCTTGTGGCCAACTTCGTGGGGTCTAGTCCGGGCCCAGTGTCCTTGACTGAACCCTCGCTGTCGGTGGACGACAAGAGTCCTGGATGGCCTGAGACCGACGCGACCTTCTGGTCAAAAGAAGCAAACTAAAAGAAATGGCAGCTTTAAAAGGATGGGGGGCGCACAGTCAGACAGCTTTGTCAATTCTCGGCTCTCTGTCTGTCTACTGGTACCTGTCGCTGCCTCCACATCCATCCATCAGTCACAAGTCCGGTTGGGGGTCCAGCAGCTCCAATGCATTCCAGGGTGCTCTTTCACTCCCCGCTGTTCTTATTGGGAATGAAGTGAGTTTCTATTGTAAATATCCCTCCGGTCTCCAGGGGCTGCTCGGCGTGCGTTCCTGCCGGGTATGTGCTCAGACTCGGACACGCTCCTTGGTCCAAATTTCAAAAAAATAATAATAATAATAATAAAAAATACGAAACAAAAGCACTTGTGTGTGTGCGCCTGCGCTGGCGGACAAAACAAAAGAGCAAGGTGAAGTCAGCTCGCTCAGTGACTCCCAATCCAGCCGCTTCCTTGCATGCCGGTGGATTTCTTTGGCCGTGTCCAAATCGCACTCACTCGGCGGCTCCAGTCTGACTGTAACCCGAGCTGAAGCGAGTTGGGCTTTGGGGACCGCCCACCGCGCACCTATCAGCCAATCACATCGCTCGCAAGCAGGAAGCGATGGCATTTCTCGGGGGGGGGAGGGGAGAGGCGAGGAGCGGCGCACCAGTGTTGATTGGGCTGAGCCTCCCCCCCCACCCCCAATACCCACGCCACCATCCACCACCAGCTCCTCGACCCAAATTCAAATGGACTTTGCTATGACTTTTCGTCATAGCGAAACCTCCGCGTTGCATGACAGCCTGGTGGACTTTCAACTCTGGCCCCTATAAATTCAAACTTGCCGGAATATCCCTTTAACACTCGCCCATAAACATATCTCCAGTGTTGACGCTGAAATAAATCTAACTGACTGACTATCATTTCTGTGTAAACAAAACGTCTAAATCTGTATCACTTGGGAGTGTTTCAAATGTTTCCAAGTGACTGTATAGAATTACAGTGGCAGTTATTCTGGTCCTGCCTTTCTCCTCTTTGAAGGGAATGGTGATTAATGGCCTCTTTGGATCTCTTTCGAGTTGTCCCCTTTCGGGATAATGAACTGCATGAGAACTTATCCTCCAGTGTTTAAAGACAATAGCGGGCCGGTAGCCTATAGTCACTGCAGGCCATTCATTCACTGAGGAAGAAATGCTTGACACATAATTGATCATGTCCATGTCTGTGCCCCCTTTGTGAGTGTGCTGTGTGTGTGTTTAGTTTGGAACCAGACGAGAGCTTCGACTCATTTTTGACCAGGTTTGGTCAAGCAATACTGCCCCCTAACGTCTGTGATGATCAAGAGGAATGTGGGGCGAGCATGTTGCATGGTGCTTCTCCCAAACTTTATTGAGCCAAGGCACATATTTTACATTAGGAAAGTCTCACGGAACTCCTCCAAACAAAAAATCTCACAAAAAGTGCATGCAAAGGTCAGTTCGAGCATTTAATTCTTCTGCTTGTCACTGGCAAGTCGCTGGCATAGAACAATGATGCACTGTTGTGATAATAATTTTCAAGACAATTAACAAAATGACATAATTTACCGCAGCACACCCGATGAGCTCACGCGTGTGTTTTCAAAAATGTTTTCTAGCTCCATCAAGGAGATTGCGTTTTCGTCTTTGTTAACAGGCTAATAAAAAGTCTACAATAGTCTACTGTTTTCATTAAAACTAGCCATAGGCTATGGAAGAACCCATTAGATGTTGCGAAAGAGCCACATACTCCCCAATCAAATTAATTTTTTTTTTTTGTAAACAATGTTTTTTTTTAAGTGAGTTTTTCTTTACTCCTTTTTTTATTCTATTTTTTTTTTTTTTTTTTTTTTAAGAAATTTGATATCAGTACTAGTAACCAAATGGAGTATAGTTACCAATCCAAATACCAAGTATGGATACCACTGGTAGTCTTGATAGGCATCCCTAAAAAAAAAAATAAAAAAAAATAAAAAAAAAATACACAAAGGCCTGATTATTTGATGTATCAAAAGCTTGTCCTATTTTATTATTATCCTCATTTGTCATCCCTCTTGGGAAAACCACCCGGGCCAATAATAAAAAAATGATTAACAATTCCAATATATTTGTTTTTGTTTTTTTTTAATCGTAAATTCCTATGTGTGTACTCATCACCAAGTTCCACCGAGCCACTGACTGTGACTGTGACATGAAACGGAATGACGACCAATTAGTAAGTGACCTGAAGCTTAGGATGTTACAGGACACAAATAGATGAGCAACTGGTAATTCAGCGCATTAGTAGAATGAACACTAGTAGAACGACTAGTATCTCATTAGTGAAGTTATTTTTTGGACTGCCTTCCAGTACTAAATTCCTTTTTTTTTTTTTTTGTTGTATCTGTTGACAACACAGTCACTATAGCACTAATAGCAATCAAGTACACATAGTTCTACTCAAAAGTTATGGAGACCGATAGGAGCAGCGCTTGAGCCAAAGCATATGACATCATGGTAGAGACATGTATGGCAACTAATATGGGCTGACTGATGTTTATTGACGGTGTGACGACTGACAGAAGTAACGATCACTTGTCAGGTGGACTGAGCTGCACTCTATTCACGTATAGCCAAATGCTGCTTAACGTTGGAGATGAATAGTGACCCTACTGCCACAGCAATTCAAAACTTTCTCATGACAAAAAAAAAAGAAAAAAAGAAATCTTGTTTGTTTTATAATGTAGTAAAAATAAAAAGTGACATTATCCAAATACCCCAGGAACTCATTATATCGGCCTGTAAAGACTTAAACATTTGGGCTTAACATGATACGTCTTTGCTGCACCGAGCCTCACATTGACACCTGATCTTGGAGAAAGCCGCCTGCGTAGAAAGAAGCTTGAGGTCTACCACAGCCAGCGCGAGCTGTCCAATAGGAACAGGACTCCAAGGCGTTAATAGTCGACATCTTGCGCTACTATGATCAAGCCATAGCTTGGTATCAGAAGCGCCTTATTTGCCAAGGGCAACATTACAGCAAGATTTGCTGTGGGAAGCAATCAAAACGAACGTTGGAGCGGCAGAGTTTACCATGACGTGTGGCACTGGAACAAGAACAACAAGTCGTTGTATCTATTTCATGGGGATTAGACAAAGAATGTGAAAGATCTACAGAAAAAAACACTATATGGCTTAAAGGAATACAAGACTTATGAAAAACTAACCAGCTATTCTGTTAAATGGTTCATTTCAACTCTTCCCTGAAAAAAATGCCAATTTATGTTGAGCAGTTGTGATTTCATCGAACTTTTTTATGAATATTTTTGCATCGAGTACAGTATCGGCCATTTTGGACAGTCACATGATCAACGTGACGTACTGAATGACATGGCTGCCAGTGACAACAGAGACTCACGAGGAATTATTGTACTTCTTCAAAAGCAGTACAGTCTTGTAGCGCTTTAAAAGAGAATGATGTGCTTATGAAGAAAAAGAAATGTTGAATGATGCTTCCACGTCCCTCAACATGGCCCCCCCACACACACACACACGCGCGCGCGCGCGGAAGAGACAGTCGGCTAAGAAATGGTGGCATTTCCCTGTAATGAGGTCATCATGTTAATGTGTGTACTTGGCGGTGATTAGTGCTTCTATTAATAGCCCGAATTAACTTAGAAGCTGCCACAACAACGAGACAAGATTTTAATCGTGTGTTAATGTGTCGCAAATGTCTTTCCATTATTGTAATAACAGTTACACAAATCAAATGAAAGCAGAGCGGCTTTCTTTGAGTCTTGCGTTTCCCCTCAAGATGAACCCTGCTACCAAGGACGGAGTCCCTTGTCCAATCTGATATTTGCACTAAACAAACACAGAAACCATGACATCATCCCTGGATAAGGCAGCCGGCAGTCGGGCCAGCAACCTCAAAGTGAAAATAAATCACAGTTTAAGTAGCCTTCTCTTGCTTTTAATCTGCACTTAATGAAGTCTGGCACATTTCCCCCCCCTCCGGTGTGGCTCCGTGACACCGCCGTGATCTACGGGCCGGCCTCGGAGCGCGAGCGGGCCTTTTATCGGGCGGCGTGGACGCAGGTATGAGCCGAGCCCCTCGGCGTGCCCGGGGTCAAGCGGTTAACCCCGCGTTATCTGGGAGAGGACAAGGAAAACGGGACTCGGGCGTTCCAGCTGTAATCAATATCGAACAGCCATTAACCAGGGCGGCAACACATCCTCAAAAACACACGTTTGCCATCTGTCTCACGCACGGTTAAGTGTTCTCTATTATAGTGGCGGATGCACACGGCCATAAACAACATGGATTCTCTCCAAACATCGGCCCATTGAAACAGTGGGAAAACTCCTGTTAATGTAAACGTGCTATTTTGGGCGCCGGCGTACAAGTTTGTTTCACTCCGCTTTGATTCCATTTGACTGGAACAGCAGCAAGGCCAAACAAAAGAAGCCGGGCCATCCGCAGACGTACGTTTCCTGTTTGTGCTGTTTTTTGCTTGATTGCTGCCCAGACATCGTCGCTCGCTTCCCTTCTCCATCTTTTCCCATCCATCATCTCGCGACTGACGCTCAAGTGCTGATTACAGGCAAATCATCATCTCTGATAAACATATGCTCATCGGAACATCCCGGCAGGAGATGGAAGCTTCCTCTTTCTCCCTTCTGTCATATCGCTAATCAAATCTGATAGCAAGCCCAGACAATAGATGTTTTCCGTGTAACCATTTTTGGTCGACATATAAACATGTGGGGGCTCTTGATAGCAATCCTAATTAGTGGATGGCTGTGATCCTTTAATCTTAACTCACCACCGCTCCCGCCGTTATAGCTTCTTAAAGAGCTCGAGATGAGATTTCAAGGAGAGAAATGGTGCTTTGAAGCCGAATATCACAAATCCGGTGAAGGGGAAGAGGCAGTTTAAAGTCACGCGCTCGCGCACGCTAACAAACGCGTTTTATTAACTGGCTGATTATTTGTTAGCGTAAACTGCATTTTGTAGGTCTCTGGCCTGGAGGGCTTCGAGAGGAGCTAAATTGATGGAGAGTATATGCCAAATGCTTGCCGGCGGGATGTTCTGTCCATTCTAATAGAATTACAAGCTTCTGAGAGATGCGTCGTTTCTCCAGGGCTACGTTGTCTGTCAAACATTAGGTCGCACTCGGCGTCAAAAAAAGGGAACGCAAAAAGAGGGGGATAGAAGGGGGGTGGAGGGCAGCCAGAAAAAAAAAAAAAAAAGAAAAACGTCTGGAGAGGTGCCCCCATCCCTGCCAAGAAAAGAAGGCAACAAAAGTGAGAAAAGAGAAAGCGAGAGGGAGAGTGAAGTGAGTGGAGGTTGGGGGTGAAAGAAAGAGGAGAGAGTGAGAAGGCTACAAAAGGGCTGCATTTGAATCCACGCTAATTACGCTCTGCGTGATGGACAGGACCTGCAGACATGTCTGCTATTCTTTTTGAGTGTGTGTTGGGGAGGGTGGGAGTGTGTGTGGGGGGGGGGGACGGTGTGACGATGGGAGGGGCCGGCCTCTAGTAGAGATGTCTATTGCCAGCAGCCTGAATGGGACAAAGACCTGAATAGAAACTTCAAAGCGACCTCTTCAGACCCCCCCAAGCCCCCCATCACGGTCCCTCGGCCGTGTGATGGTCAACAAGCTCCTGTTCGAGTGTTGTGTATGCGAGATTCTCATGTTATTTTCGCGCTATGGGGGAACAAAAACAAAAAAACATGCATTTCAAAGTATTTGCTGGATGTGTATTTTTCTTACTCATGACGCTGTTATGCTTTTAAGGGCGCATTGCAGGATGCAGAAATAATTGGAGCGGAGGATCTGACTCATTGCCCCCCCCCCCACCTCCCACTTCCACCCCCCCTTCACATCCCTCCCTCTGAACTGAGGTCTGGCAGGACCAGAAGAAAAAAAATAAAAAATTCAGGAGCCCGCAGAGCTAACGTGCTGAAGACATGATTGCTGCTAAATGACACAGAGGGATTCAGCATCTCATTTGATCCCCGTCTCCTCACTGATTTTGGCTTGTGTTAGAAGATCTTGCGGTGTGAGTCATCTAATTATTCCATCTAGCGTGGGCTTCTGATCAACATCCCACTTATCTCCACCTTCCCCTCTTCAAAATGTTTCCCTCTTGCAGCTCGACTCCGCCAGTGGCTGTGGGAATAAACAGGAAGGCTCGAGGGTGAGGGCCAAGCCAAAAGAGGGAAAGATAACGTTTGTGTGAAGTTTGCGTGGGACGCCCGTGCAAATGTGAGGCTGCCGTGTGTGCGCGCGCGGTGGGTTCAGTACGAGTCCACTTGCGCCAGTCAAGAGTCAGGTCAGGCTCTAAAGATCATGGGGATTAGCATGTCATTGTTGCTGCCTGGTGTCAGCGACACATCCTTGGTGACATCATCACTCAGGGGCACATGATTCATCTCACTTCACTGCTTAACTGAAATCAAGTGGCGCTCGAACTCCAACCGCTAATCTGAGGACTGAGTAAAGTAGCCTTATCAGAGTTCTATTTTACGCTGGCAGGTGCAGCGTCGAGGCCCGCCGCAGCTTTGATTATAATAATTGTACGTACATTGTTATTTTTAAAATCCTACCATTGGAAAAAAAAAATCTTTACAACCTCCATCATCTGCTTCTGGGAAAATACACATGTACTTGAGTCGCAGAAAATCCCCACCGAGATAACCTTATCGTAAGATATGTTATCCGTCACTCTGATGATGTCATGTGTTTTCACTGCGGCTATAAATACAATGGCCCATAAGCATTCCTGAAGAGGCAGTGCCCACACGCTGTAAATGGCTTAGACATGAGAGAAAACACAGAAAATGCCACATTTGCTTGAATAGTACCTAAAAAAAAAAAAAAAAAAAAAGAACAGATAAAATGATTAAATCTTCAGATGTCAAATTATGTTGTAAATATCTCAATACAATGCAGCAGGAAGACATAATGTGAAGCACAGAATAAAAAAATATAAAAAAACAAAGCTAAACTCAAATGACGTTTTCATCTCCTTTATAGTTTATTTGAATTGATGTGGAAAAATCCCATTGAAAACATTGAAAGAAAGAAAAAAATCCCATTGCCACAGAAATTTAGATGATCATCGCAATTGGTTCTGATGAATATTTAAGAATCCTTCCTTTCCTTTTTTCCTTTTATTATTTTTTTGAACATATAAACAAATGAACAGCAGAGATAAAACAAAAAACAACAACAATCAAAATAGAAGAAAATCCCAATAACATAATCATTCAATTAATCATAACTTACATGTTCAAAAGGGAGTAGGAAGAAGTTAAAAACTTATCTAGTCCTACCCCTTTTACTAAATATATTTAAACTTATTTCATTATTAATACAATTTTCATTTACTGATTATTAAAAATAATAATAATAAAATAATAAATGATATATATAACCCAAGTTATATATATATATATAAGTTTAACATATTCACATTTACCAAAAACATATATACATAAATTTACTAAACATATACCATAATACCTATCTAGATCACTTACACATACTCACATGTACATTTTTCATATACTGGCTTGACATAGATAATTTTTTTGAATTTTACTTTTAAACATTTTTTTAAACTCCAGCATTGAATCACAATTTTGCAGAGCAATTTCCAATTGATTCCATAGATCAACACCTTTTACAGATACACACCTTTGCTTAATATTTGTTCTTGTTTTGGGTTTTTTGTACACACTTGTACCCCTTATATCATAAGGACTGTGTCTAATTTCAAATAACTTCTGAGTACTGTGGCAGAGTAAATTGTTATAAACTTTATACATTATTTGTGCTATTTTAAAATCCACCAAGTCATAAAATTTCATTGCATTTAATTTAATAAATAGTGGATGTGTTGGCTCTGTATACTTTGATCCATTAATAATTCTTATAGCTTTCTTTTGCAATTTGAAAACGGTGAATCAAGAAAGCTATCTAG
Source organism: Festucalex cinctus (assembly GCF_051991245.1). NCBI lineage: Eukaryota > Metazoa > Chordata > Actinopteri > Syngnathiformes > Syngnathidae > Festucalex > Festucalex cinctus. Next base: position 2,105,993 of record NC_135419.1, on the reverse strand, counting down.
TTTTATACTCGAGAAAATTGTGTTTTAGCCTTCACGGTATGCGTTTCCATTGGGGTCGCCATTTTGTAGAGTGACGTCACATTGAAGTTAGTCGGTGAAGTCGGGGTCCATTTTCTCCCCCACTTCGCAAGTGGGATTTCTGATTTCAAGGGGGCCCTTCCCGTACACACTTCCTGGTTTGAAGTCGGAAAAGTCCGACTTCCAACTTTCCTTGAATGCAGCATTACCATTGACATTTATCATTAGCATTAAACTAATTGCTATTGCTAAGCTAATAGCTAGTGTAGCTATTATAAAAACCTCAAACCGTGACTGAAGTTGGGCCAGATTTGCTCTCATTGAGTGAGACAGAATTGTGAGCACTATCACTTGTACAGGAAATGTATTTTTCTAATATTATTGTATATTGTTTAAAATGACGTGTGATTGTAAAGCCTCTCATTTTAGCCTGTGAGTATTTACATTGTAAAATGTTGATGTGCAATGTCACTTTTCAAATAAATAATTCAAATTGAAACATTTGAAAAACGTACACGTTTAGCATATGCTAGCATTAGCATAATGGCAAGGCTAATAGCTAGGAATCATTCACCTTTAACATCGTACATTAGCATCACCAATGTTAAGCTAATGGCTAGAGGCACCACTGTGGATTTTCCCTCCAACTTCCACAAGATCAAGGTCTTGCCCAGTCCCTGATCAGCTAATTAACTCATTAGTTGACTGATTAAAGAGTTCCGTATTGTTTGCAAAATCTGTTTGTCGAATTTCAAACAGAGAAAGGAGAAATATTTATTTTAGAAGTAGAAGTTGGGCTGTGAACACACCTTTGGCATCTAGCAATAGACCAAAAAAAAAAAAAAAAGAAGGTAGTTTCAACTTGTAAATCTGAAGGTGTCCTTGTTAGTAAGCAGCTGAGGGTACACAAAGCACACTCAGCCTCGCCATCAAAGCATTAGCAATTACGCCCATGTTCCTTCACTCTGGCATAAATCTGCTCTTATCTCCGCTCGCTGCAGGATCTGGGAATATCAGCCTCAGCATCTGCTCCAACTACAAACCCAGCCTCTAAAAGCACAACAAAGTGGCTCTGCAGGCATAAATAAAGGCGGGAGGGGCAATGGAAAGAAGAGAAGGAAGCATCGTAAGGAGCTGACAAAAAAAAAAAAAAAAAAAAAGATAGGCAGAGGGACGCGCAAGGGTGTGTCCCTGCTTGTCTTATTAGCCCAAAGCGCTTTGGCTCATTTATATTACAATCTGTCAATCAGCAAGCAAGAATACTTCAAAAGATGTTTTCCCTCCACTTTTACGTGTTACTCAACCAGCAAAAGGCGACTCAAGTCTTCACAGGAAATGAGGATGAGTATGAAGAAAAAGAACAACAAGCTTAGTTTGGGTAAAAGGTCAGAGTTGAACAGTTAGGTGAAGGCCACGCAAGTGAAGTGTGTCATATTTATTAGCGGGGTTGAGCTAACAGTTGTCAGTAAGATGATCTGTGCGCTCAACTGAGAAGTTGCTTTCTTACACAATGCTTTAAATTGAAAACATCATCACTGTTTGAGCTTTTTATATCGAAGATTCTTCATGCTACACTAGCTATTAGCTTAGCAATAGCAAAAGTCATTTTTGACTATTTGTTTATATAAGAATGGAGTTTTGGGAGCTCCAAAGTCGTTTTTGTTTATTGGTGACAATGGAGTTTTGGGCTCTAAAACTAAGATTGAAAGTCTTGGACAACAAGACACATAAACACCATGAAAACAAACGACAAGGTTTAATCAAAGGTTTCTTAGACTGAACAAGAAACACTCAAGGAATATTATGTCTATGTGTCTCATATCAGGGTTAATTGGTCCTTCTACCTCACCAGAGTATGCTGATTTATTTTTAATAAACAACAAGGATTAGACCCTCCCTATTGAGAAGGCCTAGAATGATCCAAAGTTGTAGTTGATTGTCCCAACTCCTATATCAAGGACACACTGAGGTTTTTTTGTTTTTCCTGCAATTTTTTTAGGCGCCTTTCATCCGCACTTACAGTATTCAGACAGAACCAAAACTGTTTATTTGGAACACAAGCTTAAGCCGCCTTTATTGACCTTTGCACTTGTTCTTACTCCCCCTGGTCCTTATCTCCCCTTTTGTCGTAGAGGTAGAAATGCCGGATTCCAGAGTGGGAGCGGTTCTTTCACTGCGATCCCCAGTCGATCAGAAGCTTCACCCCTTGCGCATTCTTTCTCTCGTTGCCTTTTGTGCAGCTGAAGTCAATTACCATGGTGGGAAAAGGAGAACTTGATTGGCCATCGTACCGGCTCGACAAAAGAGGATGCACTAGCTGGAGGGCATGCCGGAGCCGTTCCATGTCTGAACAGATCATACACGGGTTGAATTCCCGTCAGGGCACTGTTTCGACTTTAGCATCACTTAGCATTCTGAATCTCTTAAAAACCAAGACAACCAGGAGTCAGCAAATATCTATTCCTGATTGCCCAGAGGTTTTGGTGGCCTGAACCTGACAAAGGAATGAATGAGTTGATCTAATCCTGTTCTGTGAGTGTAATTAGCACCTGCGTTGTCGAAATGCACTGGACTTTATCACTTGGCTTTCCCAGTCTAGGGGCAACTTTGGTGAATGAATGAAGTTGATCGTTTTTTCCAAGATCATTTATTTCATTGTCCTGCCTACGTTTCCTTCTTTACAGCTAACCTCTTTTTTTTTTTTTAAAGACATTTTTTCCATCCTGGTCTCTGACCGTGGAAGCCAGTTCATTTCTCACGTTTAGAACACAATCGTCCAGCTTTTCTTCTGGCTATCATCGCCAAATGGACGGGCAAAAAAATGCTGTAATCTTTGAGAAATTGCCACTCGCGAGGACCCGAAAGCAAGGAAGAAAGGCAAGGATTGCACTCAAAAACCGGCGACACCAGCAGAATCAATGATGCGACAGAATGAAAGGAAGGAGGGAACTACAAGCAAACCGACTAGACAACAAAGGGACACCGGGACAAGACATGACTGGTTGGAGAGAGCTGATTGGTTAACACAAAAGGTGAAAACAAAAGCTAACGAGCAAGACAAAATAAAAGGCACACAAGGAAACAGGACATACTATGAAACAAAACTAAACAAAAACAAGTAACCAATCCAGGATGTAACCCGAAATCAGCTTGGATGGGTCCGAGATACCAGGAACTCTTGTTAGGACAAGCGGTATCGGAAAAAATTAGATGGACGGATTATTTTGACACAGTTAATAGTAGAACAAATACTGTACAGTACAGGGAGTCGTCGCGTTACGGCACATTCGATCTAAGACGGACGTTTCGACTTTACAACGGCTGTGCCTCGTCCTCCATTTTGTCCCACGTCCGCCATTTTGTGCCCAGTGTTTCTTGTTAGCTCGCTACTGCTTCCTCAGCCTTCCACACTTCTTTTCCATCCACCTCTAAGCAGTAATGGTACGTACAGCATCTTATTATTTTTATTTAATGTATTTTAGTTTTTTTTATGCAAAGTATTTTGATGTAAATTTCAACTTTAACGGTGAAATGGGATTTACACGGAAATTCGGGTTACATCGCCAGCGTAGGAACTCGTTCGACTCACTGCGAGGATTCCAGGCAGGAGAGACAACTAGTATGTTAAAATAAGGCAGAATCCGTTTCATGCAAGTTAAGCAGTGCTGCACGTTCTCATCAAATTCCCATACTAGCAATAAATAACAGCGTTATCTTCTGATAAACAGCACCTATCTGATTCTTTGATGAAAAAGTGCCGGCAGTGGGGGGGGGGGGGGGGGGGGGGGAGTTCAAATACTTTGAATATTTTGAAGATGAAGGAAATTACTTGTTTTTGCTCTGCCTCTGAAAGTATAGTCGAAGGAAGCAGCCAGCCAACGTAACACTTGCTGCCAAGTGAGGCGGAAGAGGAGACGGCCATTGGCCAGAAGGAACGCTCCAGCGAGATGCCGGCCAAGTGGTCGTCATCCTCATGAAAGCGGGAGCAACGGGGGCTGGCTCACTGCATGTGACACATCAGCCCATAAAAGAAGCAAATTTAAGCGCGCCGAGAAATATGCTAAATTCTATCATTCTTGATCCTGGGGGTATTTTGAAGAAAGAGTCATGTTATTAAGAGCTGGAATGTGTTTTTTTTAACTTTAAAAAAAAAAATGAAGAGTATGTCTTGTTTAAAGCAGATTCAGTCATTTTGGTTTGTTTATTTATTCAATACAATAGAATATACAATACAGAATTTTTCAGAGGCTCAGCGATCGTTTTGACAAGGCGACAGGAAGGCCGAAGATGAGATTCAAACCTCAGAACTATAAGACAGATGTGCTAACCACTCAAAACAAACGACTGCAAGGTGAATCCTTGTTTTTACTTGATGTTGTGCCAACCAACTGCCATCAGAGCCCCCTGGACACATTTTTTACGTTGTTAACGCAGTTTGCGAGATCGTCGATGTTTGCCGTTTCCTATGCTGTGATCAAGCGCCACATTGCTCACACGCGACAGACACCGCACAGGTGACAGATAAGCGAGTCTCCAAACTATTTCAGCGGGGGATGTTTGTTTTGCTCACGCCCACACTCAAGCAACATCTTTCAATGTGACCTCTTTATCGCACCCCCACTACTACTGCTGCTTTACCTTTACCGCCATCCTCTCCATGCCACCCAATCCGTGTGGTATCCAGTACCCACTATGAAGTCGCACTACGCGACTGTAGAATGTTACTTACCAGTTCAAAGTGAACATGAGCCCCAAAAACGCACCCCTGGGTCACAAATGTGTTTTTTTTTTTTTTAGACAAAAAGTTACAAGTAAATGTTATGAGGAAATACCTCAGCTCCAGGTGCTTGGAATCGGGGCCATGGGTGAAAGGTGGGGTGGGGTCACACAGTGCCCCCTCAGGGCTGCGTGAACCCTGACCTCGCAAGCCTGATGAATTGTGTGCTAACAAGGACCAGCTCTCGCTTTACTGTGCCTGCACTCTCTCGTCTTGTCTTTGGCGCTGGCTAATTTGACCCCGCCCCTTCCTCCCCCTCCCTTTTGTGGTGGGTTGATCGATCCAAATATCGATATTATCGATACCAAGTCAGTATCGATAAGATCGATACCGGTACTATAATTTCGATGTCGTAGTTTAGTACTCTCCCCTCCTGGGTTTCGACCGTGTGCCATCACATCTTTGAAGTAGATTGCATGTACATATACAGTATTGTACTTGAAAAAATATATATATTTTGGTATGTTTTATATTTGTTGTTACATGATATTTAACATCTTGTTTATTTAGGTTGAAAAAGATGTGAATAACTTTTATTTTTTTGTACTTGTAGTTACTGAACAGTATATGATACGGTATTTGTATAAATTTCTTTTCCTATGATCACTTTGTTTAAAAAGTAAAAGAAATATTTTGTTATGCTTGTAGTGTTTCGGGGGGTGATAAAGGATGTAATCAGAGGTGTGGACTCGCATTATCGATGTTTTTATTGAAATTACACATCTTCTACCATCATTATCAAAATGCCAACCTGGAATAATTTAGGATGCGAAAGGAAACCGCAAGTTAATTATGTCGTCATCGTATGATATAACAGTACAAGTCTCCGGTGTTTGTCGCTAGTAGCTAGCTGTTAGCGTTAGCATCGGGTGCCTGGCTAGCAACAGTAGTTTGACAGCTGTTGCTTGGCTCGCTTGCTTTTCTTATCGTTTTCAAAATTGTGGACAATAGGCTACTTTGTAATCCACTCTCCCTGTTTTAATGAAGGGAATGTACCTTAAATTGCACTTAGATGTATTTTTCATTATTAAAAAAATAAATAAATAGAACTTTGCCTTCATTTATAATTTTATGAAACACTAGTTTTAAAAAACAAAACAAAACATTCAATTGGTTGAATTGATAAAGTATTTTCTATTGATCAATAAATGTTGGCCTAATTTTGTCCTTTCTTTAAAAAGGAAGCAACACAAAAGCACTTAAAGGTTGAAAATTGATTGTGAATAAGCAATTTGATGATACAGCTACCTTAATGGAAAAAAAATAAGTATGTACCAAAATTTTGAAAAGGTATCAATATCGGTGATACTGGCCCTGTATTTTCCTGGCATCGGATCGATACCAAAATTTGCAGTATCGCACACCACATTACCTGCTTGAACCTTTAAAGTAGCTCACCATCTGTCCCCATCCCTCAGATTTATAATCATCATCATATCGCAGTCGCACTCTTGCATCATCTAACCTCTAGCACAGGCGAGAGTTAAGAATAGATTGAATGAAGCCGTATTGGGAGCGATGTTAAATCTCGGCCAGCCATTGAAGTGCTCCCGCTCTAATGAGGCAAGTCTACCTCATCGCTGGCGCAGTCACACACAAGTGAAAAGCTAATCACCGGCACGTGCGTGGCCAGCCATACACACCGAAAACAGACAGACAGACAGACAGACAGACATTTGCACCCTGCTCCATTACACACATACGCCGTCGAGCCAATTAAAGAGACGAGTCTTATTAGCGGGAGGTGTCCCGTCGTACTCGTTAATCACCGGGCTTTCCTGGCAGGGGCTCAGCTCCACTCGGAGCTCTTCGTCATCTTTATGGGACCCGTCTCATCACTCCTTATAAGAGACTCATCCCAAGTTTAGCGAGACTCATGATTTAGCCGAGCGGCTTGGCCCCGGCGATGCGTTCAGTCGTCCGCGGGTCACCTTTGAATAAGCTTTGAGGGATTAGGGACGAGTACAAGAGGAGGGTCTCCGCATGCATGATTTCAACTATAAAACGACTATAGCGCTTCTTCTTTCTGCATGAGAAGCCGTTATAATCCTCGCCGCTCGAGCTCGGGCCCGGTGGGACGAGAGGGGGGGAAAAAGCGGCCCGACAACAATAATAATGTGACGCCAGGCGAGAAGCTGTGGAGAATCCGATTCCAGGGTAAATATCCAATCCAGTCCCTTGCTGAAAAAGTGGTCTTGTTTTCTCGCCTGGCGGGGGCTGAATGGCCCGCTCGGACCTTTTCGGACCACCTGCAGCTCGGCTGATGACAGATTCCCTCCTCACACTTGGACCATCTCAGGCCTCGGCGCTAATCCTCCCGCTCGTGTCGTCTAAGGTCAACAGTCGGATCACTCGTGCACACCTTTACGCCGCTGTTGACGCCTGCGCGTCACCGACGGCGCGCGGTCTGGAAGTTCCCACGGCGCTCTTATTCGTTATCTGCGACCTGTTCTGGCCTGTCTCATGAGAAGCTGCGCCTCGTCATTGAAGGGCAATGATCCTTTACTCGCTTTTACAGTCCGTCGCATTAACTGTGCTTCCTCCCCCTGATCCAAAACACATTCCTTCACTTTATTTGCTCAACACATTTTTTTTTTTTACTGCATTGTTGTAGTCAAGCGGCAGCGTTGCCAGAAGCTGTAGAAATTGAAACTGCTTGCACTGTTGAGGTGCTGTTAAAAGCAAAAATACCAATTTGAACAGTTTGTTTTTGGAATGTGAACACATAATGAAGAACGCAATCGCCAAGTGTGTTCTTCATGCTCTTATACGCTGTCGTGTGCTCGAGATAACCAAGACAGGACACCACACACAAACAAAGATGTCTCCACAGAAAAAAATGGGAGCCTCCTCCCCCGAACCAGAAGTCGGTTGGACGACCAAGACTGCCACAGGGCATCCAGACTGTCGTTAAACGAAGAGAGAAGAAAGAGTAGTATGACAGTGGAAAGCGCGCAAGAGGCTAGCTAGGCTATTTGTTAGCTAGCTAGTTTGCGACGGCAAACTCTTCTCCTTGTCATTTCTATTGCTGCGAATGACTTGTGAGATATTATACAACGCTCATTTAGATAGATAGAAATTTTTCATTGCACTGTGACACACTTGTGAAGTGCAATCAATTGATTTGTGTGTGTGTGTGTGTGACTGTGTTCTAATCTGGAGCAGGTCCTGGTGAATGATTTTCCAGGATCAGCTGCTTTGCCTTTTACAAGCAGATTACAGCCGGCACGGCACACTCATTAATGATTCATTCACTGAATTCGACATTTTCCGGGTTGATCTTCGTACAGACTCTTGAAAGTCTCCGCCTGCGTGTTCGTGAACCCCCCTGAGAGTCCGTATCCGGTACTGTACATGAAAGGAGACCTTGCGCTTAACGTACAAAATGCACATTTTCATAAAGTACCGTTTCAATTTAGATGACTTTTCTGTGTGAACTCGCACACGTGAAGCCCGGTTTCCCAGTCCTCCTTGACCCTCTTGAAGTCTTAACATGGCCTGCGTTGATAGGCCTTGTGGAGGTCTGGAAGGTTATCAGGAATAAATAGAAGCCACTCGAGAGGCTCAGATTTAGCTCGGCAGCCACCATCAAAAACGTGTGCACTGTTAACTGTTGTGGGATCAAATAAGAGAAAACGAAACTTGTTTTGCCGCAACAACAATGTGGACTAAGTAGTCTCTCAACTGGCTTGACAGCTTCACCTACATGCAGAACTGGTTTCACTTTTTAGAAAAAATGTTTATCACAAAGGGGTGATAAGATAAGGATTTTTCCTGCATTGATTCTGATATAGCAGATAGATAATCAGGCAATAGAATTGCTTTCTGGTGATCTAATTAAGTCTACACAACATAATGATCTATCGTGTTAAAACTTTGTCAGTAGTATTGATATATATATATTTTTTTATTGTTAGTGTGGTTGAAAACGGCAAAGCGTCATGTGTTTTCAATTACTCTCAAGCTAAAACGACGAGCAAAATAAAAGCCGTCTCAGTATGGTACAGACAAAAGACGACCACAATATGAGTCAAATAAAAACCACACAATCTATCATAACAGCGCAATATTGTCTCTGGGAAGGAACAGTGAAAACAATTCAAGATACAAAGTGACATCATTGGCAGAAAAAAAAAAAAATAGCACACAGTACCCGTTTGTGTACAACTTGGTTTACACTGCCCCCTGGCGTTTGCTAAGTGAACCGCAATACACTAACGGTCTGAGTTTGTGCATTTTTTTTCTTAAAAATAAAAAAATAAACAAATAGTGAATGGGTATCTCGTAAATTAAACCAGAAAATGGATGAAAAAAAGTCATACTAAGCAAGTAAAGCAGTATTTTCTTATCTTATAAACAGAATTGTTCATGTTCTAAATTAGTTGATTAAAATGTTGCACTGTAGCTTCTAAAGGTCAGAAATTTTAATGATTGTCAACAACAATAATAAAAACGGCTTCTCAATCATTTGCTTCATTGCCAGCCGGATAAGAGAACCGCTGAAACAAATCCATTCCACTCCAAATTGTGACAGCCTTATTATTTTCATGGTTTCGAGCTTGCGGCAGTAAATATTTATCACAGTGGAAAATTGTGTGTTGATTTTTATTCAAAAGTTACTGTCTCCAGACAAGTACAAATCAGAAAACAGAGTGACTGAAAAGCGGGAGAATCGACAACTCGGGGTGTAGGCAAGAGTGCAGAACACAAAAAAAAAGCAAATTAAAATTTGAATATATATACAAGATATCTAATAAGGATCTATACCAATGTAGTGGTAAGCAACAAACAATAAACAGTACTTTTTTTTCCTTAAAAGAATTTCCTTTTTACTTACATAAAATAATTAGGCAAAACACACATTATAGACTGCTCATCTACTTGATCACATTACAACTGACCACCTCATGTTTCATGTCCTAAAAAAAAATAAAGCCAATTAGCCACCCTTAAAGGCCCAGTATGCCAGTTTCACTCAGGAAAATGCACTTGTGAAATACAGGATGTACACACTTTAACTTTCTCTCAGTCTACACATGTGGGTTTATGTTAATCTTTGGTGGTGATTTTGTCCAACCCCCACACGTTAAGAGAAGCCCAGATCTGTAAATTGAGAAGTAGTTAGTTTGTTTAAATCCTGTATTTAAAAAGTGCATTTTCCTGAGTGAAACCGGTAGACTCGGCCTTTAAATTAAACATGACCAATCTGCTGACATGGAAGATTAGCGTGAGAGAAAAATCATGTTTAAGGCTTTAGCATGGAATGAGTACACACGCACGCACACACACGCACAAAAAAAAAAAAAACCTCAGTAGACAAGAGTTCATTAAAATTCGTGTGTGACAAATACGTCAAAATCTAAGCTTTGTCTAGCTGCCACATCGCTGCTGAATAACTCGTGTTCAGTAATTTCTCTAAGACGACCATTTGAAATCGCAAAGTATTTTTGTGACAAGACTCAAGCTGAGAAACTCTTAAAGCTGAATTTCATTCATTTTTATCCAAACTAATTTACACATTAGGAAAAAAAACAAACAAACAAGACGTTATCAAGACAAAAGAAAAAACGTAAAAATACAAATCTAAAAATCTCTCGCTGCACGTTTTCAACATGCTTTCAATTTCTTACACGTTTCTTTCATTTGTGACTGAAGGTTGAAAATAAGAAAAAACATAGCACATATATAAAAATCAGCACCGATTCATATATATTTTTTTTTATTTAAAATGTAGAGATACCCATTTTGACATGATGCTGCTAGATTGAGAAAGAAAGGAGAAAAAAAAAAAAAAATTTATTGGACCGAGCTACTTGTTGTTGAAGGGAACAAATTCTCTTAGCAGATGGCGGTTTAAGGAGTGGTCCAAAAGCTCGGGTCCGCTCCAAGACTTACGTACGACTGGACTGTGGGACTCTTCACAGCATAAAACAAGGATTGGGGACCGATTTCCACATGACAATCTCACAATCGTAATGAACCACCAGTGGTTATCAAAGAGGGGAAGGAAGATGAACTGAAGAGGGCAAAGAAAGTACAAGAACAGAAAGACCACCATCCGTCCATTCATACATCCATCCATACATCCATCCAGCCATCCATCCATCTGGCTAACACAGTACAGGCAAGCTACTACAGTCTGTTTATAAATTACTACATCACACCTGGTAACTTACTACAATTGTAAAAAGGGTTAGACAAAAAAAACAAAAACAAAAACAGAGAATGTTCCTTAAGTTAAAACACACCAATCCATCCCCACTGGGAAAGAAAAGAAAAAAAGAAAGAAAATGAAAGAGGGAAAACGCTATTATGGATTTTTCTTCAGACGTGTATCGTCTTGAGTAGGTTTGGAAGTGGCCTGTTTGGACTATTTTGGAACAGGAAGATCTTAACCAAGGTTATAAAAGTATATATTTGAAGTCCTCTCTGAGCAAGCAACACTGAAGTGTGGGTCATCATTGGTCCACGTGGAGTACAAGCCAAAACTGTTTTTTTTTACATTTTTGATTTTTCTTACAGAAAACACACTTGTTTTCGCTTCTAAAATTCTCTTTAAATACAAAGCTCCTCTTCTCGCGTCCCAGCTTCAAAATCATTTGGATATTAGTTTAAAACATAGACACTCCCAAGACCTAAAAGAGAGAGAGAGAAAGAAAGAAAGGAAAAAAAAAAGACATCTCGGTGACACATCTAAAACGGAAGAAAGGCCGACACATTTGTGACAGAATTAAAAATATCACTAGAGCCAAACCATGCATTTCAACTCAGGAGATAAGTTTTTGTTTTGTTTTTAACAGCATGGTGAGATGATTTTTGAAAGGAAACAAAAAGGTCAAAAAAATGACTTTGGATGTTATTTTACGATTGTTACAAACGCGATAACAGTATATATTAATGCTGTCACGCAATCATTAAAAAAAATAAAATAAAAAATGATCACACAATTTTCCATAATTACTTGCGATTATTAAGCATATTTTTTCACTTCTATTTTCTTGGACACTTGTAACAGACTGAATTACAGAATTAACATAAAATAATAAAATGGAAAGTATATTTAATGGGATACATTACTTATTTAGCAATTTTTGTCAGTCAAACATGAATATTTTGCCTATAATAAATTTGATATTTTCATTATTTTTCACGTGCAATTAGTAGCTTTAAAAACACATTTTGCAACTTGCTGTCGACTGAAAATGACATCACAAGGGCACAGGTAACCAATCACAGCTCAGCTTGTGAATGTCACATGACCAAACCTAGAAAACAGGTGATTGGTTACTTGAGCCCTTGTGACGTTATTTTCAGTCGACAGCAAGTTGCAAAATGTGTTTTTAAAAGGTGCTAATTGTACGTGAAAAATAATGAACATATCAAATTAATTATAGACAAAATATTAACTTTTTATTGCTATAATGGGCTAAATAAGTGAAGTATCCCTTAAAATTGAGGATTATTGTATAAAAAAAAAAAAAAAGCAGTACGTTATTATCCTGTGTTTTTTGTGTCCTTTATTTTCTATAAAATTGTGAATACAAATACTATTAAGAAGGAAAATATATTGAAATTCAAAGACTGTGCTATTAAAGTTCAACTATTGAACAAAACGATGGAAACAGACGTAGCTCGACAGGCACATCATCTCATAAAAAAAATTCTCAAAACTTCTCACTTGCTGGTTTAGTTGCGCTTACGAGCACAATCCAGCAGTTGGGTTACGAGTCCCCGTGGAGTTTCATTCGAACGGGCTATTTTGCTTTAAGATGACATGCCAAAGACGTACAAATAATGTTATTTCAATTTGGCTTTGCTCAGTGTGCAAATGACTCCAGATTTCGCCAACAAGCATCAAGCAAGTCAAACTGGAAATAAAACTACCTGTAGTTCGCGTTTGGCACACGGTTGGTTCCTTTCACATGAAACACGTTTATGATAAATGCGAGTAATAAATCATCTGGATTTGACGCAAAGCGCCCACGAACAACGTTCGGGGCTCGGCGTCTGATGTCTGACCTGGATTTGAAGGCCAAAAATGAAAAGGAATTTGTGAGAGTTGAGCTTTGCGAGCCAAAAGACGTTTCATAAGCTTTCACGTCAGCGACTCCAATGAACCACGACTGACACTGGCCCAAGTTTGGTGCTCGAGCGTGCGGAGGCTTGTTTGTCAACAGGCAAAATGTCACACCACTTACCGACTCATCCATAATAGAGGCGGGGTCAAAGTAGTCCGGCTTGAGCTCAGATCTCTCACGACGATTTTTCGATGGGGGCTAGACGAGAGGAGGATAACAAGTTTAAACGTGACATTAGAGCAAAACAAAAAATAAATCAAAACAACATTTTCATAGGCAGAGGTCACTCAGGTCCTTTTATGCATCTTAATATGGAAAATGGGTACTTTTCATGTGAAATCATCTTGACATTTGGTATGCAGTCGAGACATATGTTTCAGATTACGTTTAGTTCTGGTTTTACACATCATCGTGCATGGATTTGTGGAGCGGGTGTAAATTGTCAAATAAATTGGTCATGATGTTGCAACGCACTGTCAACACAATGTTTCATTAAACAAAACACAGAGGGCCCTTTTACACGCAGCCAAAACAAAACTTTTTGATGATTACAGTTCATTTCTTTTCGCATTTGGAAAGGACGTTGAAAAATCAACGCAAGCTGCTCCGGAAATAATTGGTGCAGGCCGAACAAATTAAGTCTTTCTCTGACTGACTTGATCCCTCAAAGTCAACAAGAGCTCGGAGGATTTTCAGAAAATCTCTCGTGTCGTCTGGGTCAAAGAAAGATGTCTGTTGGACGACGTGCTGGTGAAATAAATTGAACGGTTGTGTTTGTGGGAAGAGCTGCCAAAGGAAAATGGGCAAGTGAAGGAAGTTGTTTGGGATGCTCAGATTTATGAGCGTTAAAATGTGACATGAAAATGGAAGACCACAGGACGATAAATTTAACCAGAAGATTGGGGGGGATATTTATATTGCTCAATCACCACCACTCAAGTGACCTCGTAGACCCGTTGCAGGCGTTTTATGATGGAGCTGCATATCAACACAGACTACAAATGGAAGAATTATTAAGGCCATGACAATCGAGTGACGACTTGATTCAATTACGTCCTCTCCCACTTCTTTTTAAAATTAGCATTAAAAAATAAGCTAATCAGTCACGCGTCTGCATAAAGTTTCTGAAATAAATTATTACTAGCAAATGCTTCTCACCAGGTCGATGTCCATTGTATCAAAGTCCATGCCTTCATTGAGGTCATCCATCCGACCCTCCGATGACATCATCACATCTTCCACAATCGGCTCTTCATCTTCCTCCATGAGGCCGGTGCCGCGACGTCTGCACGAATACGCAAAGATTGATTTCCGTTTTTTCTTTTTTTGAAGAGCCATTAAATCGACTCAACATCACCGGGTGCTCATTTGGTCATCTTACATCGCATGCTGCAGATTGCTCCTGAGCTTGGCATAGTTCATGGCTCTTTCCTGCTGCTGACGAGCTTCTTCTTGCTGTCTCTGGGCCAGCATCCACGTCACCTGGGAACTGGAAAAATCACATGAATTAGCCCAGAGGTGTGCGACCTGCAGCTCAAGAGCCACATGTGGCTTTTTAATTCATCTGCTGTGGCTCTCTGGCTTTGGCAAATGAATAATGTCCAGATTCATAATCAAAAAATTCCAGTCACACACAATAGGCACTACATGAAAGTGCAAATGAACAAAGAAACGTTTTTCAAAGTGTCAAATTACATCATGTAGGAAAGCTTAGATTACATAAAAGCAACTTCCTGTTTCTGTTGATTATGGCTGGGGTTGGACCCTTATCAGTCGTACCGATTATTGATGCCGATATTTGGCATTTTGACAAATACAATCATTTTACAAATCTGAAGGCTGATAAAGCTCATCTCACTGAACTGTGAACGCTTGCGAACGTAGCGAATTTTGAGTTTTCATCAGAATTTAGAAGATCACATGCAGACAGTTTTTACTTGTTGCAAAGAAATTTTGAACATGTTCAGGCAATTTTTCACCGTCTTTTATGAAAACCCAAAATTTGCATGTATACGTTCACTCAGTGAGATACAGCAAACTTTTCATGTATGTATCAATTTAAATTTCCACTTTATAAAACATGATGCTGACACTGGGAACTCCCAACACTTATTTTTCAAAATTTTGCTAAAATTCTGAAATTATGTTGAAATTTTTGAAAACTTTATTTGCAGTTAGAAAACTTTAGAGAGTTATTTACTTACTTAGTTTTTAGTTTAGTTTAACAACACATGGTGATGACCCGGGAAGCTCCCTGCAATTTTTTAAAAAATATTTTTTAAACAAAGCTTCCTATTTTTTAAGATTTAAAATTAAAAGAAAAAGCTTCAAATTGTTGACAATTTTAAAACTTGTTTTAACAAGCATGCTTAAAGGCATTTTAACAAAGTCATTTTAAAACATTTTGACGCGGCATTATGGCGGCACCATATGGACAAAAGCGGTCGTGTTTTGCTTGGAGCAAGACTACATTTCCCATGAGGAAATATAGTCTTCATGCCAATAAGTGAAAGTCAGGCCAATGTTGATCCTTGACCTTTTATCTGGGTGACCACCCTCTCTTTTTTGTCTCCTCAGACAAAACTTTTCGGTTGTTTTGCAGCTTCTGCCATGACGGCAGCAATTACACGTAGACGTTCGAAATGACTTCCGTCTTTGTCACGAATGGCGAAACGGGGAATAAACTTCTAAGTGTTGCTTAGAATAATTAAGCAATAAGATAACAAGAATTTTCTGAATTTCAATGACTGCAGTGACATTTTTGCAGCAAAGTCTATTTATAGACATCCGTACTTGTAATCCATGGGGGTCTGGTGGTGCTGAGGTGCCTGTTGATGGTGTTGTTGTGGGTGTTGGTGAGGCTGCGGCTGGTCATGCGGGAGTGCGTAGACGCCCATGTAGCTGTCATCACGACCCCTTTTAGGGTCTCGCATGGCAGTGGAGGTGAGGTGGGGGGATGGTAACATGACTGGGGTTTGAATGCCCTGCTGCCACACCTCACTGCTACTGCTTTCCTCTGGAAGGGAAGGGAAAAATTTTTTTTTTTAAATCATTTGACAAAGTAAACACATGAAACCGAGTTACGCAGACTTCAATTTGCACAGATGGTTTTAGGTTTTTGTTCACAATTCAATCGAAAATTGACGACGGCAACTTGATCCAAACTCCGCCACCGTCAACACCTTTGGGTGATCCAGCACTGAATTTCATTTTCTTGTTGTTTATGAAATGATGTGGAAATTGTTATAATTAGAAGGCTCCCACCATCTGTTGTTTTATCTCTTCGCCCAACAACTAGACTACGAGAGCCAATTTGCTTGGAACGCACTCAACAGTTGGAAGACTTTGTTTCTTTTTGTTTTTTGCTTTTCTGGGCTTCAACTATACTATTACAGCCATGTATTAATCCATGCCACTCTCATGAATAACGAGATTGTTTGTACGTGATAGAGTAACAGCATAGTGACACTTGTTCTTGATTAAGTTGATTCTCGAACGCTTTGCTACCTTCAGGCAGCTTCCGCTTTGCTGCGGCAGTTCCAGCTGCAGCAACAGGAGCCTTGGTCTTTTTCGAACGAACCGAGGATCCTCTGCTGGAGTAGCCACTCATCACTGACATCGTGTCGTCGTCGCCACCAGCCTGTAGGGAATTCCTATATGAAATGAGGGGGAGCCAGCAGTCCTCTCTTTGCAGAGCCATCTGGAACGTCATGAAACGCTCCAAGTACATGTGGCTGTGGAGAAGGCAAAAAAAAAAAAAAAAAAGTTATATAGATTAGATAAACAAACATGCTGCCGCAAAAAAATGCCAAAGCTCAAATCAAACTTACACAGTCCTCTTGTCTTGTCTCATCAGCTTCGAGGAGAATTCGCTGAGGATGTCTAAGAAAGCCAAGTTGAGGGGAGGGCCTCCTTCTCCCTGCGGACTTGGATCCTTGAAAGAAAACTCAATTCCATCCCTAGGAAAAAGGCAGAGATGTACATGAAGAAAAGGGAAAATGGAGGTGGGCGTAAAAAATGTTTCATTGACTTGAAAATAGGAGATTGTTGCTACAAATGGAGAAATTGGTCATTTAAACGTGACTGCAACAAGTATTATTGCATTAAATGTTACATCAAGGTTTAAACTTTGTTGCTTCTATAGACATTGTGTTTGCAAATTGAAAAGTGTAAGATAATCAAGTTAAAAAACACAACGTACTTGTGCAGCATGGCAATGGCATCTCTGGTTTTCACTTGGTCAAGGCCAAAGGTTAGAGAAAATCGACGCGCCAACTCTTTGATTCCACAGAAAGAAGAGGACGAACGATCAAACCCATGGCCCAGTTCCGACAGCATTTCATTGAAAAGCTAACAGAGGCAGAAAGGAAACATTTGCATGAATGACTGCAATGTGGCTGAAACAAGTCGGAAGCTCTTGTGCGCCAATAAGAACAATTAAAAACCAACCTGCTGAAGACTGAGGATGAGGGTTTTGGCACACTGAATCTTGTCAATTTGCCTCGTCTTACTCATTGTTTCCTTGATGATGTCACCATAATCATTGTAATACTATAGAAAGAAAAAAATACATGCAACTCTATAAGGCCAAATAGTCACAATACTTTTTTTTTTCTGGGTGTGGTGCTCCCGTTTCAAAGAATGTTGATTGTAGAGGAAATCGTGGTGAAATAAATGATGTGGAAAAAACAAACTAACCCTCATGTACTGTTTGAAAATGTCAGCACCGGTTTTCATTTCGACCACGCAGTAGATGATCAGTTTACAATAGCCAGCCAGGAGGTTCCTCCTCTTGTGTAACGCTTCAATTTTCACTGCCTCGTCGTCCTGTTGGCCATCTAAAGATAGAAAACTCAACAAAATTAGTTTTCCTGATACTCTATACAAAGATCAATTACCCGGGTAAGACGCCGTACACACCCTCTTTGTGTCACTTATCATCATTTATATTAGCCATACAGTATAAAACTTTTCAATAAATAACATTGTCAATTAGCGTTAGCCATTTCTTAAAAATTAGAAGCAGATTTATTAGGACGGCTTGTTCTTCTGTTGTAGCCAAAGTATTTATTTGGCCTTTGAGTTTACACTTGTTCCAGATGTCATGACCTTTTCTTCAGGCGTTCCAGAAATTAATGGCAAAGAGATGAAGCGGAGGCAAGTCAGAGTGACCTTGGTCTTTTTTCAAAATCTAATCAGGTCTTCCCTGATTCTTTGTAGAAATTCCTTGAAGGCAGTCTTACATATCACTTTCACAAGAATAGGATGTAAACAGAAGTTAAAACAAAATGCCTCTGGCCGTGGTGCTTGCCAGCTACTTAAAAGGCATGAAAAACTACAGGCCACTTAGCTGAGACCTTTGCTAAGGCCTGTTTGAACCTTTCACAACATTGGCCCAAGGACAGCCAAAAGGTTTTGCAAGCATTTTAAAAGCTGATGTTTATTGTATATGACAGTGTTCAAGTCAAAATTGCTGTTTCCAAATACACCATAGAAGAACAAGAACAAGAGTAACAGGAGGATTTCGCAACAAAGACAAAAGGTAGAAAAGAAAAACATTCATAACTTGGATTGTTCATAGACATCGATGGACTATTTATAGACAGAACTATCCATCCATTTTCTTAACCGCTTGCTCCTCACATATACAAGTAAAAAATCTGACTTGAGTATTACATCACTTAGCATTGGTCCCAATCAATGTTTCTTACCGCTTCCCTAAAAATATTAATTTTGCTTCAATGCTATCCCTAAGCAACACCTGGTTTGCAAACATTCTACACTTTGACATCTGTAGACTGACAGCTTAACATTGAAAAGAACACTTTAATGGGTATTTCTGGTCACAGCAGTGGACATTTATTTGTTCTTGTTAGGGCTGTGCAATTAATCAAAATTCAGTTACAAATTAAATTATTACACTTCACAATTACAAAATCAGCATAAATCGTAAAAAGAGATTTTTAATACTAATTTTTGAGTTGTTTAAATTTATACATTTGCACCTTTTTAAAATAACTCATTTAATAAATTGTGTTGAATCCAAAAGGAACTTACATAATTATAGTGTTTCAAATAATTTGCCTTAATATTTTTTATTTGTTTTTTTACATTTAAACATTTTCTTGTTTTGTACCAAAAAAAGTAAATGATCGTCCTACTGCACATTCTGCACTCCAAATTCAAGTTATTGCCAAATAAATAAATAAATAAATCTATTATGGTAAAATTCTGTTTGGTCCAAAAGGAACTTAACATAATTATAGTGTTTCTATTTATTTTTTTATTTGTCTTAATATTTTCACATGCTTAAACATTTTCTTATTTTGTATAAAAAAAAAAATCATTTGAATAACCATGATCTCAATTATTGCTAATATAATCGTGGTTATTATTTTTCCCCCCCATAATCGAGCAGCTCTAGTACCTGTGCTATTGGTGTCATCATCCTGGTCTATGAAGACATGATTTAGGATGAAGGAGAGCAGTTCAGACTGAAGCGAGTCCTCTGGGGAATAAACCAAGGGCTCAAGGTGTTCCCTGCCTCCAGCCACCATCTGGTGGCTGAAGATGAGCAGGAGGTCACAAAGGATGGTGAATGCCTGCAGTGGAAACAACAAATAGGAGGAGGAGTCCTTGTTAGATACAACAATGAATTGCGGTACATCAGTAAATTTGTATAGGATTTTTCATCACTTAAATATATTATACTAATACGAGTTAAACATGTCACCTGTTCTTTAACAGCTGTGTTGACATTTGTGAGGTACCGTTGGCACATCATACAGAAGGCCCTCATCTGCTTCCTCAAGGTAACCATGTCATCCTGAAAGGTCAGACAGGTGGTTAGCAGCGCAGCCATGCTTCTCAAACCGACGCCGGGTGAATCGGCCCTCACCTTTCGGGAGCTGCCTTCAGATAACTTGGCCAGCTGCCAAAGGATCACATAGTGGGTGCACTGCAGCGAATGGATGACTATCTGCTCAAAAAAAGAAACTAACATCAAAACTGCAATTTCGATTTCAATCAATTTATCTTTAAGTGTGTTTAATGAACCTGTTCGGGCATATCTCCATTCTCTATGCCTGTGTTGAGCAACTTAAAGTTGCTGGTGAACAGGTCCCATCCAGAGAGATCGTGTGCGCTGCAGGACACACAAGGGGGGGGAAGGAAAAAAAAAAAAAAAAGTCAAACAACGCCTTCATGGACGGACACGAAAAACAGCATATTACGAACACAAGAGGAAATTCATACTTATGAAAAGCTGTGATCCTCTTTAGTGTTGACAAAACCTGATAAGAATCGTCTTCATCGGTATCTTCACCCTGCAAAGAGAAATTTAATTCAATGAATACTCGTGATGCGTCCGGCAACATCAACACGCTGAGCATGTGTCGAACTCATAAGAGTGAATTGCGCGTAGTCGATACCATTCTGACATGTCAAAGAACCTGAAACATACTCAGCATGACGTGTTAACCCTAACTTCAAAATAAATTTGACCAAATACAGTAATACATTGATGTCAAAGCAAATAGCCTTAGTACACTTTCACTTTTAATTGACTTCCCAACATCAACACAACACGATCCTGAACTCATGTTCAATCGCTAATTTAGGATGCTAAGAAACGGCTAATTAATTACGACGTAATCGTATGATACGACGTAAGTGGCTAGCGGCTAGCTGTTAGCACGACCAACGAATGTCTGGCGACCGGTGTCTCGAGGAACACAAGCTGGTAAGTAACTTTGACAGCTGGCCTGGTACACTAATTCTTCTTCAACATTCTGGACGAATGCTACTTTGTAATTCACTCTCCATGTTTAAAGGAAGGGAATGTGCCAATTTGCAAGCGGTATTTTCATTATAGTATTTAGGAAAAAGAAAAAATGATAAATAGAACTTTGTTTTCATTTATTTAAAAAAAACACTTTCTCAATAAAAAAAGATATTCAACTCAAAATGTCAAACTTAGATGTTTAGATTATAGGAGCACAACTTTAAGCCATTTATACCTTATTTTACACATGAAGCATGAAAAAAAAAAAAAAAAGTGTTTCTGTCCCTTGCACTTAAAAGTTGTGTTCCTAAATCCCACACGGCTATATTAGACATTTTTAATTGATTTTTTTTTTTTTTTTTTTTTAATGGAAAAACATTTTACAAAATAAATGAAGACAAAGTACTATTTTTGTTTTTTGTTTTTGCTGATCCGAAAAACAATCCGATCCGAACCGTGACTTTTGTGATGCATTGCGCCACTAGTTGATATATTTAAATTTTTCAAGTAAATATAAATAAACCCCTTTTGGGTGTCTCTACTGTTTCAGGCAGGTACATCAGCCTCATCAATGCCTCATAAATGGGACGGTGATTTTGCAGATATGTCCAACTTATGCGCAGAGTACGAACTTTCCTCTGCATTTGTTCGTAAATGAGGTCCAATGTTAGAGAAATTCTGCATGAACTGCAGTTTTTTTGTGGCATGAAAATGAACTCATTAATTACCCTTCATTTATTATTTAAGGGAGCAGACAAAGGGACAAGACTAAAAGAAACAACAGAGGATAATCAAACATGTTTGTCAGGCAGAGGGCTTACAAAAAGGAACCGGACTCCTACCTCTTGTAGAAAATCCTCCAGTAGCCTGTTGAACTTGTCCACCAGCTCATCCAGCAGCTGGGAGCGGGCAATGTCGACCCTGTTAAATATTGTGAACTCTTCATTGCAGAGGGCATGGTAGGTTTTGGAGCACGTCTCCAAAACTTCAGTGTCTGTGTGCTTCTCCACAATTTCCTTGATTTGGCGGAGAAGGGCTTCAAGGTGCTGCATTCAACATTAAATAGATATTGGTTGACATATTTGTACTGATTATGTGACAGTATTCAAACAGTACAACAAAAACGATACATTTGATTTTTAGGCACCTTTTCAATCATTCAAGTCACCTTATGACACAAGGACCTCTGAACTTTGAAGGGGATGAGCAAACTACTCGCCCACTGTGCCACCCCATAACACATAACATAACATAAAACCTGCATGGGTGGTGTATTCCCCATGTTATAATACGAAACCTCTAGACGAGCATTTGGCTGACCTTTTCCAGACGTCCTGTGGTGTATATTTCAAGATCAAAGAACTGAGGAAGCTGCAACAAGTTGGTCACCTTCTCTGCATCTACAGCATACTGTTGGGCAAACATTCATCGAAATGCTATTTTCCAAAGAACAAACAGGAGGTAACGTTTTGAAGTAATGACATACCTTGGCCAGTAGAGGGGGCAAAGCCACAGCAAAGAGCTCTGTCATTCTGGTTCTGTCATCAAGCTGAGTCTTCTTTTCTTTAGCTGTCATCACCTGAATGTGGATACAAGTCAAATATCTTTGTGCTGTAACAATTCATTATTGAGCAAAAATACAACTAGAAAGACATTCGTCTAGAAAATTGTAACATTTCATGATGCATCCTTTGTTTAGAGAGGAACCCGGTTCCAGTAATAGTCAACAGTCACTTTCCATTGTGTAGTTACAATATACCATTTACTGTTATTCAAATAATTATAATTACCTTTCAAGGGCCAAGGAAGAAATGATCTTTTGTTGTGAAAAAAAAAAAAAGTGTTTTGTTTTTTTTCATTGTCACTGGTTCATTGAATTCGTGGAGAGGCTGAACGCTTTAACCAATGTAAAAGATTTAAGGTTCCAAACAAAAACGTGAAGAATATCGACCACGATGCCATAACTGGCAAAGCCTTTAATCATATCTTTATCCACCGTGCAACTTACCCGCTTCCCTGTGCCTCTTCCCACAGGTGGATGACATTCGGCAGCCTGCCGTACAGTGCACAGCATGATTTCAATCAAAGCTGTCTCTTGTCTGTCTGTAAGAGCTACACGTCGCAAAGAAAAACAATCCTGGTTAATAAGTAAACACATTTGCTTCAAGTCACTTATCAGTAACCCGTGATGAGGTTTTTGTCATACCTTCCTCTCCTGGCAATGGGTCATCTAATAATAAGCTGGTCATACAGTCCCAGTCCTTCAGTAACTCAGGACCACAATCCCAGAGAGAGTCCACCAAGTAAGCTGCATGTTCGTGGAGCTAAAATGATTTGCACACAATATGGACAGAAGAATTTGAGAGTTTGCATGCAAATAATTAATACAGACTTAAACAACAACAACACTTGTGTACCTCACTCTCCAGGAAGAAGAAGACAGTAGTTTTGATGAGGTTGGCGTTGGGGCTTTGTCTCCCTCTCCTTTTAGGGGCACCCTCCTCCTCTGGTTCCCTCTGGCTGAACAACCTTTGAAAACAGAGTAGTTTGAT
This sequence comes from Festucalex cinctus, assembly GCF_051991245.1. Classification (NCBI taxonomy): domain Eukaryota; kingdom Metazoa; phylum Chordata; class Actinopteri; order Syngnathiformes; family Syngnathidae; genus Festucalex; species Festucalex cinctus. The sequence continues at coordinate 2,082,785 of NC_135419.1, read as the reverse complement.
AACTTAAATAACCTACTCTCCCAAAATCCTCTTTTTGAGCCTTAAATGTAATCCTGTACAGAAGCCACAAATGCCTTGCAAAAAGTAGAAATGCAAGTGGTGACTGGCCTGTGTTTGAAGTTTGGAAATTCTTCAGCTGCTGCAAACATAATGGCGGTACTGTACTATAAACCTGTGACATTTTTTAAACACTAATATCACGAGTCGTGATATGAAAGTTAAATTCATAATAAAGAAACTAACTAAATAAAGTCCACTGTTTGTAGTTTTTGAACGTTACAACTTATAACGTGTATTGGCATTACATAGTGAGAAGTTGACAAACTACATGATTATCATTACAGGACACTAAACTTAATCTTCACTGCAATCCAAATTTGGTTTTTGAGTTCATGTAAACACGGCATACGAAAATATAAACTCCATGGATCCAGGTAGGCGGGGAAACAATAAAAGTTGAGCCTGGGATAAGGACACGCGCCAAATAAAGAACTTCAGCTCAATTCTGTTCGGGTCACGTCTGACATACTTTTTGTAGAGAAATTCTCCTGCTGCAACAGCAACGGGCCTGTGTGCCGAGTAGACCAGATGATAAACGCTCTCACAATCCTCAGGGGTCAATACCTCATCTGTACTACTGCAGAAACAAAAAAACAAAAAACAAAAAAAAACATTCAAGTAAAAAGGTACAAACAAAATTGTTACAAGTTATGCCAATGTGCTGGATGTAATACTTTGTGTGAGTGTGCACAAAGTGCTTCCAATTGATTTTTTTTTCCCCCCCACTGATAAATGGGAAACAGTGTTTCAAGTCTGAGGCAACCATTTAGAACTTACTTCAAAACTAAAGTGAGCAACTTAATTGCTTGTACTGCAACGTCATACTCCTTATCAAGGGTCATGGAGACAATGCGGTCCTGGGAAAAACAAAAGGGAAAGAAAGTGACAGGTTTTTAGGCACAAATGAAGCATCCCTTCTGGCAGCTACGTCAGACAGGTCAATGGCAATTGAGCCATTGGTAAATATGTTGAAGTCGTGTAAATGCTGTGTTTAAGAAGTCCAGCAGGTGGCGCTGACCTTGAAGCGACTGGTGAAGAGTTCCAGCCTTGCATTAAGCTCTCGGTTGTAGTACAGACCCTGGAGCGCTGTCAAACACTTCAGACGCACCTCACCTTGCTAAAACCAAGAATTTGAAAACAGCAAAATGTATCAAAATTCAATTAGTTGGTAACCACACACATGTAAATCAAACAAATGAAATGCTTTTGCACAGGTTTTTTTTTTTTTCTCCAATCTTAAAAGGATAACTTTTTGCCATTTTCAGCAGTAAGAAGTTAATATTTGGTCTAAAATTGGTTTGATAAGGTAATTATTTTTCATGTACAATTAATACCTTCAAAAACACATTTTGGCATTTGCTGTCGACTAAAAATTACATCACAGGTGCTCAGAGCTCACAGCTCACCTGTTTTCTGGGTTTGGTCATGTGAGGTTCACACACTGAGTCATTATTGGTCGTTTGTTAGTGGAAAAAACAGACATAAAAACGTGTTTTTAAAAGGTATTGATTGGCCATGAAAAATAAAGTTAATTAATTACAGACAACATATTTTTTTTACATAGTTTACATTTTTTGTTTCATAATTGAATGATAATTGTTTCCACCATGTGTTTAAATTAGGGATGGATAGTTTGTGAAATGAGAAAATACTTCTTACGGGTCACAGCGCTTCAGTTTTGACATTCATTTTGCATTGACGCTGTGCTTAGCGATGTTTTCATTCCCAACCTAACCGAATGCTGCGGTCAGAGGGAACGTGAGTTGAGAGGTTCTGGTGGCACGTTTCCATATATAGTCAACACAACTACGGGGTCAGGCGCCATTGCATGCCAGCGATGCAGATGAAGCAAAAAAAATTGCTTTTTTTTTTGCTCATTTTGCCAAGGTTTGCAAACGTGAAGTTTTGGTGGCGTCACCGACAGCCAATTGGCATTGAGAATCAGAATGTATTAATATGTACATAAATCATTAAGGGAAGAACGCCTTCATGCGGCAAAAAGAAATAATATACTACAGAAAAATCAGAAGCTACAGTTCATTTTTCAGCTAACCTACCTTATCGTGCATGGTCCATCCCACATACTTCAGATAACTGTCGTTCAGGAAGGCATCGCTATAGAGCTTCATCCAAACTCCAATCTCTTCTATACAGATGGCTCTAATTTCTGCTATTGAATCACTGTTGAAACATTATGATTAGTTAAAAGACAATACAACAAAAACGTCTTGTAGAAACAAAACAAGTTCATTTGGTGGTGCCATACCGATAACGATGTACAAAGACTCCTTTAAATATTGCATTCATCATGTTTTCAATCTCATCCTGGTTTTCTTGGAGCTGAAACAGAAACAAAATAAATTACTCAATGTTGCCTGGAAAAAATAAACAAAGCATCAGCATGCGAGAGTTCTGCTGCACGAGGTTAAGATTTTCTTTGTATGCATCATGTTTGCGTTGAGCTGATACAACATGCTAAAAAGCACCAGTTGTCTCATGTGTCTAAAGGACATTCTACTAGAAGCTTTGTGAAATGACACTCACTAGTCTCGTCAGTTATTTCAGTGATCATTGTGGAAGTTTTTTTTTCCCTTTATCAAAGGGTTACTATTAATATTGCATGTGTGTGCAAGTGGCAGCCAAATTTGCTATCAGGCTGTACAGTGTAAAGGCAGATGGAAGGCAGGTGGGACCTGCTGGGATATAACCCAGTTAACAGAAGATGCTAGTTGATTAGCACATTGTATGAACGTTTCCACTACCAACATAATTGTTACACCTCCAAAAGAGGAATGAACATATTCTATATCAAAAGAATATGATTCACACTGAATGCTATGCATAGCAGCCAAAGCACAAATGACTATGTCAAATGCTGTATCTTTAATTTAAAATTTCTCCCTGCAGAAACCGTTGTCATTAATTTGAGGGGGGGGGGGAAACAATTGCCATGCTAACCCAGACATAGTTTGAGACATATTGGAAGTTGCTACAATAGCAGAGTGTGACAAAAAAAGACAACACATGAGTTGTCCAAAACTGTATTTATATTAATCAAAGCGACCATACCTCTTTACGTTTCTGCAAGAGGAGCTCCAGTCTGTCGTTGGCCCTTTTGGCCACTATTTTATTCCTCTCCGCCTCGTACTGTCGCTGGGTGTTGTCCATGTTAATGCTCAAGTTTAGAGCTACATTCACCAGGGCTGTCATCAGCTTCATTGCTGTTCAAAAGACACAGAGTAACAAACCTTTCACAGGCGGGCTCAGCGCAATTCAAAATGAGTTCTCCCGCAAGTCGATGTTATTATGGTGACACACCCAGAACCTTCTATTCTATTGCAAATAGTAATAATCTTACCTGCCAGTGTAGATGTGTGTCTGAAGGCTCTGACTTGAGAGTCTGATAGTCCGGTGAGAAGGGAGATAACTGTGTCCATCATATACTCATCATAGATGATACTGTATTGACACTGCCGCACTAGGACCGAAATGAATTCACAAAAACTTGACTTGAACTTCTTCCACAGGGGCCCTGCTATAGTAAGAGGGTAGTCTCCACTGTCCTATGGAGGCCACAGGGGAAAAAGAGAAGAGCTGTTTCCGACAAGTGCTCCCCCAAGTGTTCACGCGCCATGAAACGGTGGGTGTGAAACGCAGTACAGTAATTCTAAGCAAATATTAAACATTTACATTTAAAATCTACATTATACAAGAGAAGGTCAAATTAAATTACCTCATCAAATTCCTCTGTCATTCGTCTGATAATTTCTGAGTTCTGCATGTTGCGGAACATTTCTCCACTAACGACACCTGATCAATTCAAAAAAATAAAAATAAAATAAATCAAAAAAAGAAAAAGAAAAATTGTGTTATCCACAGTGACATTCAAAGGAGAAACATGAGTAGGAGATGAACACAACGTACATTATTTTTCTCATGTGTGTAAATTCATAGGCACAGTTAAGATTGTAGTTTTTTTTTTTTTTTTTTTACCTGCTCTACGAATTACAGTTTTGTCAACCCCATCCACTCCCCACATAACTTATATGCCATGAATATCTCAAGGCTAAGGAAGAAGACACCATTTTTGGCCATGCTGAAATCACGGCTACGCTTAAAAAGGCACACAAAATGGGAACATGGTCCAAATAAAACTGTGACCTGCATTCTGCACACACAAACTGTAATGACATCCAATATATCTAAGTAAGATGCTACTAGTGACATTAATTAACTCATTCACTGCCAGTCATTATAGAAAATTTTTACATTTCCAATACTCACGTGATATTACATTCAATAATTATACATAAACCGAATCTACCAAATAACAGAATAGACTCCCTACTTTTTGTCCCGTCCCGTTCTTTTATAATTGACAGCATAAAAATGTATGTTTGCCAAAATACAGCCATTTCTCCCATGGACTCTGAAACTGTGTTTATTTCCTATAAAATGGGGCAATGATGTCATCTACCGGTGGTTGGGCATCAGTAAAGTTGTTTCCAAGTTTGATATTTACAGTGGCGCATGCTCAGATTCGCCCCCATTTAGCACCGCTCTAAAAAATACAATTGACAAGTATACTTGTCAAAGGCAGTGAATGAGTTAATAATAATAAAAAAAATAAAAATAAAAAAAAGCTAGACTCAGTCAAGGGTAATTTTTAATTAAGATCCAATCATTTAATAATAATGAACATACCTTTACACCCTGAGCACTGGATGAAGAAGTTGATGAGATCAAGTAGCGCAACATCTCTGTCATGTTTGTAAGACTCGATCCAGTCATCAACAACCGACTGCAGAGGACAATAAACATGTTTAAAAAAATATGGAAAAAAAACAACAACAGTTTTTATCTGCAACATCAGTGTTTGTGATACAACATATCCCACCTGCATTGCACTCCGTCCCATCTTAACAACTTCAAACAGCATCATGTTTTCCATGCCATTCTCCTGGTGGTGGCCATTTATCCGACCTGCCCCCTTTACCATCTTGGTTTTGTCTCCCGCTGCTTTCTTCCCCTTCTTTCCACCCTGAAAGAAAACCAATAACATTATGGAAACCCATAAAACACCCGTCCGTACAATTATCTGTCTTTAGCATTAAAGTCCTTATGTCAAGCCCTGAGACAGTAGAGTAGACAGTGGAGTATTTACTCAAGGAAAGGTATTCTGGTTGTGTTGTTTTTGCAGCTTCATTAGTGGATCCCCAAGAAGCAATTTCGGATGAATGAAAATGTGTTGCAAAGAGTAGTAGTCATATAGTGTTGTTGTGGACAACTATTAATGCACTGATGCCTAATACATGCTTGGAAACCAGCCAGGTAAGGGCACACTTGGCTCATTTGAGTTCAATGAGAGTCTCCACCGTGGTTTTGTTAATATTTTCTCATCCAATGTCTGATGTTTAAGAAACAGCTGAAAAATTAAAATAAAAACAGTCTGATTGGCTCTTATCATCAGCCCATAAGGAGGCCTACAATCAATACTGAACTAAAATATAGCTAGATGGTGACACAAATTTGATAAGGTATGATAATGTAAATTGTCTACCAATACTGCTTTAACATACCTTTCCTTTCGATGAATTTGAACTCCTCCCATCAGGATCTTCAGAAAAGTCGGTGTCTGAAGAAAATTGTGTGTCTGTATCCCTAGAAACAGAAAAATATATGTCAAAATGAATATTTATGTCCACCTGAAGGAAACTAACAAAACCAAAATGAAAATGTTGCACTTACTGCGCATAGGGGAAGTCTGCTGGTATTTCTGGTGCTGCTATCATTTCTCTAACATCTTCTGGATAACTTCCAATTTATGACTGGCTTGTAATACTGAAAAAATACAAGACACGGAAGCTTGTATGAAATCTATATTGAGATATCAAATTAGAGGGGTAACAGTTAAAAAAAAAATAAACAAAAAACATGAAAACAGAGTTTTCTTGCTTCACATGGTAACAGTGGGCGGTACAGATGCTCTTGTGGCACTCAGCACTCAAAGCATTGGCTCCCTCTTCCTCATCCTCATCCTCCTTGCTTTACAATCATTGGAGTATCTTCCTCACTGGCCATATATGGATGTGCCCTGTCCGCCCCACACATATTTCGACCAATCAAAACGCGTTACCAACATCAACAAGATACTGCAGGCCACAACTATTGCTGTGCTGTACTGTACTGTACTGTACTGTACTGGAAAAGTGTCACATACATGCAAGTACATAAGTAACTTTTGAAAGGCAATCATCTACTTGCCTACGGCACACATTTACCAGTGTTTATGTACCACATCATGCATCCTACAGCACAGCGATCCGTCATTATAGTAGAAGAGGAGTTTAAAAAATAATAATAGCATAATACAGGAGGCCTATCTCTGCTTAGAACATATTTGTCACGATGGTGTGGACGTGTCGCGCGATAATACAGATAAAGTAGCTAATAAAAACTAAGATGATATGAAACACACGTGAACACGGGTATTTTGATTGCAATGTAACATGGCATTCATTGCTCATTAATCGGTTCAGTTTGCCTTTTGAAGACAATCAATGTCCCTATTTCGCGAGTTACTGCGTAAATATTACATGATGACAAGTTGACGGGATTCAATGGGTGTTGACTGAAAAAAAGTGGCGCCAAATCGCTCAGTGAATCACATAAACTTGCCACGATGAAGCTAGGGCGAGCATCTTGGATAGCAACGAACAGTAAAGCTCCATATCGAGGAGTTCTAAAGTCAACGCAGCAGCACATAAAAACGCCCGCGTTCGCTCCAAAGGAAGCCGGCGTGACTACGCTCTTCGTCGGTTCCTGTCAAAATTGACACCGGTGCGCGGGTGGTGCTAGCGGCGCTAGCAACCGTGAAATCCGGAGACCTCGGCAGTGGGAATGTACAAACAAGTGCACTTAAAACTCTTGATTCGAAATTCCACACGAGCCGTTTCAGGAACGGGTCCGCGTTTGTTGCCGCTATCGTAGGACGACCATAATAACACAACAACGCAAGCGCGACGGTGCAATCACATGCTAATATTAGCGAGAAGAGACTGGCGTTAAGGATACGCATCCAATGACCACATTTCCCCCCCTCAATAAACTACTCTTACACCAAGCTCGGTTTTAATACCACGAAGACCAATAATTATGATTAATTTCATGAGCATAATAAACTCCGAGTGGTCAACCATGCTAACAGTATGTGCTAACGTTCCCTAAAAAAAAAAAAAAAAAAAACATCACGTCCTTGCGTCCTCCATCTTGCCTCGGGAGTTTCAGTACCGTATTGCATAAGCAACAAACAATGTTTACAATTATTGTGAAGTGTAACCAAGTCCATCGAAACAACTAAACATTTCGTTGCGATTCTACCGATTTATTTTGCGTCATTGTGGTAAGAATCTAGTGCGTTAGCTCGCTACCAACCACAGTAACGCTAGCTTCTCGCAGCGGAGCTAACGAGGCGACTCGACTGAGGAGGCAGACATCCGCGCTCTAGGCTCAACTAGCCTGGCTAGCAAAATACAAATCAACTAAGTTCCACATAGCTTTCCGCCATTTTACAGCTAACTTACCTTGCTGAGAAATAATAGTCCCAGCTGATTCCTAACTTGAACTACTTCGACAAGCCTCAGACCAGAACCTGACTCTAAATTCTGTAAAAAGAGTTTAAAAGTCGCGGTCAGAGGCGGTTTCGGACGTTCTATCACCCGCTTGCTCCGTAGTTCAATTTGTTGTTTCGACGACCTGGGAGGAGGAAATCCTAGTACAGAGCTACCACCTAGCGGCCACAGCGTCAGTGCTCGACGATTCGACACCTAGTGGCCACTGCTCAGTATTGCACGTCAGACAATCATGTATGTACAAGTACACGATAGGACACAAGTTCTTTTTTTCCGCGCTCCCTTTATAAACTCAACTGAAATAAACCATTTCAAATTATATGGGCCATTCTACCGAATTGATTGAAATTGCTGTGCCACAATGAAAATTGCATTTTAAAAATCAATGAAGTGTTCACACCTTTGATACGTAGTAATATCTTATGATATATTTCATCACAATACTTTAATTAAGATGCTATTACCTGAATATATATACAAAAATCGTTTTCATATTTAACTTCCAATTGGGAGTTATCCGAACTCCTAAATTTCAATTGATGAAAATGAAATTGAGATTATTTTAGCCAATTTTCTGAACAATTTAATAGATCTTTTTGATTGCTTTTAAATGTATGGTGAAATATGTAGATAGATTTTTGTTCCAATTAAAAATTTGTATGTAAAAAAAACACCTTTCCCAACTTTGCATATCACTACCGAAACAGAAAGAGTATTTGTTTGTAGGCAGGGCTTGGTTTTAGCCACACCCCTAGAAATTTCACCAAGAAGATAAGATTGCCTTCCTGTTCATCCATGGCTACATGGTAAGCAATTAGGTTTTCTTTTTTACATTATTAAGTACATGCCCTGCAAAGTCTGAAAATCTGCATGTGGTTTTAACAAACACATAATTACTGCAATTAAATGAACAGTTTTTTTTTATTTTAATGCTTAATGTTGTTTTCTATATCTACACATATGTTCAAAACTGTGTTTGGTAGTCAAGATTGCACCTAGCATTGTTGCGCATTGCTAGCAACTATCATAAAACATCACTACCGAAACATATGGAAAGGTTTCGGTTGTGACAATTGTTTCGGTAGTTTCATTATGACCAATTTGTGCATTTTATTACTCAAACTTTTCACATCTCATCGATATTTGGATATAGATTTTATGGATTTAATCACTTACATCATCATCTGTTTAAACACGAGAACAAGTAAATAACTCTAAAAATGTCTATTTTATTAACATGAAAGCAAAGGAGCGTGAAATCAAATACAGTATATCACTACAAGTCATTTGAACTGTTCTAAGCACATCAAAACAAAAACAAACAATACAATCAAAAGGCACCTCTGGAATGGAAAAATGGGATAAAATAATTTAGTGTTTCTTAACTATTCATCTATTAAAAAGAGATTTATAATATACTTTTGATTAGCTTTTCAATAGCCACTCTGTCGTCGTACAGTCCTTTGCAATATTACAGGCTATTTACAGAAAATACAAAATCAGGGATTATGAGACAGCAGCACAGAAAGTTTGATTGGCAAAAGTCTTCTTTTTTTTTTTTTAAGCTATGTAGGTCTTGACCTTCTGTGTAATGGCCCCGCAACAAATTGGACATTTGCTAAGCGTCTGTGAACATTCCTCGCAGGTGGCCAGGTGACCGCACGGGATGAAGACGACGCACGTGTCTCTGTCCATGCACACTTTGCACTGTTTTTCCCTCTGCAGTTTCCGGAGTGTTTCCATTGGGTCGTCATCTGAAAGACCAAAGAAAACACAAAGATGACACAATCTTTACTCATTTTCAGAACATGAGTGAGCACAACAACATACATTATTTGACCATCTTCTGACATTTTGTTAGTTAGTGGTATATGCATACACCTAAGGGGAGAGGTTCAAAATAACATCCCATGACCCCCACTAAACTAAATAAGAGGTATAGAAGATTGATCATGGAAAGATGGATAATGCACAAATATATTTACCATTTCTGTATGGCGTGAATCCATTCTGATGACTTGAGGTCTGAAAATAAACATGTGCAGTTAGAAAATTAAAAAAATTAAAATTAAAAAAATTAAAAATAAAAAAAACTTCTGACTATACTGCATATATTTATGTATTATAGCTTTCCAATACAGTGTTCCCTCGTTATCGCTGGCGTTACGTTGCAAAAATACCTGCAATTGGTGAAATGCGCAAAGTAGTCAACTTTTTTTTTACTAGGGATGTTCAATACCACTTTTTTTCAGACCGATACCGATACTCAGACCCTCAGTACTCACCGATACCAACTGCCGATACCAGTAGTACATTTTGACAAATAAAAAAAAAAAATAATAATCACTAAAAGATATTTTTAAACAAATATATTTCCTTTAATTTTGACCAAAAAAAAAACCCAGCACAGTCATGTTAATCACTTTAAGTTAATGTCTGTTCCAATACTATTGCTCACTTTAAAAATGGGTGGGTTCAAACAAACGGCGGGACTGACCTCATATTGATTCACATTTTTTGAAACGACAAAAATAGAAATAATACATTTCATGGCCCAACTATCACCTTGAAAACAATTAGTAACTGTATAGGGTGTATTTTAATAGCACTTAAAAAAAAATGTTATACCAGTGAAAAAAGAAGCCATTAAGTTTTTCTTCTACTGTATTATCAACATGACATTGAGCAAATTTGAGTGGCAAAAAAATATATTGTATTCTTACAGCTGCTTTGTTTTGTTGAGGATCTTGTAGCTGGATGGCGTTGAGAAATTCTTGTCCCTTTTCTTCTAACAGGAAGCTGCATCTAGTTGAGAATTTAGAATGTCATAACATAAGCCAAGTTCAAACAGCAATCAACGGCACGTGAAACGCATGCAAGTTGACATTTTGATTGTTACCCGGGATAACTTTTGGCATGCTCTTCCCAGGGGTCTTCGTCGGGCTGCCAGCCTTTTAGTCCTCCACCACAACGGAAGCACATCACCTTGTCTCCTGTCCCTACACGCATGCACACAAGCCAAGAGAATTTCGAGTTCACATCGTCCATCCAGCCGTTATTTGAACTGCGAATCCTCACGACAAGTTTTAATTTTCCTACATGTTAGCATGTGCATCGTGTAAGAAAGCAAGCCATTTTCAACACTTTAGATGATTTGTGAAAAAACATTAGATTTCCCGGTTTGGGACAGGGGGATGTTTTGGCCCGATGCCAGCGTTATGTATTTTTATTTTATATGATAGTAAGTTCGGTGTTTAAAAATTGCAGTCCACGCTTATTAGGGCTGGATATCGATTCCAATTTCCTCAATTCGATTACGATTTACAAGAGTTCAGTTCGATTTTTCCTGATTCCGTTCACCTCAATTCAATCCGATCAATTATGGCACATCAATTCTTCTTAAATTTCAAGAACATGATTAAAATGCCACAAATATTAAATTCCAAAGTTTTACGGAGGCCGTAGATGGTCAAATGATTTAGTTTATTAATTAAAGTAACACGTGTTATCACTTTAAGAACAAAAGTCAGGTCTTTCATGCTAAATGCTTCCAAGACTGCACGTCAAAGTATTTAGTTTAAACTTGGAATTGTAGTAGATAAACATTCATATTAGTGTTTTAAGTGTGTTTTTTTTCATGTACAATAGAATTGATTGTTTATTACATGTATGATTAGTTAATTGATTGTGTTGTTTGTTGAGAAATATTTAAAAAGGATCAGGGAAAAAAAGAAAAACAGGTTTTTGTTGTTTTTTTGGGTGCAATTAGATTATTTTCCAAAATTGTTCAGCCACTCCTTGAACCCTGGTGATGCTAATAAGGAATAGCAAATGAACAAGAGACAAGATGGAATTCAACATAATGCATTGTGTTGGATTCAGGAGGCTCCATTGCACATGTGTTAATTGCTGCTCGAAGTCAGGTAGATACACACCTGTGCTGTAGAAGCCAGCCCTTGCAAGCCGAGCATGATCGACTGGGTGCTGGATCCCTGCAAAGCTGCGCAGCCTCTCTTCGAAACTTCCCATCGGGACGGGAATGTTTACTTGAGGTGGACCGCTACGATTCTCCTCGGACGGGATGTTGCCCACATCGTGGCCAAGGATGAAGAAGCAGTAGGGGAAATGTTTGCCATGTTCACCCCAGGCCGTGTCTCCTGCTTCCCAGCCACCGAGCATGCCACCGCAGCAAAAGCACTGAACCCGATCACCCTGGCCGACGTAGTAAAGGCCGGCTTGAGCCAGATCTCCGGGTGTGACGGGAACAGTGGGAGGCCAAGAGGAGAAGGTCTGACGTCTGGCCTCCTCCCTCCTCATATGGGGGACCATTGGGTAGGTGGACTCGTCGACCACCTCTCCTGTTCTCAAACGATATTCCATGTCTTCGGCTTCTTCATTGTACCTGGAGCCGGTCAACTGCGAACTGCGCTGGAAATCGCTGCGATGGGTGCAGCGGAGGAACTTGCACAGTGGGGAAACCTAAAATTCAGAACAAACATGTTGAAGCAGATAAAAGGCGTGTGTCCCATTTCCATGCCGTCTTACCTCCTTATGCCTCTCTACGGGCGTGTCTCCCCTGCACCAGTTTTCCACCGTCACCTTGCAGCTGAAACAGCGGACGCGATCGCTGTGACCAGTGTAGTAGAATCCGGCCCGGGCGAGTCGCTCTGCGGGCACCTGATCAGCCAGACTGGAGCCGTTGAATGAATGGAGGCGGTTGTTCATTAGGGAGAAGTCAACCATGCAGTCACTTTCCAGTCCGCCATCTTCTCTGAGGTCTGACATGATGGCAGCGGGTCTATTCCAAGACCAAGATAGTAGAAGAGATGTTTGGAAGAAGAGAAAAATAAAATAAAATTAGAAAACAGTCAGAGATAGGACTGCTCGATTATGAAGAAAATATTAATCACGAAATAATCGTGTGTTTTATTGAACATGACCTGATCAAAACCATAAATAATAATTGAAATCAATTAAAGCCGCAGCGTGATGTAACTAAAGTGGCAAAAACGGTCTGGCAAATCACATATTTACATTCATGTGGCAGATTTTATTCTAAGGTTCCTGCGATTAATAAATAAATAAAAACAAATTTATCTGTACGTAACGAGACACAGCCATGATACATAATTATGCATCCACATTTTGTGTTTTTATGTCCAATTCTTACCTTACTTCTTTTGGGGGGTATTTGGCACATTAATTTATGGAGGGGGAGGGAAGAGCCATATTAAAAGTATCGATATTGGGCTATGAAAAGGAATATTTGATTCAATATCGATATATCGATCATATTTTAGACCCAGTACTAATCACAATTATTTTAGTAATAAACAAATCACGATTTAAGATGATCTTTTATTTTTTGGTACAAAAAAAGCAAATGTTTAAACATAAAAAAAATATGAAGACAAAATTATTTGAAACACTATACCTTAATTATGCAGGTTCCTTTTGGATGTAACAAAATTGAATAGTTATTTCATAATTTAACAAAAGGTGCAAATGTATAAATTTAAACAACTCAAAATTAGCATTAATAATTTTTTTTTTTTTTTTAAACGATTAAAGGAAGGCTCCTTTAATTTTACATGTATGGCTTGATCGGCAGTAAATAGTTAGTTTAGCTACGAAAAATGCATAAGAGCTGAAGAATACACCCTTATATTGATTTATTTAACTTTTCTTCAACATAGAAGTACTTCCGTGTTGCAACGCCCCCGAGTGGTGACGTCACTAGTGTGTATACTCGCTTGGCGAACAGTAGTTCACGCAGACATAACAACGGGGAGGACACAAACTGTCACTTATGCCTTTGTGTATTGCAAAATTTTGCAAGGCGTCGGCAAGGAAAAACCCGCGAGACCCCCTAAAAAAAAAAAAAAAAAAAAAAAAAAAAAAAAACCGACATGAGTAGAAGGACAAGCAGGCGTGCGCGCAGCGAACATTTCAGGCATGAGGACTTACATACAAAATATGTTACAATTTGAGATGGGGTACGCCACACGCCTAATACTAAAGCCCAACGCAGTACCGAGTATCTTTAAAGAACCAGACGTGGGAAATAATCAAGCCGATGGAGGATCTCTGGCGGCTACTTCTGCTAGCAACACGGAGCTCACTCTCACAACAGCCGGCACAAATCGAGGTCTCCCTACGGCCACTGAAAGATCTCGGAGAAGCGAAGCAAATGTAAAGCGAAAGGTAGGCATGTTTCGGGGGTGGGGGGGCATTCGTTATTATACTGCACGGACTGTTTTATTTCATAATTCATTTGAAGGTGGCCAACGCAGGGGCACGTCGGCACGTTACCGTAATGCACAGTATTAACAATCGTTGGGGCGGCTGGCTTGACTTCGTCTTTTCGAGTGGCGGCTGGCCTGACCGCAGTGGGACGCTCCGCAAAAAAAGAAAAAAAAAAACAGCTAGGGGAGGTTGGGTGCTGTAACGACGATACATTTAATTTTACTATTTTTTCTTTTTCCTGAAATATTTCGTCAGTTCCACACGTTTTGCATTGCTCGTACTGTGTGTCACTTTACCTGTTGGATATTTGCTCCTCCAAGACTTTTCTTCTTCACATCTTTCATCGCAACCAAAGCTATCCTGAGAATGTCTATTTAGTATTGCCATGTTGAATGTCTGATGTTCCAGGATGCAGTTGAGATTGTCCGCAAGGAACCGATCCTCGAGTTTTTTCATTTCCAGACAGCACACATTCATTTGCGGATTGTCCATTCATGTGCAGCTCCCGCACGAACACCACTCACCCCCCGCCTGATTCACTCGTTCGTCAAAGTTTATTTTGTGCCCGAAAAGACCATCTGGCGCCACAACTTTCACATCCAAGGCAGACTTTCCTTCGGTAGAGTTATTTTGTCGTGTTGGCTCGAAGCGATAAGGTTTAATCCTTCCGGGTTTGACGCGAGATGCACGGCTGCGTTGCATAGTGCTTCCATAGTGTAGCGTTTACACACTAGTGACGTAAACATCCGGGTTATTTAGTCACGTGTAACAAACATGCCGGCGTTCGATTCATTTTAACATCGGTTTAAAAGTTATTAAATGTACATAAAAAAATAATCACGTCACCAAATTAATTATTGAAAAAGTAGCAACTTTTTGCTGCTAAAAATGGATCAATAAGTAAAGTGTTCCTTTAAGCTGTCACCATTTTTCACAGCCGCATTTTTGCTCAGCGATGTATCAAATAATCTATTTGTCATCTGAAAATAGATTGTGCTAAATTTAAAAAAAAAATTAAAAATGTTATTGACACTGACATATCGAACAATACATTTTAGACCGGCTCAGAATCTGCTACTGGCCTTTGCCTACCTCGTGCTGCATACTGCAGTCCAAGAAATGCACATGCAGCCACAGTTTGCACAAAGGTGTTAGGACATGACAAGCGTGTGAGTATATGTGTGGGATGGGCACGACCTGGTGAGGCAAGTTTGTCTACACAGGCTCAGTACATACAACAGAACAGGGTGTATCACGCTGCCGCCCAGCAACACAAACCCTGTCAACACAGACCAGTAATATTATTAATAGTTTTGTTTTATATGTACAAGTGCGAGAAAAACATTGTGCATTACTGTTGCTGAAGTTTGGAGTGCTGTACAAATGCACTGTATTATTTAGTGTTTTAACATACGGCTATAATGGAGACAAACAATGTTGTCGCCAAACAACATGCTCAACTAAAAAGTTGAACGTCTATGTTTGTTTTGGATTGATTGAAGCAACCGCCTACCTAGCTGTATAATCAACGTATGCTCTTTGAACTCCGAATTCTACTGAAAACGCGAACGGGGCTGCCGTTGATATTCGCTTGTTTTATTCCATTCCAGACACGAGCGTTGTCACGCCATAGTTGTCGTTCCGTGCAGCGGCCACCAAGATTTCCAACCACAACCTCTCAAGAAGCGACTCACGCGGCTTTCAGCGAGTTAGCAGTCACGCTCTCTCTCCGGCGGGCTGAGGAACTAACTGCTCCTCCTCACCAACGTCACAAACACAACATTTGCTCGGTGGTCGCAACTTGTACGTATCAAGTAAATGTAAAACGTAGGCGTTGTTTTTTTAGAACTCTGACCAGATTTGTAATGGAAAAGACGAAATGTCATGTAGCATTAAAGCTTTCGTGCTAGCTGTAAACACGTAGCTAGCCTCGCTATCTCCGCTATGCTACATGCGTTTAGTTTTTAATTTTGTTTCTTAGAGTTTAAAATGTAAGTTTTTACCTTTATTTGTCCGGTTCCTCACGCTTCAATCCACCTTCAACTTCACTGTTGAGTTCTTCCCAGCAGTGACATAAAGGAGGTGTATCGTATGACGCGACCCTTTCAGGAAGTAGGCGTTGAAAGGTTAACTTGTGCGCAACATGTTTTGCGCGTCCCACGTGATCCATCAAGGAACTAAGAAAGAGAATCGAGAGAGGCAAAACAAAAAAATGCTCGCTACATTGTAGACTTTTGTTTTAACCGAACATGTCGGTTAACAGAAGCACGTTATGTTTTTGTTTCAAACTCAACTTTACCGTAAAGTAAAGCCTTTACGTAACACTAGAAGCCCAAATTTGTGGTTACAAGTACGTAATACCTGTCTGTCTCACACTCCGACATACGACCTAAAAGTACAGAAATAGTCCTTAACTGCAATAAAAGAAAACCAATTTTGTCATACTTGTGAATCTGTATTTGTGTGTGTGTTATCCACATCCAGATAATAACAAGCATTAAAAAGAAGGATATGGAAAGATTCAAATTCAACATGGAATTTACCTTACAGAATGGAGAGGCCATTGTGAACTGAAAAAAAAAAAAAAAAAAAAAAAGGCGCTGTGGAATTTCCGCTCAACTGATACGTTTAGCATTTCTTCATGTTGAGTCCGCGGACTAGTAGCGTAGAAAGACAGATACTTGTTTTCAAATGTAAGCGGGTAACAATAAAAATAAACTTGAAAAAAAAAAAAGTCCAGATAAAAACTACTCAAAGTACAGAACTACAGATTTCTTAAAAACATATATATTTTTTATTTTTTAATTATCATTGCGACCAAGATGGCAATTGATGTGCAATAGTATATAGGCCTATATTGAATAAAAAAAAAAAAAAAAAAAAAAAAAACAAGCTCAAGACTGATTTTATTGAGTAATTTGCAACAATTCAAACTTCACAGAAGGTGGGCTGCAGTTTTGGCCAGTGCGTTTCAGTGTTTTTGGTCAGATATGTTACCATCTGTGCTGCTGATGAGGAAGCCAAACACTTCCACTTGTCCCCAGTTTGGTGGCCAGTCACAACAAGCCGCTGGATGGTGGGGATGAAAATGACGTGGTTTGCAGCTGAAACTGCACCTTTCGGTTGGGAATGCATCATCCTTCAACAATTCGACGAAGTACGTTGCCCAGACTACCCTTGGCCATCTGGAGCGGGGTTTTCTCCTCTTTGTTTTCGATGTAAATGCTGGCTCCGTGTTCCACCAACAACTTTGCTGCTTCGACGCGCTCCTCGTCACACGCCAGGTGGCTGGTTCAACAACATTGCAAAATAGTTACAAACATGAATATTTTAAATATCAAATAGTTGTTCCACACGTACAGTGCTGTGTTGCCCTGCGAGTCCTGGATGTTGGTCGAGGCACTCTGCTTGAGAAGCAGCTGGATCAGGCGATAGTTGCCCTTGGCGGACGCTCTATGAAGTGGCGTGGAATCCAGTTTGTCCGTGGCATTTGGGTCGGCTCCATTTTCAAGCAACAGCAAGGCAATCTAGAAGGAGAGAAACAACAGAGAAAGAAGCCTACTCAATGCGTTCCCTTAAAGACTGACAAACTAGCTTCAAGTTATATCTCAATATTCATCCAGTGTTACTGTTTTTAGAAACTGAGTTTTAGAGAGAATCAGTAAACACAACAGAACAGCCAACCAAACCAAACTTACTGTAACTTATTAACAGTTTTATATGCATATGCACTTAAAAACAACAGTGAAACCAGCAAGACCCACAAAGTAGTAAGTGAAGGTGGATGTAGTGAAGGCAAATGATCTACAGTGATGCTCCAGGATTGCAAAGGCTTTTCATCAGAGCATTTGGACAAATGATCCATTTGTACTCGAGTCCCTGAAAAATTAAAATTAAGTAACTGCCTTTGCTTTCATCGAGTTCATATTTGTGTATGACTTCTCAAACGTCCGCTGAAAGCTAAACTTCTATTAATCCATTTAGGTGTTGACCTAACTATATTAACAGCAATGTGTCAGCTAGATCATTTTCCTGTCAGCGTTCATTACCTCTCAGGCAACTGTCTTAAGCCCATATCCCACTGAGGAGTTAACTTTTGAGAGTGTTGGCAAAGTTAGCAAATGTCTGCTCCCTTCAGGGTTCGTTCAAGGTTCGCAAACGTTCGTTGCTTAACGTTCGACTAATGATTTAAATGTTCTTTTGTTGTCATAAGGATTTTTGAACATGTACAATAGAGGGATGGTGACTAGTCATCACATTTAAAAAGTTTTGTTTTTGTTTTTTTTACCTCATGTCTGTCCTTGGAGGCGGCATAATGCAGGGGAGTGCATCCATTTTGATTTACAGAGTTTAGCTGAGCACCTTTGGATATTAGTGCTCTGACGATGTCTTCTCTACCTGCAGATGATGCAATGTGAAGAGGCGTCCATGCAGCCTGGAAATAATATGTTGCATTAACAAGCGGTCTCATTTTGACTTCTTCCATATTCAATATTTCTCTTTCTATAACCACTATTTAGTTTTTTACACTTATTTAAATGTTTGTACAGGCATGAAATCAAAGCGAATACATGGAATTAAAACAATTTCACATTTGTACTCCACATTGGCGACTGTAATAAGGGCTATTATGGGAGGAGTAGATTATTATTGTTTTCTCCTTTACAACATTTTGTATATATAATACAGAACACTTATTTAACGTGAAACAAACACACTTGGATCATAACCACTTCTTCCACCGTATATTATAATTTGTATTGTAACGGTGTTTCCGGGTAAAACTTCACTGTGTTATAATCCATACGTCATCTTGCAGGTTCACTTCCACACCGAGGTCGAGCAGGAAAGAAACAATGTTGGTGTGGCCAGCCGAACAAGCCCAGTGCAGCGCCGTTCTGTGATCCTGAAATAAGAGGAACGTGTAAAAATGACAGCGTTAATCACGTCTGTAGTGGTTTTCGTTGTGGGTTCTCAATAAACCAAACCTTTGCTTGAGGAAGAAGGTAATTTACATTTCAACTGGCTTCACATGACATGAATGCAGCGCAGATGCATTTGCTCGCTCTCGTTGATCAGTTCCCTGTCTCACTTGCGCCCTCTGCTGTCTGGATGTTGCAATATTACACCAATCAATAATAAGCAAATAAACAGTTGCTTTTTGCTGTTATCATTACATCTTGCTTTTTTTTTTTTTAATGAACATTATTTAACTATCACGCCTTGCTATATCTTAGCAAAAATATACAAATATACATAAAGGGATAATGTTTGCCATTACCTTAAAACTTAACATATATAGACACACGTAACCTTTATGTTAGCAAATTGTGATCCATTGTCTGTAACAACTTCACTTGGCACACAAGCATATGCTATGCGGAGCAATTTTTTCTTTCTAATCTGTGCATATCTTGTCTCTGCATCCGTCATGGATCGTGAAGCAGGATGTCCCTTTGCACCAAGCTGGCGTTTTTATTTATTCAGCTTGAGATTCGCTTTTCTGGTTGCCTCAAGATTTCTCATCCACATGTCATGTTCTGTTTTTGTGCTTCCCCACACAATGATGTCATCCATTGATGTGTCCACTCCTCGCAGGTGCTCATAAGATCATGTGTATTGTTTTGCGATACACCTCAGGTGCTGAAGCAATGCCGAATGGAAGTCGCCGGAATCTACATCTGCCAAATGGTGCATTGAATGTGCATCGTTTTGAACTTGCGTCGTCCAGCTTCAGCTGTCACAGCATCCACATAAAATTCCTCTTTGTCATCTTCATCTACCGTATGGATGTTGTCTTGTTTTGGAGTATGACTTCTGCAGCATCGAGCAAAATGGTTGCTTTTGATACAGTTGTTGCATGTTTTTTTCCATTTGCCGGATATTTTTTTAGGTGGATGTGTGCCACAATGACCACAAGTCTTTTATTTGTTTTTTTGTCTGTCTAATGTCAGAGGTGGCATCCTTTTTACCCCTCGTGTGTGTGCTCTTATTCACACCATCTCCATCAGCAAATGTGAAGTTATTATGAACTTCTAGTGCATCCTCCTCACCCACTACGTGCAAAAAAACACTGCCGCTTGCTTTTTTGGTCACTCGCCTCATCGAGTCCCATTGCCGACAGGTACAAAGCGAAGCGTTGGTTAGAGCTCCTCCAATTTTCAGCCACATTCCCAGTAAGCTGATGGGCGGGTGGTGTGTGCAGACCGTCCATGTTGTCGCTAGGCCTCTTTTCTCACTCACATCGTAGCAACACCAAGTTCACCGCTGAGTTAATGCGTAAATCTGGTTAGCTGAGTGGCTAACGTTAGCTTGCAATACATGCGTCCGTTGCTTCTCCTGAAGACCATCTTCTGTCACCATGTAGTGTTTTCGTTTGCTTGAGGAAGAAGTTAAATGATATTTTAACTGGCTTCACAGACGTACTGACATGAATAAGGCTCAGGCGCATTTCCTCTCTCTCTCTCTCGTTGATCAGTTCCCTGTCTCACATGCGCCCTCTACTGTCTGGATGTTGCAAAATTACACCAACCCATAATAGGCAAAATAAACAGTTGCTTTTTTGCTGTTATCATTACAACGTCAACAAAACAAGTTGCTGGGTCGTGCATTCTTACCTGGTCCGTTTTGCAGGCAAGGGTTTTATCTGATAAAATGCACTCTTTTAATTTATCAAACTGACCTAAATATGCCAAATTACACACGTCGACATTTGATACAGACCCCTCCATTCTCAAATATACTTAATGTACCTAAATGTATTCTGAAAAGGATGAAAAACAGAATGCGTCTATGAACGCTCACTCCGCCGGATTTGAACCACGGGGAATGACTCAGGAAATTATGACTTGTACTTCCGGATAGACCGAATACGCTCGTCAAAATAAAACAAATTGGGAGACCGCTCAACCTGTTTCCAAGGCGTGATAATCAAATAATTTATGTTTTAGATGTTTATGCAACTAAATATCAACAAAAGTAATATATTAATGGCCTGGAACAATCATAGTGGGCACTGGTCGACCACTCTGTATGTAACCCATAATTATTTATTTTATTTTGGTAGTTCAAGCTACTGTTGCAGGAAGTAAAACAAAGATCAATGACGTCATCAAGTAATCGTTGAAAACAAGCTATTTGAAGAAAATACATTTTACAAGACTGTATTATATCCTCTTAAAAACTCCCCAGCGTCGTTCTGGAACATAGCAGACATTTTTACTCATGGCAGCTACGTTGGTAAGCTACAACTGAAACCTGTTTTAGTCGACAGATCAAACAATGTAGTTAGCCTCTTGCTCGTATTTCACGTGCACGTGGAACAATACCACGTTAAACCGTCTGCAAACCGTTTTTCCCACCCCGCAGGATTTCAGGACCCATGCGGACCAGTCATGCAGATACTCGGAGGAGTTCGTCACCATTTACTACGACTGTATGGATAAGAAAAGACGGGTGAGTGGCTACGGGTCAACATAGGACATTTCGATCTTACGATCTACGAGGCGTGTACTCACTGTTTTCTGATGTCTCGCTGCTTGTGTTTCAGAACCTCAGCAGACTGTACTTGGATAAGGCAACCTTGGTGTGGAATGGAAACACTGTGTCCGGACTCGATGCCCTGGGAGAGTTCTTTGAGGCACTGCCTTCTAGCGAGTTCCAAGTCCATACACTTGACTGCCAACCAGTGCACGGTTAGTGGTCCCCCCCGAAAGGTTCTAACATCAATACAATGTGAACAGTTTATTATCCCTCTAACCTACTCAAATTAATCCACACTTGGCAGCTGAAGCATATCTCCATGTAACAAATTGCTCAGTTACTTCTTAACTTGTTTAGTGGAAAAAAATAAAAAGTCGCACACTGTAGAAATGTGATTTTTCAATATGCATTTATTACTATGCACTATTAATTTCAATAATATGCTAAGTATGTTCAATCACATCATTTAAAAAAAATATAATCGGAGCTCTAGTCGGCTGACGTTTTGTATTTCATGTATTTAAATCTGAAAATTGTATTGTAAACTTGGTACTTCCGGTTTTGGGCTACACACTTTTGTTTTGAAAGGGTACTTCCAGTTCATCATTTGTGCACAGGGTAGCTTGATAGCTTTGGTGCAGAGCTTCCACAAATATCGTATTTTATATCTGTAGCCCATCCGACGAGGCAAAAAGGGTACGTTTACATGACATTACTAAATGTTTATTGGCACTTATGTTTGTTCCTAAACATCAGCCCAGTAGCAATTGGGAATAGTCGATTTAAATGTTAAGATCTGATATCACCTTCGTCTTCACAGATCAAGCAACGCAAGGTCAGATGACTCTACTTGTGGTGACTGGCGGAACAGTGAAGTTTGAAGGGAACAAGCAGCGTTTCTACAACCAGAACTTTCTTCTGACGGCTCAGGCATCACCCAACACCGACCAGCCAGTGTGGAAGATTGCTAGTGACTGTTTTCGTTTTCAAGACTGGAATAGCTGAGTGTCGACAGCCGAACTTTTTTTTTTTTTTTTTTAATCTACATAATGGCTAAAAAAAAAAAAAGAATTCAACACATTATGAAAAGGTTTTTATTTTCAGGAAAAGCTTGAACAGTAAGGCCTGTGATCAGAATGAAGTGGGTTGTTTGTGTAACAATATACAAACAAGCTAGTGAAAATATATATAAAACACTCATGACACTGACTTGATCAGTTTCCCCTTTTACAAAGTCTAATAAAGTGTAGCTGCTGCCACCAGGCATTGTTCTTTAGCCACCAACTTCGGACAAAATTAAGATGCTCATCATGTGGCCTAAGTGCAAAGCAACCCACTTTTGGCAGTGTCCCAAAAAAATAAAACATCTGTTCCTGGTGTTCCTGAGTCATTTATGGTTGGACATTTGGTCTTTTTTTTTTTTCTTCTTCTTCTTCTTCTTTTCAGCATTGACATAAATAGCATGAACAAAATTAGCCAGAATAAATTAAGTCAAGCATATCTCTGGATAGGGGTGTTGGTGACCTAATGCTACATGTAAACATCTCACATGGCCATACATACATATGAAAACGCCACACCATTCTGCTGACGACGAGTGCTGCAGACTGAAGGCACAGTAACATCAAGTACTCCAACTACAAAACAGCATCAATATCAACAACTCCATGAGCTTAACATCATACAGTATTAGCAACATATGGAGTGATTTTTTTTTTCTTTTCAGGGTGGCAAAGTTCCTTCCATCAAGTAGCGACCCCAGGTCATCTTAAACCATTCTGCTTCTAGACGCCAGTAACACACAGGCGGATCAAAAGTCACAAATTCCCTGTTAAGCCCATTTTCATTTGTGTGCCTCTGGAACACTAGACAGCAAAAAAACCCACACACACTTCACAGGAAAACTACAGGCAAAAAAACAAAAAAAAAAGTGGTCAAGCTGAAGTAAAGAGAATGTGAGGTTATTTGCCCCCGTACATTCTTTCTATGTGGTGGCGATAGTGGTTCTTAAGCTCTTTCCGCTTCAGCTTGAACGCATCTGTAACGAGACCCATCTCCGGCGTCCACGGCTCCGGGCTCAGATGGACCTTCACGGGTATTTCAAAGCGCTGGAGTTTAACTGCAAGGATGAGAAGACGGCTTCGATTACACCTTATGGGAATCAATGACACAAAAAAAGTACAAGAGAAGAGGACAAAACTGATCTCCTACTTTTAGCAGCAACCTCCTTGATCTCCTTCAGGACATCTTTCTCCATGTCAGCGTGTGTGCAGATTTCCTCCCAAGGTGCGACCAGTCCTCTCTGCTTGGCCAGTTCCGTCAGACGCTTCTGGTTAGGAACCACAAAGCTGATCACGTAGTTCCGGTCACTGAAATGGGAGGGGGGGGGGAATTGCGTGCAAAATTTATTAGTAGGAAATGGGAGAAAAAGCAGAAGCGCAAGTGCCAGCAGAGGATGTGGTCATCTGGAAGATGACGTAATGTAAATGTCCTCTGGTTAAAACAGTCCTGTTTCCAACTACAATTTTTTTACTGTGATTGTTTGTTCTACCAAGTATATAATGTAATCAAGTTCCAAATTCTAGACACACAAAGCAATGGCAATGTGGTGCAGGTATCATTGATTGGTCTACAGTACGCAATAAAGTTACTTTGCTATCTGGATTAAAGGATTTTTTAGTTTTGTTTTGAAGATTTTTAAGGAATTGAGAGACTTCTTAAATGCATGCGAGTTTTGTAGCACGCCTCTTTTGAATGATACTTAGAGACTACTGCCACCTTCTGGTTATTTGCCCTTACTGAAAGAAGGAATTCTCTCTCCCCCATGATTATGCCTTTCCTACAATGCCTCGTGTATTTTTTTTCAAATTAACTTCATTTATTTATTTATTTATTTTAGAGGGCGGGGGCAATATTCCGAGGGGGAAAAACAACAACAACTCGTATTTGCCACTTTGCGAGGAGGGTGGGAGAATCAAACTTACGAGAAATACACGTAGCATAGCTATAGTATAATGTGAGGATTCGTTGATGGTTAATGGGACACTGTTTATAAAATGAAAAGGCAGGAATGGGGGGGGGATTATTTTTTTCATTTAAACTTTACTCGTCATACGCTGCAGCTAGAGCGCCAACACTTCCTGATCCAATGTCAGCTGACTAACACCAACCAATCAGAAGCTAGCATACTTTAGGGAAATGCAAGTCAATGACGGACAGCAGCAGATTCGACAATTTGGATACGTGTACGAAAAAAAATAAATGAATGTGTATATAATAATTCTGGAAACACACGAACAAGTAAAGATACATTTTAACAAATTAACTTAAATGCTTGATACTCAGGGTTGTGGACCCCTGAGTATCAAGCAAGTTAATTAGGGTATTTCTCATAAGTTTGAGTTTTCTTGAAAAATTGCCACTTTATTATAGTCGCAAATTTGCACATTTCTTTTCTCTGTATGTTGCCCACACCCTTGAAAAAAAAATATTTATACGTGGCCCTAATACGCAGTCGTACTTTCCTGTGCAACAAAATGTAACATTTTGGCCTTGAAATGGACCATGTGCCAATCGTCATGCCCCTTGTTGACACATTTGCAAGAATTAGTCTTGTTTCATCATGTGACTCACCTGTTGGCATAAACACAGATGTTGTCTATGAGGGAGCTGTTTTTCAGGGCAGACTCCACCTTACCGAGAGACACGTACTCCCCTGCCTGCAGTTTCACCAGGTCTTTCTTACGGTCTGAGCAAAAACAAAATGTCAACCCGAGCCAACCAATCAGAACTAAGCTGCCGGCCATTTTTTGTGATGACACGCACCTACGATTTGCAGACAACCATCCGGGTGAACTTCGCCAACATCCCCAGTGCAAAACCATCTCTGACCGCCCTCGTCCACAAAAAAGTCCTCATCTTTACTCTCGTACTTGAAGTAACCCATGGTCACGTTTGGACCGCCAATCAGGACCTCGCCTCTGGGGTTAGGCTTATCTTTGCTGGTGTAACCGCCTGATTAAAGTAGCAAATGAAGACGTACAATCAAGAATAGCAATTGTCAGTTGTTGTTTTTTTAAACTGGAATTTGAAACAAGAGGCAACAAGTTTGCCAACCAGACATACCTTCAGCCCAGTCCCGCAGTCTGAACTCGCAGCAAATAAGTGGCGCTCCGACACGGCCGGTGCTGCTGTCAGTAACTGGATGAGAGGACAAAAATAAATAAATAAATAAAACGTAATTGTTTTTGTTGTATTTTTCTTTCCTTATTTAAAAAAGTGCAACATTTCCCTGTTTCATGTTTCCATTCAATAAAATATATTTTGGGGAAAAAAAAAAAAAAAACATTCTTCAATTTTTACACAGATTATTAAACACTAAATCTCTAAATTGTGGGGCCCAACTGTAAAAATATTGTTAAAAAAAAACAAAAAGAAAAACAAACGCAAATGGGACGTGGGAACACTTCGTTCTTATGAGTTGTGGCCGTGTTAGATCGACTGTTTTGCATAATAATATTGTTCCCAGGATGCATTTTTTTCATTTGCTGAGTGCGTTACCAAGTACCTACAGACCATGAACTAAATCTACTCACGTAGTTCTGTGCCGACCCCTCACGCTTATCATTCTTCCTCCATGTGCAGGAAGTGCAGGGATAACAAATACAAGTTTGTATCCTTCCATTTATATTAATAAGATCTCCTATTGATCAAAATTCTCACCTGAAACCCATTACTTAGTGTTTAGAATGTTTGAGCATTTGGAATGAAAGAATGATTTCATGGTCAGCTTCTTTTACACGTAATTGTAATAATCACAAAAGTGACAACGTACACCAGTTATATAAAGTATTCTTGTCGTCTGATTCTCACTCTTAAATACACCAGCCATAGAGATTGCACATTAAATAAATTGGCAACCTGTGGAGCACTACTGAAAAAAGGGCAGTGCTTTGAATCCACTTATTCAACAATAACAACAATTTATAGTGGTTATAATCAGAAAAATAAAATAAAATGGCACCAGTGACATGCTAACATTATGGACATTTGCGCCATTGTGCTTCACCTTTTGAAAAGCTTGACAATAATAAATCAGTCATTATATTGACAAAATGAACGCACAAGTATTGTACGCATTCGTTTTATCATAACTTTGTCTGTGCCGACTGGCCAGAACGTCGATAGACAAATACTGTGGTCGGTGCTTGTGTGTTGACATGGCCCTACCCTCGGTGATGGTGCCCGCTCCACACGTTTCCGTGAGGCCGTAGCCTTGGCCCACGGGGCAGCAGAAGCACACGTTCATGAACCTCTGCGTCGCTGGGGACAAAGGAGCGCCTCCCGACAGCATCAACCGCACTCGCCCGCCCAGCAGCTTCTTCACTTTGGTAAACAAAAGGCTGCACGAGGACATGCATGTGTCACGCCTTAGAATTTGAAGACGTTCAACCTGCTGCTCCACTTTTTACTTTACGAGTAGCAACATGAGAACACTTGTTGTGATGAGAGAAAAAAAAAAAAAAAAAAAAGTCCTTACGCATTGCAGAGCGGTGCGTCGTAGCCTCTCTTGATCTGCTTCAGTTTGTATTGGTAGCCCATGTTGAACATCATCTTCTGAACATAGCCCATCTCCTGCACTTTGCTCATCACATTCTTGTTTATGCGATCCAAAATTTCCTATTTGGTGGGGCAAAACAAACCAGGATGAGGTCCACACAGGTGACGAGACAAAAAAAATCATCAACGGGATTCTTACCGGCACAGCTGCCATCAGTGTTGGTTTCAGCATGGAAGTGTCTCCCTTGCTTCCTCGCTTTATTTTTGACGACTACGAGAAACACATGATCACACCCATTATGCATACGAGGATTCGGGTCAACACGAGTAGCGCACCAAATGACTGAATGTACCTGATCAGACAGCGTGTGGGGGGAAGAGTAGCCTATCGGACATCCATATGTGACGCAGCTGATCTCCGCAGTCATCTCCAGCACGTGAGCCAGAGGCAGGTAACCGATGTAAATATCCTTCGGGCTGTATGGTGACGAGAGAAGGTGAGAGCCTGCACGACCTCTTGTGTTATAGTTGCAAAGTTTTCAAGCACAGCTGATCGATATATGAAATGAACTAAGTACTCTTGATTTCCCTTTTTTCTTGCAAAATTTCTCTTTTGAGTTATTGCTATATTAGCCAGGCACGATTGTAGGCATGTCCACCGAGTTGGGAAATACTGAGCGAGTCATTTGTTGACGGAAAATGCGTTTGTGAAATATGTGATGAAAGATTTACTATTTCCACAGAGTGATGTCTCATTGTGTCTTCTGTAATGTGGCAACTTGGCAAAACTGCTGCATTGCAATTTTATTTAAGCAACTGTAAAATTGGGTCCAATGAGCGCACCAGTGAAACCCACATTAGAAAGACTAACAAGAGTCAGTAGGTCAGAACATGAGGAAGAGCCACATGTAGCCCATGTCTTCGTGTACAACATTTTGCTTCACAGTCTACTCTCATACTGTATTGTAGCACTTGTGAGCAAATCTTGTTGCAAATGTGTGACTGAGAAAATATGCAGTACATTTTTTAAAGCCCCAATGAATGAATGAATGGAACAGCAGCTGATTTTGTCTGTTTTGCAACTCTGCCAATTTTGATTTAAAAAAAAAATGTAAGGGGCTTCCTTCCGCCTTGCTTTTGGGTGATCCATTTTTTTTTCACTGGCAACGCAGCTCATGGATTTTCGGGGCAGTTGTTAGCCACAATCTCGCAGCACACCTGCTCGTTATGCTTTCTGGTCCAACTTTCAGCCTGAAACCGATGCCTGCTGCTAAGCAACTGAATCAGCTTTTTTCACACTTCATAAAGTTGGAATTCCATCTAACCTTTTTTTTATTTATTTATTTTGTCCAACAGAGAAAAAAAACCCAGCACCAAATTAAAAACAAAATTAATTTGTCATTATTACCCCAGTCTATAATATACCGGTACCGTACTTTTAATCACACACACCCTCCGTGTTACCATTTACACACTTCCTGGAGGTGAAACCAGTTTGGGATTCAAAATGTCACACCTACGCCTTCGCATCTCAAGTTTAGACTATATGTGTTTTCTAAATATGTCAACATACCCGAGTCCTGGGATGCGTTCGCATTGGCCTGTCATTCCTGCAATCAAATTACTGTGGACAATCATGACTCCTTTGGGCCGGCCAGTGGAGCCGCTGGTGTACATGACCACGGCCAAGTCAGACGGCTGCGGCTTCACAAGTTCCTTTACCGCTGGGAAACATACACACATATCCTTTTACGATGATTGCAATTATATTGCAATAATAATTGTTTGTCTGCACAAACCCTACAAGTTCCTTAGGCAGTTATACCTTGAAAAACACAAATTGCCTAAAGCTTGCTAAAACAAAATTTGTCAATACATACAGACATAGACGTTAAAAACAAAAATTATATTTAAGGAATGGACAATTTGTATAAAAGTGCATCCAGCGTACTGAGGAAAGTGAGACCAAAATCGACCTCTTGGAATGAATCCCAAGCGCTTTTGTTTCAACTCTAAACACGGAACAACCAAAAACAAACTGGAGCCTTTGAGAAGCACTAACATGCCCCAAAGCACATTTCTGGATAACTGTAAAATTAATTTGAAGTGGCTGAGGGAGGAAGGGAAAAAGAAAAAAAAAAAAAAAAACACCTGAAACTAGGTATGAATGCTGAAGGTGTGAAAGAAAACGCACTATTTTCAGGCAGTGCACCCAGATTTTGCACTTCTTGCATGCTGTGGATGGAGAGTCCTGCTGGGTAGCCCTCTGTGGTCACTTTCTTCTGGTCCACGTAGATTATATGCTTCAGTTTCGGGATATTTGGAAGCACATTCTGCACAAAGAGCACAAAAGGGATGTCAAAAACACTTTCAGACAAGTTGTTTGCTCTGAATCTGTTGATTTCATATAAGTGACCGCAGGTTCTCTATGAACTCGATTTTATGGCTTTTGTGTACTGGAAACTGAATCTCCAAGAAAGTACACATTCGAACTGTGAAAAATGCGGCCACTAACCAGAACTAGCGAAACAAGAAACGGCTTGCATGAAAATAAGCCATCAGAGGATGGGTATATATTTTCTTATTTGATTAGCTTTGAACAATATCTCAAGTTGTGGTTATTGTTTATGATGGCATCGACATTATTTGCACAAACGCCTGCTTGAGTTCAACGACAGTCAGTCAGTGTTGACATTTAACAGCCTGACATTTACATGATTCCTTTTTGTGGAGGAACTACCGGTACAATCCACGCACCTGGCGTAATGCTCTTGCAAATTTTATGAGACGTTAACTTCTGCACTTGCTGTAGTCGAACCGGGTTGGTGTAGGCGCTCAAAGTCTAATGCTTAGTTTGCAGAACTCGACATACAATACATACAATAGGGCTGTGCAATTAATCGATAGTCAATTACAATTATTACACTCCACAATTACAAAAATCAGCATAATCGTAAAATAAAAATATTAATACTAATTTTGAGTTGTTTAAATGTTATGCATTTGCGCCTTTTTAATTTTAAAATAACCAATTTAATACATTTTGTGTGGTCCAAAAGTCACTTGAATAATTGGATGTTTCAAAGAAAACGGCAAATCTGGGATAAACTCACTTTTAGTTTAGTCTCGAGCAGTTCCACGCTGGTAACAAGATGTGAAACTCCAGTTTCATTCAGTCCAAACGCAATTGCCTCCTCTCCCAAAGTTGCATAGAATGTCACCACTGTTGAGGAAAAAAAAAACAAACAAAACAGATCGATGTAGGCTGTGTTTTCTACATAATTTCACTGGAGAGTCATCGTAAATAATACGCACATGGGAAATTATGCCGAAAGCAGGTTTGGGCAGTTATCATCCATTCCGCTCTGGTCTCACAGAAGATTGCAATGGTGCTTTTGGGTCGCTGGCCGAGAGCTGCCAATCCACTTCCGAACTGACTGACGAGGGAGTCGATTTGATTGTAGGAGAGCCATTTATAATCACCGAGGATCAGCTAGCATGAGTTGAGATGCAAAACCGGAGCCATTAGTCGTCAAATACACAAAATGAAAAAAATAGATGACGTTCGGCACAAACTTTTTTAAAAACTTTCCCGTTGGGCTGTATCTCGTTTTCTTCACTCAGCACCTCCCTGGTGCCAAGACACGGCAACTCTCCAAAGCGCTCCACAGAGAACGCAAACAACTTATCCAGAGTGTCCTTGCCAGGCAGGTCTTCCTTGGCCAGCGCGTCGAAGTGGTCCACTGAGCGGTAAGGTCCCTCCGGACAGCCTGAAGTGGAGCGGGCCTTAACCCGCTTGGACATGGTGGTCTTCTGGCCAGCACCAGTCATGTAGTACCATGGTAGGAAGGAGAGGACAGAGTAGAGCCACACCACGAGGTGGACTGGAAAAAGGAGGACGGATTGGATAGTATCGGACTGTAAACCCATACCGTTCGTTACAGGAGGAGTATGTGGGGGATGGGTGGGAGGTCAGAATGGCAGCGATGGTCCCTGCTTCGAATGGGGAGCTGCTCTTAAAAACTGGAGGGATGAACTAGGTGTCTTAGAAGCCCGGAAATGGCTTGATGTCCAAACTGTCCCTCAGATGCCAGAAAAACTGAACTGAAATAAAACAAGGACAGCTTGTCACAAAGCATGTAGACAAAAACGTGCAGTTGCATTCTACACCTAACTCATTCAGTGCCATTGACGGCTATAGACGTCAGAAATCTATTTTAACCGAGCTGGCAGTGAATGAGCTAATCAACACGAGTCTAAATGCCCTTTCACGACACGGGAACTTGAATGCAGAACTTTTATACTTTGAATTAAGTTTAGGTACAAGTTGTACTTCCTTTATGCTTCATAAATGCAGTTAACGTCCACCACATCATGTGGATTTACTTGAAAAGCAGTAACAGGCCATAGGAAGCAAGTAATATTTATTTACTAGTCATTCTGGTGCAGTTCCAAAAGAGCCGCCCAACCGCCATCAGGCATGATGCACACTTTTGTACAGTATTGCATAAGCCATCCAAGACTTTTGATCAACGCATACAGCCTGAGGAGGCATGTGTCTTGCTTTGTTTTTAAAAGAATTAGCTAGTAATAATAAGCCTTCGTTGTCAACGTACAAGTCATCAAAAGCTAGCGAGTGTTTGCATTGTGCTTAGGGGTTTGCATTTTTTTTTTTCAACGATTGTTGTTTGTTGGCGTGAATACCTTACACTTTGCATATCAACGGTGAATTATACTTGAATGAGTTGTGTTGAATGTGTTCAAGCGTCAAGGTTCTGTTGTGGAACCATAAAACCGGTAGTCATAATGTTATAGTATGCAAATGAGAAAATAAGAGAGCAGCACATTTGGAATAAACCAAATTGAAATAAAATTCACTTTTTAATTCCATTTTGAAATTGGATTCAACTTCCCATGTTGCTACAGTAGAAAAATTGATGGACCTTTGCGCTTAAGAGGCCCGACTAGAACTACATCGCCATTTTGTTGATTTATTTTGAGATTTGAGACTATTCACAATCATGGATTCAATGCACTTTTAGACTTTTTAAAGGGGACGTCAACCCCCAAGAAATTCCACGAGTATTAACATTCTGATTAAACACTGAGATTGTGGAATATAAATTATAATATAAGAACGTAAGTAGCAAAATCCCCCTGTTTTTATCCATCTCACGGGGTGGCTATTTTCCCACTTGCCGTTGGTCGACTGAAAATGACATCACAGTTGCTCATGGCTCCGGGGACGGCCAATTACGGCTCAGCTTGCGAACGTCGCATGACCAAATTCAGAATTCAATCCATGACTGGTCAGTACCTGAGCCCTGAGCAACTTTGATGCATTTTTCACTCAACAGCAAATTGAGTTGAGATGAATAAAAACATATGGATTTAGCTGCTTGATTCATATTTCAATGTAATATTAATCAGAATGTCATGTTTAAACTACTGGGGGCATACAACACATTCTCATAAAGTATACAGTATAATAATCATGACAGAATGACAAAAGGTGCACGTTGTAATCAAAACAAAAGTGCAAAAAGTTCCGTTAGAAATAGTAATGAAGTTTTTTCCATTTATTCTTTATATATATAAAAATGATCTCTTATGAATTTGGAAGAAACATTTTTTTTTTTAATCTTCTAAAGAATCCAGAAAACTTCTGGTATAATCTAAAGTTAAACTTACTCTGTGTGTTAATTAGATAGTCTGAATAACTTGAAATTACTGTTCAGTGTTCATCAAAATATAAATCTAATTTGGGTGCTGATACTGTTTGTCTTCACTGTCCATTCATTAGACATAGTCAAGTGATGTCAAAGTTTGAACGAAAGAGCTAAAAGCCACAATGGCAAACATTCAGTGGCATCAGGACACGTCAGCCTTGAAAAAGCCCAATTAAAAAGTTTCAGTGATCAGTCAGATGCACATCTTTATGATCTTTCGAGGCACCATGTCAAGGTTAAGCTCTCCTCCTCCTCATTGACCTCTAACTAATAAACTTGTAACATTAATTACAAAACATTTTTTTTATGCGACAAGTTGCTAATAAAAATTAGTCACAGGTGTCGCGTGGGAGCCTAATGTAAACGTATACGTACGTCCACTTATATCGCATATGGACTATGATCATAAGTTAAAAAAAAAAGAAAAAAGGCATAAAAGGCATGAAATGAGAACGTCTTCCTCGGAGTGCGTAACGTGACGTACGTTGTGGAACATTTGGCTGACTCATGTCTATGAGGCGAATCACTGAATTCTAATGTAGTTTTGACACCAAGGATGCCAGGTTATCTTTGTGTGACTTTATTACCACATTTCCCGTTCACTTGCGCCACATAAAAACAAACAAACAGAGCCACCCCAACCGTATTTGTGGCATAACGTGAACAACAAACCGACTCTATTAGCTTTGTATTTACTTGTCAAAGAAAAGGAAGCAGAGAGGACAAAAGCCTCCGCTCGTGCAAGTGTGCCAGCTCGGCTTTGAGCAACCGTTGATGCCCGCCAAACAACGCGGACTGGGAACAGTTAAACCCGTTCTACGCTTCTCTCTCAAATTAACCGCCATTTTAGTTTACAAACGGATAAAGTCAGTAATAATAAGATTATAGCGATAGCGAGCTTAATTGACAGGCTTGGCTCCATTCTTACCTTGAACAGCGTGGACCCGGCTGGTCGTGACTCGCGTCTCTCCATTCAGAATGACCGACAGTTACCTCCTCTAAGGACTCATGAAGCCGGAACTTCTACGTCATCTGATTCCATTTTTCTCGACCAATGAGCACGTGAATCATCTTAACCCTCTCAATCAGCAACACCCCAAGTCCTTCTAGCTTCCACTCCCCCTAGTTGAGCATGTACGGTGTTACGTATTCTTGCCTGGAGCTGATCGTTCGTCGACGATGATGCAATAATAAACTAATAATAAGAAATAAATAAATAGAAAGACATATGTGCTGTACTGTTTTACTTTTAGTAAGAGTTTAATCATGTACTTTCCACAGGTCAGCCCCCCTGCCTCACTATTTTATTTTATTTTAAATACACAAGCTTCAGTAGACTTTATTGTAAATTATCTCATATCTTGTTGGTTGAACAGTAGCACGAGTGTTTATCTCTCCAATATAAGAATGAACTTGGCAGTACTGTAAATACTGTATGGTATGTACTTACTTAAACTAATTAAATCAAAGACAAGAACTTGTTTTCTTTGTACCTGTTGATTAACACAGACTGCACTCACATCTTTTAAATGCAATTAAAAATACAAATAAAAAAAATCGATCATGCCACAAATGATACTATGACCAAATACCTCCTAAAAAGTTATAACAGAAACAATATAATTTTGGGACACCAGTGATCTAGCATTTAGTTCTGTTCTCAGGTCTGGGGGTTCAAATCTCAGAAAGGTTATAGTTTTCAGGGGATCCTCAACTATCACATTTTCAGTTATTGTATTGGATCTATTAAAAACATCTTATGTAATTTTTTTTATATTAAATAGAATATATGTATTTTATAACATTTTTTTTTTTTTGCTGTATAGCATAGCGTCATATATGCTGCTGATGTCTTGTGCAAGATTATCAAAAGTGTCCTTGTGCTTTGTTTCTCATGAAGTGTATGACAAAAGTACACAGCAATGTAAATGTAACTTCTTGATTACATACTGCAATAAAATGATATACAACCCCTCACCCCTTTTTGCACCCATGTTCCGTTTCTTGAGACTTCGCCTCATCATTCATGTAAGATAAAACATTTTATTTGAAATAAACCAGCCGTAACACATCCGTAAGAATAATTTATTAGAAAAAAATATTCTATCAATACATTGCAAAATAAATAAAATAAAAAGTTACCCTGTAAAGTCACAGTGACAGAACTGACAGGCTCCTACGTTGTCAAACGGTCCCTCTTCGCCGACCCCTTTAAACATTTGAACGTATCTGAAGTACCCGGTCGCAACCAGGAATCCGTTGAGAAGGATTCTAATGAACTTTGACGGGTGTGCGTGAGGTGAGAAATTTGAGGAGGTAACGAGCCATCATCGGACATGTCCGGTGTTCCTGGAAATCAGCGAGTAGTAGTCACTCATTGTATTTACAAAAAGCTTTGAACGTTTTTCTATATGACAGAAGCTTTACCCGATGTGTTGCCACCACGACTTGGGGACATCTTTTCCTGGCTTTTCTCCTCACTGCTTGACTCCGTTTCT
Source organism: Festucalex cinctus (assembly GCF_051991245.1). Classification (NCBI taxonomy): domain Eukaryota; kingdom Metazoa; phylum Chordata; class Actinopteri; order Syngnathiformes; family Syngnathidae; genus Festucalex; species Festucalex cinctus. The sequence continues at coordinate 2,047,580 of NC_135419.1, read as the reverse complement.
TCCCGCTTTCTGCTACATGAGGAGGTGGGACTGTCTAGTTCCTAACCAACAGAGGACATGTAGTGAGTATGGCTTCTTAACGTTACATAAGTCACAGGGACACAGAGGAACAACACGGGTAAAAAATAAGAAGTACAGAGGTGAGCACCAGGGACTGCGGGGTCTGCTTGGTCAGTCTCCTCCTTTCCCGGGCTGACAGCTGGGTTGTCTCCTCAGCCACTGGGGAGCTTGGCACAGGAAAAGCATCTCCCAACGGGGCTGAACACACGCAAAACCAAAAAAACGAGTCTAATTCAGGGGTCTGTAATGTGAGGCTCTGGAGCCACATGTGGCACTTTAGTCACTCTCTTGTGGCCCATGTGGATCTCATAAAAAATAATAGAAATTCATTTTTTTTGTTTTTTAAATATTTATTATTTTATTTAAAGTATTCTTTAAATAAATGATTAAATGTAATATTCAAAAAATGTCAGAGTTCAAATTTTTTAGTTGTCGGAAAAAGAGGAAAGGTATGATATACATTTTTTTTTTAAAAATGACCTAAACATGTCTAAAACATGACCATAAAAAAAGAGGAAAGGCATAAAATTACCATGAAATGTTCATGAAGTTGCCAAAAAATGTCAGATAATTGATTATAAGACAGAAAAAGAAAGCATTTAAAAAGTAACCATAAAATGTCAAAAAAAATAAAAAAAAATCCAAACAAATTGCTATAAAATTTGTCCACAAATTTGCCAAAAAAGTAAAAAAAAATTATAGCAAAAAAGACAGGAAAAGTGAAATACTGTAAATAAATATAAACAAAATAAATACAAATGTAAAAAATGGCCATAAAATGTCCAAAAAAAGGGAAGAGGCAGAAAATGTCCATATGTCCATAAAATTGCCAAAAAGGAATTTAACAGAAAGGTAAAAAAAGTGTAAATATTTCTGAAAAATGACCAAAAAAAATAAAAAATAAATGTAGAAAAAAATGTATTTGGATGCTGCATATTTTAGTGTCATTGTGCAACTCTAATAAGCTCTCGGGCCCTCAGTACATTAGACTAACACCAACACAGTTTCCATCATCACAACCTTCAAATGTTTTGTGGCTCCAGACACAGTTTTTTGTTATTTATTTGGCTTAAAATGGCTCTTTTGACAGGAAAGGTTTGCTGACCCCTGATCTACCCTAACCACAGGACACACTTTTTATTTATTCCACACTAATGATGTGGAAAATAATGCTTTAGAATTGTTTATTATTTTAGTTCTTGAACCAATACTTGAATTTGATCAGCTCTCTCACCAAGAAAAGCGCTATCCGAGTCAAGGAGAGAGCTTCTTGCACGTCGTCCCGTCATGCTCTCCTGAAACACAGACAGCCGCCATTCACAACTCCACGCCAAAAGCGAGTGCCCAGTAAGTTCACATGAGAAATATTGACAATGACAAAGCAATTATTTGTCACTCACCAGTATGTTTGGATGAGTAGAGTACACATCAAAGTAGTCTGTAACACAAGAAAATATATTTTATGGCTTCCAAAAAGTAGCAGGACCAAATGGATCACATTTACTCATACAAAATTCTGCTTACATATTTTACATTAAGATGACAATCTTTTCCCTATTTGAAAAGCATACAATCTCACACGATTTATATAATTTTTTCGTGACAGGTGCATGTAGTGTCAAGTGGAATTAAAAAGAAGCACTGTTTCTCTAACCATTTGTGTACGTGGACCTCTGGCTACTGAGCTTCTGATGCGGATCATTGTAAACCCGCCTCCTCCTGCTGGCCCCGCCCACTCTCTCCATCCTCTCAACATCGACGGAGCCGAGCCTGGATTCACGATCTGTCATGCACAAACAAACCAGCCAGTGGTCATTTGGTGCCATTATCACCGATTCTGGAAGGAATGCAATTAACGGCTTCGGTTTTTCAACCTGTGTAATCGAGCTGAAGCGAGTCATGAATTTGCAGCAGATTCCTTGGTTCCATGTTTCTGGAGGCGGGCTTTCGAACCGGAGCTGGCAGCCGTCGCATTGCCATATTAAAGACATCCTCTTCTGGACGTGCTTTTCTGTGTTAATGAATGAACGGAGGAACATTTTACACAATTTAGAACTACATTTACACAGGTAACCATCTATCCATCACATAATCCAGGGTGTTCCAAAATGGTTGACCCCATTCTAAACGCCCATACTTGATTGATCTTAATGAAACTAAATCCACTTTATGTTGAAGGTCGTAAGTTTTATTGGTTAAATTTACAAAAAAAAAAGAACATTTGTGAAGAAGGCACGCCGCACTGTTTTCGGTGACTGAGTCCGAGCATACTCTAACACGCAAAATGCCTTTTCTTTTGAAGTGAACGGCATTTCTTAACCTGAAAAGACAAGACATGCCAAACGTTACACGCAAAAACTTGAAACGTTTCTACACAAGCTGTGAAAATTTGAGGTCATTCCAACCCAAATTGTCAAAATTATTGGCCTACGAAATGGAGTCAAAACATTTTGGAAAACCCTGTATAAGGAAGAGACAGGAAAAAACTCAAAAAACATTTTCAGCCATTTGAGCATCGCTTTCTATTATTTTACCATGGTTCATTATTCATTTCAACCAATGATGTTTCATGGAAATGCAGCTGGTAAGCACTCTCAGTAGTGTTCTTCTGGCTCAGTACAAGATTAGGATATTGCGGTTTATCTAAGAAGTCACTGCAAGTTCAACTTAAACTCCTAAACACTAAGTACAGCGTTTTGATACCAACATCCGAGTTTTGGATTTTAACTTAAGCATCTGCCAATACCGAGTCGCGATCCAAATACATCAGCAATGTATAAATAAAAAAAATAAAAAATAAAAAAAAAGACACTGCTTTTTAAAGTTGTATCACTTTTCTTTCTTCTTTTTAAGCTCTATTATTTGATGATGAACGAAAATATATATAACAGAGCTGACCTTCTAGCCAATAAGGAGTCCAATTCATCACAACTCCCCTGCTGCTGCTGCTGAGTCTCAAGTCGCTTTTGCTCAGCGCGAAGCTGCCGACGCAACGCTGACAGTTCACTGTACACGTCATGTTTACCAACTGAAAACAGAAACAATACATAAAGACTCGTCAATTCTGTGGCAACCACAATGGAATGGGAACATGCAATGGTTCTGTATGAAATGAAAGAGTACTATGGGAAATTTTCATTTCGCTCAAATAGAAGGGCCTTGAATACCGTTCCAAATTGGACCCTCAAGGGAGTTGAATTTAACAAAGCAGTTGATAGTGTCAAATAAATGCTCTCTGTGTATGCACCTGCAGCTCGTAGTTGGTTCCTACAAGCAGGGACAGGGGGAGACCGGCGACCAGACGCAGATTGCTCCTGAAGACATAAACAGAAGTGGGAGGGTCACATTTCCAAGCAGAAAGAGAAACTTGTGAGACTGACATTCTCAGTCTGTGTTACAAGCTAGCTAGCTGTCTATATAAATAACATTTATATGGCTTGTGTGCGCATGTGTGAGACTCACAGACAGCGGCGCGGTGGAGTGACGGCTGGCAACAACGGGAGACCGGAGGCCCCTCGGCAGAGTGGGAACTGGAGCGGACGGCTCCCGGTGGATCTAAAGTCACAGGATAAATAAATGATACAAATGAGACACAGGAGAAAATGCCATTAGTATCTTTAGGGACTTTCTTTGTGACACTTCCAACACGTCACATTTTCCTTTCACCATACTTGATATTGTGACTAAACGGATTCGTACCTGAGCACGATTCTTTTGCTCACGTTGGTTCATCTGCGCTGCTTTCTCCATCTCTTCAGTCCTCTTTCTTTCTGCTTCCATCTTCCTCTTTTCTTCCAGGTGAAGTTGTTCCTGTTTCTTGGCCTTTTCCTGTAATGCAGATTTCACCCACCCCACAAAACGATCCATAATTTTTTTTGACATTGTGCCTTTGTACAAAAAGTACCTGACCTCAATCTCCTTCCATTTCTTCTTCTCTTGATCTTCTTCATACTCCTTCTTGATGATAGCCATCTGCTCCGCTAACCTCCTCTCTAATTTTTCATCCTCCAGTCTGTTCCGTTCCCTCTCCTTTGCCTTTCTTTGCTGATTTTCCTCAATCTGAAAGCAAAGGCGGGTTAAAATCTCTTGTCCAAAACTCCAAATCCGAAACCAGCTTTATGGAGGTACACCAACTGGAGCTTCTCTCCAGTGGCGGGCATTACAATGGTGGATGAGTTTAAACTATGCCTACGCACTATATGGGCAGCCACACGAATTTCGGTGCAACAGCCTCCACATGATAGTCAAATAATGTGACTAACATTGAAATCTGTGTAGCAAAATGGCACTCACACTTGATCTTTTAGGACAAATAACTGAAATCAACTCTCAATTTTGAGCTTGGCGTTTGAAGACAAAATGTATCAGAACTCATATTGGACCAACGGCGCTGAAGAGATACCTGCTTTTTCAGGAAAGCGCTGTACACGTTTTGCTCATCGGGCTGCTGCGGTCTCGACTGTTTGGTAAACACGCTACCCCTGGCAAACTGGGGTGTTTGAACTTGGGTGGAACATGGAAAGAAAAAAAAAAAAACGACAAAAATAATTCAGCATACAATTTATACTGTATATAAAACTGAAATCAAATTGACATCAAAATGCAGTAGATTACAATTTTCAAATGACAAAGGTTGTAATTTGGTGAGGAGGTCTGGCACTGTTTATGTTAAAGTTTTTCTACATGATGCATGCGCCACCAATGCCCAGATGAGTGCAAAGGGCCTTGACTTTCTAAGTGTGACTGCACCTATCAGCTTGTATCTTCCCTTGGGGTGGAGTAGTGGAGGGTGATGTCATGCCCGTCCCCAACACTCATCTGGAGAAATTAACCCAATGTTTGTTTTTGAATATAATTTATACATGTATTTAAGGCAAGTTGTAAAATGTCTGATGACATCTTGCTGATGTTTAACAACTTTAAAACATGCCGTTTCTACTAAGTACTGTCTCCAATCTTCTCCGATTTCAACACTGTAAACGTACAGGATGGTATGGCGAGAAATGTTTCTTGGGAGTGGTAATATGGCGGCCTATCAGCTATCCAGTTATATACAGATCAGTGGTCCGTACAGACATGCAGTGTGTTATGCTACCTAGCGTATGCCAAAAAAAATAAAAAATAGAGACCGGCTTCAAGAACTGGCCAAACTCCAGCTCAGACGCAAAGAAAACTAGTGGTTTCAGAAACACAACATGCAGTTACGCTTTAGGCCAGATGTGGCAGTCATGAGTAGAAAAAAAAGTGACAACCTCCGCAATGCAAAACTTTAACAGCATATATCCTTGAGAGATTATTAGTAATTTACATGTATTTCAAGCATGATCACACTGTGTCATTTTCTGGAGAGGATGGCTATGCCTAAAAGATTATATAAACATTTGCGTTGCCGTACGATTGCCACTGATACTTCTCTCTGATTCGGTACCAGAAATCTTGCCGTCGGGATTCTCATCTGAGCAGGCTGAAACGACAGCTGACGCTCTCTTTTGCTGCTCTGGGTTGCTGTGGCCATCTTCAATCGACGTGTGTATCTCGTGGCCTGCAAAATGAAATTACCTTCAAAAATTTTGGTCATTTGCATTTTTTTTTGTTTTTTTTGTCCTTATGTAATTCTGTATCACACAGAGAGACACGGACAAAGACAGACACGAGACAGTCTAAATAGAAAAAAAAAATGATAGAGGAAGACTAAGGATTATTAACAATACAGCATTTTTGTCATGGACACTTCACATGACTACAGTACCAGATGTCCTGCTATTGGGCTCAGGATGCTCAGTTGAGCAAGTGGCTATCATAGCTGGGGTTCTCTCTCGCCACTCTGGGTTACTGTGGGCCTCTTCATTCCACTTGTGCATCTGCTTGAGGTCAGCTGGCCACGAGAAAACAACGGTTTGCCTTTATGTGTGCGCAAGACAGTGTCGTGCGGTCATCAAATTGTGTATTCTTAGACAAAGCTTTGAGGGTATCGGTTGGACACACCAATGAGATTTCCTGTACTGTCTTTGAGTGGGGCTCCGCCTCCACCCCGACCCCAAGGCTGATGCCGCTTCATGTCGGCTGCGACTTTGGCCTCGTAACGCTCCTGCTCCTCCCTCTCCGCGCGCTTCCGCTCTTGGTGCTCCTGAATCTTAAAATTAAAAATAAGAACAGTGATATATATATATATATATATATATATATATATATATATATATATATATATATTTTATTTTTTTATTTATTTTTTTTAAAGTCAGATGAAGATCCTGCAGTGCTAGTTAGGTTCAATCAATATCTATTCTTATATATTATAACTTATATTATTTTTGTTTTCCCAGGACACTAGCAGGACACAGAAAATAGTCTAATAATGTATTTGAGATAAAAAAAATAAATAAATAAATTTGTCTTTTTGAAACTGAAAACTATGAAACATGCTCTCGGGCAAAAATAACAACAACACAGATGAGAGGCACTACAGAAAATACAAAGGAGGATAGGAACAGGATTGGTGTGGCATGGGAGCATTTAACATCTGACAGTGTAACAACCACATCTAATAAAAATATATGTCTTCATAACTGGGGATCCATACAGGGCTGGTCGTAACTATTTTTTACCTTATTCAATAGGTCGCTGCTCCTTTCCCTGGCATCGTTCTGCCAATATGTCGCAGACTAAGATGCAATAAATGAATCGAGACATCTTCAGACTTTTCTTGAACCATTTCACATTTTCATACAGTATGCGATGGTCATATAATAGGGATAGACCGGTTATCGGCGCCGATACTCAGCATTTTGAAGAATCATATGGCTGATAATAGAGCCATCCAAAAAAAAAAAAAAAAAAAAAAAAAAAGTGTTAAGTTGAGGGAACTAATTTATTTATTTTTAATTACATTTTCAGAGATGCTGCTGACCCTGGGAACTCCCTGCACCTTCTGTTTTTTAAATTAACACTAAGATAAGTAAAAAAATAAATAAAATAAATCAGATATTTTGAAATACTTTATTTACTATAGAAAACAATGGTTTACAATTTTTATTTAACTTTTGAAAACATGCTACTGCCCCTGGCAGATCTCGGAACATTTGTTAAATTTTTAAAACAAAGATTGACTGAGATTTATTTTATTTATTTATTCATTGAAACTTCAATATTTTACGAACCCTAAAAGTTGTTCAATAAACATATGATTTTAAATTCCCCCCAAAAATTAAGAGCTGAAGTTTGTATTTTTTTCCAAATTTTGACGCCAATATTTTCCCATTTAGTGAAAACGAATATCGGCTCCAAATATTAGTTATCGGCATCTTTGACTACTAATAATCAAAACGTTTGACTGCAATTATTGTGTGTGGAGTGTATGAAAAGAAGAACCAATTCATCCTAAGGTGAAACAGATCATGGACAGATAGATACATATTTTATTGAAGCAAGGAGTGTAATATTCACAATTACAACAAAGAAATTGTGACAACATAAATAAAAAGAATCAGTGTAATTGTTTTCGTGGAACGATTCAAAGAAAACAAATTATTTCTAAAGTATACCTTACCTGTTTTTTCAGATCTTCTGCATAGTTCAAAGTCCTTTCCCTGGTCAATCTGGGCTTCTCTGGAAGTAACAGCCCAGTATGGGGGGCTGTTGTACCACTTTCAGAATTAGACCTGAGAGGAAGAACACACACACACAAATTACATTAACATCTAACCTATTGATCTACAGTAATAATTTCCAGAAGAATTAATAACATGGTACTTATTTACATGTACAGGATCTTAACTCCAATGCACTATTGGTGATACTAGATGCAATGATTACCGGTAATTGACTAATCAACTAGTTAAAAAAAAGAAAAGCTGTTGCTAATCAATGGATCATTTAGATACATTATTTAATTCAAAATTGTTCAAATACTCAGAATTTAAGCTTCAACAGTAAATATTAAATGTGGACTGATTATCTGTTGAACTAAAATAATACATTTGTATTTACGACTTCCGATGTTCATTTGGTGCTCTTGCTAAACTGACATAAAACGAGGAGCGAGGATATTTACTGTGGCGAGGACTCATTGAAACAGCTTCCACTTTGTGGGCTTGTATCACCAAGCGGACTCAGCACAGCACCTCCCGATGACACGTGAGAGCAAGACAGGGGAAGTGCCTCAACAGGGTCAGGCAAATGTCCATCTATGCAGGGAGATATATTCAAATTAAATGGTGAACGCTGACTAAGAGTTGAGATGAGAGAGTGTCCCCTATTCAACAGAAGGATTTAGTACTCACTAGGGGTGTTAAAAAAAAATCGATTCGGCAATATATCGCGATACTACATCGCGCGATTCTCGAATCGATTCAATAGGCGGCTGAATCGTTTTTCTTTCTTTTTTTTTTTTTTTTTGTGTGTGAATCGATTTTTAAACTTCCATTTTTAATGGAAAAATATTCAACAAAACGTCTGACTTCGGGTTAGGATTCACACCTTGAGCATGGAAGAATGTTATATGAACGGAACATTAAGCCTTAATATTTTATTTTAATGCTGTTCAAACATGAAACAGATTACAACCTCTATAAGACTGAAATTTCAGATAAATAATGAATACATTTTCATATAAATCTTACACTCTACAAGCTTACTGATTAGTATTTTCTCAATTTGAATGAAAAAAAAAATCGCAACAATCGACTTATAAATTCGTATCGGGATTAATCGGTATCGAATCGAATCGTGACCTGTGAATCGTGATACGAATCGAATCGTCAGGTACTAGGCAATTCACACCCCTAGTACTCACAGTAGGCAAGGTTTGGGTCAAGCAGGTTTCTGTTGCAGTTGTAATGGGGCTCTCGATAGGGACCACTGAAGGATTCGCCGATTATGTGAGTGGGATGAGGAGTGAGGAAAGGAATTCTGAAGAATGCGACAAAGCTGAATTAATTTTCATGGCACAAGGATTTTAAATCGTTAATATACAGAGAACAAAAAATGAGGCTAGTGTGTCCAAAAAAAAAAAAATAATGCTTTTCTGCCAGATTATCTCATCAGCAGGTGCAGCCCGTCTGGTTAATAAACATTAAATACATTTTTTATACCCCAACCAGACATGAAAAAAGCAAAAGTTACAAAACACAATATATACCTGCAAGTGTCCATAGCTCTGGGGAAAGAGAGGCCAACAGGCTGCCTGTTATAAGACAAGCCATCTCCGTTGCACTGAAGCAGTTGAGGCTGAAAAGCGACATGGGGCTGATCCGGTGGAGGCATCGACCGGCCTCGAACGCCAGTCTTGTCATGGTGACGTAAACTGGATGATGATGATGATGATTCGTTCCGTCCCAACATGGACTGCCCCAACAGCCGAGAATTGTTTCTCTTGCTCAGTCCAAATTGCCTGATTCGGTTGGGCTAATGTATGGAGACAGACAAAAAAAAAAATAATATGATGAATGAGCGCATCACTACATTTTCCAAGATGGCTAAGATGAAAAGATCCCCTCAGTATCGACAGTTTCTATTGTTAAATGATGCAATCAATCAAATTTGAGAAATGCCAAAAATAAACATTTTTTTTAAAGGTAGTGGGTAGGTAGTAGATTCAAATGATTGGACAAGCCTAAACTACTGTGGCGTCAACTTTACAGGACTGTCTCAGAAAATTAGAATATTGTGATAAAGTTCATTATTTTCTGTAATGCAATTAAATAAGCAAAAATGACATACATTCTGGATTCATGACAAATCAACTGAAATATTGCAAGCCTTTTATTGTTTAAATATTGCTGTTTATGGCTCTTTTTTTTTTTTTTTTTTACTTGGTCTGAGGAAATATTCTAATATTTTGAGACAGGATATTTGAGTTTAAACCATAATCAGCAATTATGCTTATTTAATTGCATTACAGAAAATAAAGGACTTTATCGCAATATTCTAATTTTCCGAGACAGTCCTGTATACCGTACTGTTGTGTTCTTAGGATTTGAGTTGTCCTGCAGCTCAATGAGTTAAGTAAGAATTTTTCAGATTTTTCAGCTTTGCTGCTTGGTATCAACAGACCAGCACAGTCATCAAACACTGGAAACTAATTTCAAATGTAATAACAATGACTGATTACAAGATCAAAATACAGAAAAAAAAAAAAAAGGAAGCATACACTTTTTTTTTCCTTTTCATAGGCAGAAAAAAAAGGAAATTACCTCTTTCCGCTTGCCAAGGTTGCTTATGTAAGATAAGACTTCAGCGCGTGTATTGGTTTGTCAACCTGACACATCTCTCATTAGATTTCTATGAATCACCTTGGCGAAGGTTTGAGTTTAAAGCTTTGTGACATGGGGATGATTACCAAGAGTAAATGTCATTGAAAATCTTTGTGACATGAAGATGACCTAGTGTACACGTACATGTCATTCACACTGCCCACTAATAATCTGTTGTAATGTTCACGCTGCTGTTTAAGATTTTTTTTGTTCAATCTTGTCATTCAGGTAACAAAAACAATCACAACTTTTAAATCAGATAAATGCTGACCTGTTTCTCTGGATCGTTTGCCCCCGTCGCAGCAACTTTTAGCTCCAAATCTTTCTCCCTGTACAAAGGACAACAGCTTACACAAGTGGTTAAATATAATACATTTAGCGGTGCAACAATTAATTGGCAAATAATTTTCAAATGAATCACTGACTATTTTGATCACTGATTCAGCTCATCAAAACTGAGCTTTGTGAAGGCTTGCCTCTTTTTGTTTCTGTATTGCTCGGCTATCTGTTCCTGGAGCTCCTCTCTGTAGCGCTCTTTCCTCCTTTGTAAAGTTTCATGGGTATCAATTTCTCCTGGGGAAATAAAAAATAAAATAAAATAAAATTCTGAGAACTTTATTCACAATTGTCTACTAATGGTCACAAGGCAGTTTTGTGGTACAGGCTCAAATTATAATTCTGCAAGTCATTTTTACCAATTAAAAGGCCAGTAGAAAATTCCGCTTCATCAGCTTTGTTAGTTGCTCGTGATCGCCTGCCTTTGCTGACAAAACCGCCCAAAATCTCCCTCTCCTCCCTGGAGAAACAAAAAACAAAACTACTTAATTAAAAGATACAATACATTAAGGGCAAAAAATAGCCGAAAAACTAAGGGCCAAATCCATGAAAGATTTGCGTGGTGTTAGCCAGTGTGACAAGCGAAGACTTCAGGCTTAGTAAACATTTGATGACGATGAAGCGCTATTTAAGTGCATTAATATTGTGACCAAATTGGATTTTTCATTCTGTTGGACTATGGGAAGTGATTTTCTGGGAAAGAACAATATGTAAGTGATTCGAGTTTATTCAGGGCGAATGCTAATCGCGATTGTTAATTGTTTAGCATCGGCTAATTTTGTAGGCGTTTATGTAATATGTGCACAATGATTACCGGTATGTATATCCACTAAATTCCACTCAGGTTCAATCTTAGTGGACTTAAATAATAAATAAATGAAAAAATAAAAAAATAAATGTTTTTTTTTTTTATTATTATTATTATTATTTTTATTTTTGGGGGGGGAAAAAATCTTGGGGCGGGGCTATTGGTCAATTAATCGATGGAATAATTGATAGGCAACTCGATTGTTAAACAAGTTATTAGTGAGAGCACTACATTGAATGAATGAATGAATGAACAAACGAATGAATGTCTTTTCATTCGTCTTCGTCCACTACAGCTTAATGGCGCTTAAATGAGAAAAAAAAATTCCATAATTTGTTTTCTGGACAGTCCTGCTTTTGCACCTCCTCGGTCCAAGTTCGCTTTCTGATAATTTCACATTTCTCTTAACTGCTTTTATTCCACCTTTGGTGTTCTTGTCACAAAGCATTGCCATGCGTGGTAATTCAGACACAAACTGCACTCATCTGTCAAACATTTCAAGCGTGCTGCACCAATATATAATTTCGAGCAATATCCTTTATCAGTAGGACGTATTGAGGGAGCAAACCGCGGGTGCAAATGACGAGCAAGTTATGACGCTGTCAGCGAACGCAGTGCGTTCTTCGAGGATTTGGCCCTTTGCGTTCCAACTACCTGTCATCATCCTTTTTGTGTTGCGTCTTCCCGTAACTGCAGTCCGACCCCAATCGTCTGCTACTTCTGACCTCTGTTAGCTTTTCCTCTGTGTACTGCTCCTCCTCCGACTCCTGGTCCAAAGGCATTTCTCGCCTGACCTGGTGTTTGGGACTCTCAGGAGGGGAAAGAACTCTGTGAGACTCCTTACGGGCTTCTGTCAGTGTGCCAACATCCCTCCGTGAAGGTGGGCGTTGTCTGAGGACACCATTTTGCTAGAGGAAGAGGAATGTGATATACAGTTAGATTTTTTTTTCTTTCATGACACAAAATGAATCATTTTAATTCTTACCCATGTTTTTTAAACTTAAAGAGTGTCAACATGTTTACAAATCACTCAGTGTACTTATTTTGAATGTAATTTAATGTATTCGGCTATTTAATTGTCTGTTGTTGCTGCTGTATTAACAAATGGTTATTGCTACTTTTGGTAAATACCTGCTAACACAGCAGCTTTATCAACTATTACTCAAAACTGTGCAAACTACAGAGAATATTTCACTCCTCAGGGAGTCGAACCTAACACAATATTTGGGCACTTGGGAATTGTCACTGGAAGGAATCATGACTGATAAAAAAAAAACACTACAAATCTGTCACCTGTGCAATGAAGCGTCTGTAGTCCATACGAAGTTCATGCTGAAGCCTCTTTTTCTTCTTTTCGTACTCCACACCGAGGGGAAGACCCAGAATGCTGCTTTCCTCTGACAAACGCACCAATCGATATTTTAATAGTCTTCATTGCAGGGGTTTCAAAACAAGACATGTACAAATTTTACCGTTTTACAAGTGGCTATCCATAATCCTATGAAGTTGTTCTCTTTGGGTGGTGTTCCAAATTAATAGTCAGCTTCAATGTTTGAAACTTTAATTGTGATGCAGATAAATTGTACTTGTACAATGACAATAAAGACAATTCTGTTCTATTAAGATTGAGTCTATGAATAAACTTGTCGTTTAAAAAAATATAAAATAAAAATAAAAATCACATAACCCCTACACTTATGCTTTTAAAGACTAGAGAGTACCCTGCACTGCCACCATGGAGACCTGCTGTAAACGCGTGCATGATAAACAGATGCGGCCCCTTTAAATTTATTGCAATAAACAAAACGGAAAAGTTAAACTAACAATGTGGATTAGTGTGTAGTCAAATACCTTTTTCCTGCACAGTGAACCTGGGAGGGATGTTCTCCTTAAGCAGGGGCCCATAGCTTTTTTGAGGTTTTGTCTGTCAGGTGACAATCAAATATATTCAATGACTTTAAAAATTGACTCGCATCTATAAAAATAAACCCAATACTGTACTCCATTACAGTCTAATAACTAAATCTGTGATCGGCTCAAATGTCATGGTGCTTGATCAATGATGTCATTTGACCAGACCAGTGAAATTAGAGATTGGCCCCAAAAATCCTGATCGCGTAAAGCCTGCTTTCCATAATGTTTGTCTGTTAACAGTATGCATTTGGCATCATCATCCTAGTTTGAAAAGTGTAAGCCCAGTTTTGAAGAATATGCCAACTCACCTGGATTTCCATGTATGGAGGATCGTGCTGCAAACTAGCTCTATCTTGGGCCACTCTTGCCTTACGCTCCCTGATGAAGAGCTCCAGCTCATCTTCCATGGCTACCTGGCAAAAAAAAAAAAAAAAAAAAAAAAAAAGTATTAACACACCACCTGAAATGGCAAAAATCATCATGGCATACATGCACAGAAAGTCTCTACAATTTTACAAATGTATTATAAAAGCAAATGAATAGACAAATCTGTGGAAATTATTACAAATAAGGATTTAGATATTTTTTGCATTATTTAATACACTTCTATAGTAGTGGTATTGGTTGCACAAATTCAGTTAGGTTCTTCTGTAGTATTATCGACGAAGGGTAGAGGTACGGGATCAGTGATCTTTTGGTTCAGGTCGTTTTGTGTTGCACATTTTATGTTCAACACACAATATCTTTAACATAACCCTACAGAAAAAAAAAGTGCCAGGTACTCAGGGAGTGATACTTGATGATAGTGAATGAGGTGGCAACATCTCAACAACTCGCGGATATGCAGTTTCAAATGTGGTGGTACACCACTTAAAATGCAATTAACATGTCCAATCATTTGGTTTTGAAATGTGTTTTAGGCACACCTCGTTTATTCCTGAATCAAAATTTCAAATTTTCCATGCACAAAACAGGCATCCATTAACAGTAAGTCTTTCCTCTCCATAAATGTTCACTGCAGAATGTTGCTAAGGATTTATTTATGTTTTGGCACCTGAGTACCATCACGACAAAAATTAAAACAATTAAAAAAAAAAAAAAAAAAAAAAACGAAAAAAAAACCCTGATGGTTGGTTGGGCTTGAGCCAGGGTTCACAATTTCCGGTCCTAGAGGTCCGGAGTCCTGGAGGTTTTAGATGTTTCCGCCTACCGACACACCTGATACGAAAGAAAACGCTCGTTATCGGGCATGCTGATGAACTGATTAAATGAACCAGGTGTGCTAGTAGGCGGAAACATATAAAACCTGCAGGACTCCAGACCTCGAGGACCGGAATTAGTGAACCCTGCCGCTAGATAAATCAAATCAAAGGGTTTAATAATTAGAGTTTTATCCTGAAATTGTGTTGCAATTAGTAATATGTGCTGTCCAATCATTCTTTGCCAAATAAATACTGTTACTACCACTTTAATTTCCGTTGTTAGGCAACCACAATGCAGCCATAAGCACCGAGCAAAGCTATGGTGAGCTAAAACCGGCGTTAAACAGATTTATAATGAGTACAGTAGTGCACTTATTGCCGTGGTAGTACTAACGATCAATTGAGACTTGTGGTTTACAGCATGTTTGTTGTGCAAGCTAATAAAATCCCTTGTCTTTGGTTTAGCTAGCCTGTTCGCTTGAATAAAAGAGTCAAGGCGAACATTTATACTAACAAAGCTAACCAAGAAATACCCCGTATACAATTAAATACCGGGATATTAACGTCTCACGCTGTTAACCAAACTTAAACATAAATTCGTAATATACAACGTTACCTGCCTTGGTAGAATGGTTTGTACCTAGCAACTGTTTTGTGGCGCCTTGTTCTTAATCTTAATATCCAAGAACGTCAATGCAGATGCAATGTTGTTCCGGTGTAACATGTCAAAATAAAATATGTTAGCGATTTTACTTATTTATTTATATTCGGACAATGAAAAACTGTACTGTACTTACCCAATTGAGTTGTAATTTATTGGAGGATACGCGGATTAAAACCTCCTGTCGCACCTATCCCTGGGCTACTGGCCGTCCGATGGTGCTTTGCGTGGACTTTGATGGCGCCAACCGTGTCAGCGGTAACGGCTGTTTCTGATTTTGAAAGCACGAAGCTGCACTTCCTATAGTTTAACGTTCTCGTCTTGACACTACAGAATCACCCTGGTACATGGTGGCAACGACTGTTACTGGGATACTAATTTGGTCAATGTCCCTTGGTGAGAGTAACAGTATTATACTCAAATTCATTTCCTCCACGTTGTAGAGAGGTATCAACGTAACTCTATTCGTATAGCACTTTAAAACAGCCAGTGCGGCACACAATGTGCTGTACATGGAGCAAATTCAGCCATAACAGACAGTTAAAAGTAAATGAATAACAAGACAGTAAACAGCCTTTCAAATTACTGTTTAAAATGTTTATGAAATTGCATACTCTATAAACCATGTCTTTAAGAATGATGGAGGTCAAGTTCAGCATTTCAAACATAATTTGTTATGCTGCACAATATTCAATTAGCTCGGCCACTGACAGCTGTATTCAAGCAGCTTCTAATTCTTGGCAGGTTTGCTTTTTGGTGATTTTCGGTTGACTCTTATCCTCCTGACCATTTTTTTTTTCTCAGCAACAGGTGATCGCTGTATTTTCTTCCTGAAGTGCCATGCACTTTATACTTGTGAACAATTGCTTGCGTTGCTGGTCTTGGGACCTGCAGACGCTTCGAAATGGCTCCAAGCAACTTTTCTAACTTGTTCGTGTCAATGATTTGCGTTTTCAGATCAGTTTTGACATTGCTGAGTTTTGACTGTCCATTGTTGCATTTTTCAAGTCAAGTCAGTATCCAATAAGCTCTATATTTTAATGGCCTCAGAGAAGTCACAGTCATCCCTAATCACACACAAGAGGTTAAGAGACAATGGTATGAAGGTCATTTCATTGACAATTTGGACAAACTTTGTAAGTCACCAAAATTGCTAATTGATGTTACTGTGTAGTGTGTAGGCTATCTATATTTTTGACCTAGCAGATTTGGTCACTTTTTCTGTTAACCAATAATAAAGTCATAAAAGAACCAAACTTTATGGATGTTTTTGTGACAAAGAAGTATCTGTTCCAATCGCTCTATCAGAGAAAAACTAGTTGTATAAATAACTGGTAACTCAGGAGAGCCATGACATTATGTTCTTTAAAACTGTATGTAAACTTTTGATTACAACTGTAAGTACAAAAGCTGAATCTTACTGCTATTCATGTTGGATCAGTGGTGTGATAATTTGCAATAAAAGTCTGAGATGTTATATTTGTCTAAGCCATTTTTGAGAAACAAAATACCACATGGAAGTTTTTTTTTTATTTTTATTTATTGCTTATACAAACGCTCTCTAAACAATTTTTTGGTAAAAATAAAATCTATCAATAATTATAAATAAAATAATCACAATGACTTTTACATGGCATTATATTGCACAATTATAAGCCTTAACAACAATCACAGAACACGTGTTGCTCAGATTTTGAGTAGCAGGAATGTTGAGAGGTTGTGTTCAATGTTTGCCACCTTTCAAAGGCAACAAGCAACCTGAACCTTCATTTGTTTTGCGGCATTTAATCAAAGTCTACTTATAATCAATTTGAACATTATGACTCAACAACCAAGTTGTTCACTTTCACAACATGTTTCTGCCCTTCTGAGCTTTCGATCAAGAAACGATTTTAGCTGGTTGTAATGCAGAGATATCTGGTGGCATTTGCTGCTCAGGAAAAGTGGGATCTCACAGTTTCAAAATGTTACTTCTCGCATTGTTCTTGTGTCAGCCTTCTGGAACAAATGAATTGTGTAGTTGCTCTTGTTTGAGTGAAAATAATCCAAATCTGTGTAGTTCTAGTTTGTACCAGAATTAGCATCAGTCCCTTTCAATCGCTTGCCTGTCCAGCATTCTCTCATTTCACAGTTGTTTTACAAGTTGAATCAGCATAACGACTAAAACCATTGTCTTTTGTCAGTTTGTCTTTGTAGGTAATGATCAGAAGCCTTTTTGTCCCCTCAGAGTTTACCATTTTTATACAAGCACATAATAGAAAATGGCTCAAAAATTCATTAAGATGCCTTTGTTGTCTGTCATTAAACAACAAAATCACACTTTTGGTCAAGTCTCCATCACACTCGGCTAATCTTCGAGGCTCACTGCGTGCTACCACTGTGCAAGACCTGTAAAAGTACAAGAACTGGACTCTAATATTGACCTCATTGATGTTGACAAAGGATCACGACATCCTCTTTCCAGGCAATGATAGGGAGCATCTTAAGTCACCATTTATGATAGATGAGAAAATAAACAGATGAATAATGTCGCAAATGCTTGAAGGTTGTCAGTCACTGAGACAAAATCCAAACCCTGTTTTTTCCCAAATCTGGGTTTCCCAATCATGGCAGCGCGTTCTGCAAGAAAAGCCACATATAATGTGAAGGGGGGTGGGGGGAAACTCCCTTAAAAGATAAACTAGTACAAAAAGTTTCTGAGTGTAAAAAAAAAAATGTACTTGTTCACATGTTGTCAACTTCTACTCTGAGTTCAGAGCACACTTCCTTAAGTAACATTTCCATCAAAACCTAAAAAAAGACAAAACCGTTAAGGTTGCACAGACAAAAAACAAAAACTTTTTTTTTTTTTTTTTTAAATGCATCACTAAGAAAGCTAGTGTTCTTACATAGAGAAGATGTCTGTTGGCACTAGCTTCCTGCAGGGCATTGAAGACCTTGATGACTCCATAACGGGCATTCTGTTGGCCTACTAGATTTGCTAATGCATCTGAAATGCAAAAGGTAACATGGGGGGAAAAAATTCCTATTAGCGTGCATTTTGCATCTACTGTCATTTTAAAGATCATATAGTTAATTCACTCCTCTCTTTTTGATATACTGCCAATTTGCCAAACAATATTTATTTGCTACCTGGAATATTGTCAAGTAATTTTTGTTGAGCTCGTTCCTTGGTTTCAGTGCGTTCAGCATCAGTTCGGACATTGACGTGTGGTGCCAGAATCCCATTGGGCCAGAACGTGTCCTTGAAGACATTGATGTAACAGACCAACATCTGTTCTGAGAAGATCCAGTTCACCGTGTCCCTGATCTGTCTGGAGTTGGGCAGAAACAAAAACTTTAAAGTACGTATGCACAATATATGTTCATGGTTCAGAATTACACAATGATTGTTATTCATATCGTTTTGACTTTTTTCTTGCACTCACTTGTTGATAGTTCGTCCAAATGTCACCTGGACTAGTGCAATAAGTGTTTTCCTCACCCATTTAAACACTGAGTAGATGAACAGAAATACAGTACATGAATTGAAATTAAATATTCAGAAACACAAGTACTCATACAGAATTGTTTTTCCTTCTGCAATACACATCTAGGACAAAAAGCAAGCCTGACATCAAGACAAAAAGTGACAAAAAGGTGATGCGCTCACTTCCTCGGAGTTCAAATATCTCGGCAATGAGCATAAAGCAAGGTTCAGCCAGTGCGTCTCTCCTCCCGTCCGTCTCATCACCGTAATCTGACAAGTCGCTGTCATCGTCTGCCTCCTCCTGTAAGCGGCAATGACAACACATGCTGAACTCGCAGTCCGGATGATGGGCCAGACGTTCCGTATGAATTGGTACCTCTGTGTGAGAAAAAAAATCCCCCGGAAGTTTCTCCAGGAAGGAGGCCAGAGAGAAAGAAGATTTCTTCTGAATGGACATCACCTACAAAACATCAGATAATAGCATAACATGAATGTACTGTTTCGCTTCTGTCACTCAACACCAAATCAATTAATACTACTGTGTATTGAACATCTATCTATTAAACAGCTCTCAGCTATGTCAAGTTTATCACATTCACTGCCAGCTCAGCAAAAATGCATCATTTGACGTCTTTTTCCGTCAATGGCAGTGAATGAGTTAATCAATTTAGAGTATCACGATGACAATCAATTCTGATGGGTGGCCCTATCTATTGAATCTGTTTTGACAAGGATGAGAAAATGATCAAAACCATATTGTCAATTAACTTGAAAAGCTAGTGTGAGCTCAGCAGTCACACAAATGACAAAACTGATTACGCATTTTTGCTTCTTTGAAACGAGTATGAGGAAAAATTGGTTACCTTTAGGTGTTCGGGAGATGGACTGAGGAATGCATAAAGTGCCTCTGATTGACACAATCGCTCATCTGTCAGCAGACGCTGCAAACACATGGATCAAATTTAGCAAGTTAGCTGCCTTGAACCAAGCAAGCTCAATTGATCTGTACTAACCTCAAGTGAATCTACAGTACTTTTTAAAAATGTATTTATGTTTGTAAGCAGTTTATCTATTTGTGCTTCCTTATGGAGGAACAAGTTGAAAAAAAATACAAAATAAAATGTGTTGAAACTAAAAATTGTTAACAAGTAAACACTTTTAAAGGCAAAGTCTTTTTGAAATTTTTGGGATGACTTTTTCTGATTAATATTGGGTTTGCGGTTAGGAATTGAGCAGCAAAATCCAGCCCTTTTTATCCATCTCAGGCGTGGCCATTTTACCATCGCCTGAACATGACATCCGAGTTGCTCACGGATCAGGTAACGACCAATCACAGCTCTCCTGTTTTATGAAGTTGAACCGTGATTGGTTGTTGTTACCTGAGCCGTGAGCAGCCACTGTGATGTCATTTTCAGTCGACAGTAAGTGGCAATATGGCCGCTCCTTGACATGGATAGTCCGAATGCTGTGTTTAGACCAGTGGGGCCACTTACAACACATTATTATAAAGAATATATTTGTGTTGACTTCCCTTTAAGTTAGATTACTTCATTAAAAGGGATGCTATGTAACATTCTAATACTGGTCTAAGGGTGACTGTACATTATGTACTTTTAATGTTTACCTGCAAAAAGGTATTGAGCTGAGTTTTGCTCTTGTCCAAGAATTTTTGGTCGATGGATTTGAAGGGGAGTTTGCTGAGAGATGGTAATTGGAGTTTCTTCAACGATGGGAAACACTGAGAGAACAAGACTGAAATTACTAGTGCAGTGATATTATACATCACGCTAACTGCCACAAGTGCTTCGCAATACATTTCCATCCACGTGGTTACTGGAATTAGTACATTTGATGTTACATTACCTCAGTCAGTTTACGGTGCAACGTATGGAATTCAGTAAGTTTTCTTTGGACACTCCAGCGGCTGTTGTCCTCACCTTCCAACAGGTCGACACACACGTTGTAGCAAGCGACAGTTTCCCCGCCTTCCTCTGTAGCCTGAAAAACAAAGACAAACTCATTGAGTCTCAAATTATTCTGATCATTTTAAAATGCCCACAGTACACATTTTAACAATTTTCCACAAAATGCTGTAGTATTCAATGCATTTGTGTGGATATTCTCATTCATTCAGTCATAAAGTCAGCGAAGACCTAATCTTTGCAATTATTTTTTTTCCTATATCAAAAGAATGATGTGGGAAATCAGCGGGCTAATTATATCAAGGTAGAGTCATATATTGCATCAAAAAAAAATTACTTCAGCAGTAGTAATTGTAGCCCTCCAGTGACCCAGGTTCTCACACCACCAGTCAGTCCTGATGATATGTTGCTGAAGTTCACTGTGCTCCCTCTCCATGGCTCCTATTTCTTCCTTTAGTTTGCTCACAATCTAGAGACACACAAACAGTTTAGCCGGCATGCTGAGCAATAGCACTGTAAATGTCAAGGAAAATCATTCATAATTTCCAAATGCCAATATTTCAATTTTAAAACTATCTGTCTATCGTACAAATTTGACCCACACCCTCACAAAGCTCAAGGTTGATCATTAGTTGTAACAGTAATCATTGATTCGTATTTCCTTACCCTTTTATCTGGTTTTGGTGCATTCAGAATCGAGCCCAGGGCTTGTCTCTTGTACTCCAATTTGTCATACAGCTGGCGAAGTTTAGTGGCAGCATAGCTGGCCTGTTCATTGATTCCTTTACTGCCCTCATCACACACCTCCTCTCCAGCATCTAGACCCCGACACTACACAGCCACAACACAGAATCGTTTCTAAAAGACATACAACTTGATATATACACAATTACACCCAAAGAGGAAAGTAAACACCGAGGCATGAGCAGTTATTGCGCATTCATGTTAGGAACGTGTGAACGCGTGTCTGACCCCTGCGTCCTTCTCCTCAGTGCTACACCGTGATTGGCTGTGCTGCTCATCTCGTTTAATGAGCCTTTCATAGAGATCGGAAACCAGGAAGGAAGGGTAGTAACGCTCCCTCATCGTCTCCGCCACCTAAAAAATGACAATGACAGAACTGACACGGTAGAACCTCTTAACATTTCTTGCCTTTTTTGTCTCAGTTTTATCAATGGAAATAGGACCTGTTCCTGCAGTCTCACAAAGACTTGAGTTCCTCTATTTCCCACTAAACTTTGCTGGATCTCCTTCAACAAAAACTTCTCCACCGGAATCTCTCTGCTTTCTACAAAAAACTTCTGGTAGATTTCGCCAACAATTTGGGGCACCTCATTCTGTTGAATATGAAGAAATAGTGATGTACCCACACATACTGCACTGTACTCAAACTGAGTGAATATTTTGGCACGTGTGTCACCTTGTTGGCAGTTTTCAGCGTTTCCACTAATTCCCAAAAGCTTATCAGAGCCGTCTTATCAACTCTCTCCATGTAATCTCTGAAATGTTCCCTGTAACCTGGATTGCACATGATGTCATCGAACAGGAGAATCTGAATGTGAAGAAAAAGATTTAAATGAGACACATGGGAGTTTGGTCTAAATCACACGCACATGCACTGAATTCAAGCTTCATCCTTTAAAGCCACAGTGTGCAGCCTTTAGCGCCATCTAGTGGTCAAAGAATATCATCTAGAAGCCCGCAGGAGCACGCACACTACGGTGACTCAGTGAGACCATATTTCGCAAGCATATCACCAATTTTTATTTTGCATAAGCAAACGAGCATCTCGGCGAGTGACGGCGACTTGGCAGCCGTTGCGAAGCCCGGGGAGCGACGCCGAAAAACTGAGCGAGCCGGAATTAGCCAGAGCAGCTAGCGGGAGTTAAGCGGAGCCAGGCTAACAAGAGCGGCTCGCGGGAGGAACTAGTTAAAAAAAAAAAAAAAAAAAAAGCTAGTAAAAGCTTGCACAAGCAAAGCAGAATGTGACAAGCGACAGGCCCAAATCAGTGATAATCACCTGGAGGCCCCAGCTGTGGAAGTTAAGCATCAGTCGACCAATTGGGTCCAACACGCGATGCAAGCACCACCCAGGCTAACATTCACAAAGTTGTCCTTTGGGCATCCGTAGCAGGAAGATGGCGGCAAAACATGGCAGCTCTAGTATTTTAATCGTTTTTTTAAAATGAATGAATTATTAGTTCACCACTAGATGGCGCTAGGGATCACTGAGTGTCCTTTTACGATACTCCAAAATGGTTCAAGCCAGAATCAAAAAGAATACCCTCTGGCTTAGAGGCTCGTCACTCTCATCAGTTCCGCCATCTTCATTGTTCTCATAGTTTGGTCCACCAAGTAGACGGATACGTTTCTCACATTGTTTCTTAGCAACAGTCAGCTGATTGATGTATCGTTTCATATCCCTGGCCCTTAGCAGGTCTGCCTTCATGGCTGCTGATTCTTTGCCTTTACGCTCTGGGAGGGGAAGAGAGAGAAGCACCGTCACTCAGGATTCAAAAGAGCATGCTTAATAGATCATGCCAGGCTCACAACCCAATTGCTGATAGACCTTCAATGAAGTATTGATGACTGCAGTTTTAAAGATCTAAAATGTACAGAACCCCCACATCTCACACTAACGTGGAATCTCTTGTCAGCAAGACAGATTTCAGCAACAGGGTGTGTTTGAGGGTGAACAGGCCTTCAATAATAATATCAATTATTAAAGAAAAGATTTAAGTGAAATTAAAGAACAAGTAATAAGTACCAAATTTAGTAAATCTGATGCTGAAATGTAACATCACAAAACTAGAAGTAAGCCAAAAAGAGTCAAGTATTCCATTAAAAACAATCTTAATGACAAGCAAGAAATGGTACCTTTCTGCTTCTTGAGCTGAGGCAGGCTGCTGATGGTGGTGGCATGAATAATTTCTACCACTATCTGATACCTGCAGGGAGGAGAAATTAGGATGTTCAGTAAATAAACTGCTGTCTTAGGATGTCAGGATTACCACAATATTACACGCACAATCATTCTGTATCTTTGGAAACATAATGTGAAAGTGATTTGAGTATGAGTAATGACTTAAGTCAGCAAATATCTTGGACTAATGAGGCAAAACAGCAATGACTTTTTTTTTTTTTTT
This sequence comes from Festucalex cinctus, assembly GCF_051991245.1. Lineage (NCBI taxonomy): Eukaryota > Metazoa > Chordata > Actinopteri > Syngnathiformes > Syngnathidae > Festucalex > Festucalex cinctus. Next base: position 2,023,812 of record NC_135419.1, on the reverse strand, counting down.
TTCTGCGTCGAGGTGTCTCATCATATTGCCTCAGAGACACTGTCTGCTGCCATGGTAACATCAGCCCACAGGCAGCCAAAAGATGAGCTCGTAACACTGTTTGCTAAACATGTTTGCGTCCACTGCACTCAGCATTAAGGACAAAAGGCCTTCATGTTTCGCAGTGTCCTGTCATTGGATATATTGTGAATGTGGTATGTATGCATTAGCTCAGTGTCATGCCTGAGTTGTTTGAGGAAAATGACATCTGTGGAAGTTGATATCAGTTTAATGAAGTCTTCATAAGAGGCAGCATAGGTGTAAGCTTTCTTCTGCTGCTCAGCCTGCTGCTCCCGCTGCTCCATTTGAGACAGCAGCATCCTGTTAATGGAGTCGGGGTCGCTCAGAACTTCCACCAAAGGCTTCAACACTGCAGCACACACAGACACACATGCACAAAAAAAATTACACTTTGTTATGACATTCTCTTGAGGAACAAAAAACATAACGTTGACATACACAAGTGCTATGACATGAAGTCTCAGGTGACATTATCTTATAAAAACAAATTTCAAATTCTACTTAACTACTACATTTTTGGTTGATGCATTCGTTTACTCACAGATGCCGTGGATGAAAATTCTTTGTCGTGTGCTCTACACAATGTGACACGAGTTTGCAGTGTATATAAAAATAAACAAAATTCTTATTAAAATATGGTTTATTTGAATTTATCTACATTTTACACATTAATGTACCTGACTGTGTCCCGTTGAAAATCTCTAAGGTGAGCTAACAAGTGTGACGCGCTAACAAACTTGCAGATCAAGATCGACAAATACTGCCAGGTCAAGATAAACCTTGCTCTGCAAGCTGCATTCTCGCAGTATTTGTGAGTTTATAAACTCCCGAGAATCCATCGTGTACCAAGACTGCTGATTTTGACCAATCTGAGCCACTTGTGGTTTGGACCAATCGCAAAGCAACATTGTGTTTAGAGGCGGGATATGTAGCTGTGACGAAAACAACAAATGCCAAGGCCATGGGAAACAAACAAACCTAACATGGCGCCACCGGTGGACGAATGCATGGACGGCAACGCTACAATCTATTATATATCTATTCTTGCATAATTATTCACATTTTCCTTTCAAGAAGAATAGTGAGACGCGCTTTGTGATTTTTTTATTTCCGTTTTGCTTAACAAGTTATAAAGTATTGACCTACAATCGCATAAAATGACTAATAAACAAATACCTTTAGTAGTGATGACTTCTGTGAGGCAGCAGCGTAGTGTGTGAGACTTTGCATCCTTTTGTGGCAGCAGACATAGCAGCAGTATTCTGGCTACACAGCGGAGGAAGGCCAGCTCTGACTCCGGACTAACCAAACATGAATGGAGAGGAAATGGCCGAGCTCCTTCATCCGGTCTGTTAACATATTCGAAAACACATCTTAACATGATTTATTTAAAGTCCTAATACCAAGCAATGCATCGAGTTCCGATGGAATTCCCTATTCTATATGTTTTTATTAAGATAAACGAACAGGTAGAAGTGTGTACCTTGCAGATGCAGCCTTGAGGCCAGTGAAGTGTGTATGTAAAATTCGGATGGTGTCGTAACACACCACGTTAACAAGATCTATCTCGGCAAGTCGACATCTCAGCTGCCCGATCATCTGCCACCAGTCCTCTGACAGCATGGAGTACAACTGGCCCTCATCACGACTCAAAGGAATGTACCAGGACAGGATGTAGTCTCTGTAGGCATAATCCAACACTGTGGGGAGAGCAAATGTTTTAAAACAAACATTTTGTGGTTGTTAAGTTAAAAAGATGTTCACATTATTATATATACACTTAACAAGTGAATGTGCATATCCTTAACCTAACATCATAATTGCCCAAGTTATTGTTTTGGTCAAATTGTGACATCTCTGTAATATTCTTCTCCTACTATTCTGCCTTATTGCCTTCGTCGTCAACATATCAGAACGCTTGTTTGAACAAAAAAAAACATTATCTGCCTAAGTCATGTTTTTGACTTGGCCATTTTTCACAGGTTCAAATACACACCCTGTGTAAATAGGAAGGCAAGCACTTCCTAATTTTGCAACTCATTTTACAGGCATGTTACACGGCTTGATTTAAAATGTCCAGTGTCTGGTTGTGATGACATGGAGGAACAAAGATCCATCAGTCAGCAGTTTTGTAGAAGCTGAGGTTGTTGTGACATTTAGCAGAGCCAGTGAAACACATTTGACATTTGCTCAGCATAAAGTAGTACCACTAGACAGAGTCGACGAGTAGCTGCAATGTGCAGTCTTGTTCATTGTAATACTAGAAAAAAAAACTGTCAAAAGAAAAGTCATAACATGATGAATTACTGAAAAACAAAATTAATGAACTCTGCAATTACATTTAACTGAAGTGCAAACACATCATCTATCTTCATCATGTGCACTGCCTTACAAAAAAATAAAGGAAAAACAAAATTCTTCATTTACCTTCCTTTAGGGCTTTGTCCAAGTTGTGTGACACCACCACCCTCCGACTCTGGCTTGATTCTTGTACTGGGGCCAAAAATCGAGTCTGGAAAAAGAGACTAGATCAGTTTATTCCCTTCAGTCAACAGTATAAACTGACAAGAGGTTGGTAAAATGTGCTAGGGACAGGTGAAAAAAATGGATAGAATTGACAGTTTGTCTTATAAGACTTAAAGTAAAAGAAAATGCATACAATCAATTATATTTGTTTCAACGGTAACAACATACCGGTAAGTCATTAAACACAAGAGTGAACAAAACACAGCTTTGCCCATAAATGCCAGTCACCTGAGACAGTATCACTTTCCTTTGAACAAATCAGCCAAATTGCACAAGCCTGTTCCTTGTTGATGAATGCACATGGTCCCTTTTCATAAAATCACATTTAATTGAAAGCCTTGAGAGATGTACGCCAAACTCAATGAAACCAATCCATTATTCAGTTCAACACCACATGACATCATGCCTGACATCAACCTTAACAATTAGGCATGTTCCGCTCCATGAAATGGCAACAGGTGGATACAGAGGTTTATTGTACCTTTACTATGAAGGAAGCGTTCAGCCTGCAGCTACACTTTGTTGCCATAGAATGGATAGATGAACGCAGGTATATTTTTTATTCAGTCATTAGATAAATTAAGAAAAATGTGATAATTTTTAAAAGCACCCGATTAGCACTCAGCACACTAGTTTCCAAAGCACCATAACTTTTGATAGTGCCAAATGCTGTGGTTGGTGGAATGAGTCTGTGTCATTTTGCGATGGTAGTAGCACCTTACCATGAGCTTGTTGAAGAATTCCAGCTGTTGGACTGAATGTTTCCTGTGTCTGTCAAAGCAGCTGACTTTGAGAGGACTCTTTCTGACAAGCAAAACAAAACTCCCAGCCAGGAAACACAGTAGGGCGAATGACACGTAAATGAAGAGCTTCAAGAAGAAAGAGGTAAGGGACAGGCCTCCCCATGACAGCTGGAACACTACTGCTGCCACCACACCCAGAACGAAAGCTGGGACAAACCGGAAAGAGGAGCTAAGAGATGAGGAAGAGCTGGCAAACATGGGCCCCTCTCCTGAACTGCTGCTCCCTCCAGTCTGTGTTGTTGTGGTAGATGAGGGGGTGGGCATGCTGCGACCCCACCATCCATATATGTGCCACTGCTGCTTGGGCAGAAAAGTAGGTCCCCTTGTCCAAGTTCCGAGTCAGAGAGGTAGATACACTCTTCTATACCCTCAACTACAACATCGTGTTCAAGAAGCGGCATCCCCACTTCGGCATCTCCTGACCGACCTACTCCGCTGTGTGCCCCGCTCCTAACATCGGGCCGCCCGGCGGCGACAGCCACGCAGCTCCGTCACTTCAGTCATCCACAGTATGATCCTCTTGACAGCACCAGAGTTGACCTTGAATACTCGACGGTGGCACACGTCTTGCAGAAAGATGCCAGACGGAAGGAAATGAATGGAAGCACAAGCGCCGTCACCTTGGAGACAAATATATAGAGGTAGCTTAGTGACGAGGCTAACCCGGATAGCGAGAGGCTAACACACGATGTAAGTTGGAGTTGTTAACTATGATCAACAATACATAATTATTCATGTGATAATCTGCAAACATATTTATGAGTTAGCCATGAAGCTAACTGTAACATACTAGCCAACGAGCATAATCTTTTATTAAGCAATTCAATGGCAGCTAACATTAGCTACTATAGTATCCTTTCAAATGAGTAGTCGAAAATACATCCATCACGTTCCTTCTCAAATAAGAATTAGTCGAGCTCATTCAATTACATTTTAACTTTTTTTTTAAAAGTGCCTTTGACCCAGCGAAAAATCGTCTCCGACAGTGAGTAAAAACAAGCTGTTATTTTTCATCGAGCTCCAGCTGAACGACAATCTGTCTGAACGCGAAAGTGTCAGCCAATCAGCTGTGGTGTTAGTGCCAGATGGTTTGTCTGTTTTAGGTATCAGCACACTCCGACCGGACGGGACAACTCACAGTGACAGTACCGAAGATATGCCCAGTGGAGTTAAAAAACGGGAATGGCGGAGCGATTGATAATTATCAAGTGCACACAAATGTGAAGGCTTGTACGTGATTGTGCCGGCTCTGAATAAGTTATTAAATCTATCAATTTCATCCATATATCCATTTTCTGTACCGTATATGTCCTTTAGGTTATGTGCTCTAATATAAATAAAGATGACTTGAGTACTAAAATAGACAAGACACAAAATTATGATGGGGAAAACTTATACTTGGTGGTTGGGGATTGTGTAGATTTGGGTCAATTTTTTACTTTCATTAAAAAAAAAAAGTGTAGGTGGGGAAACCAATTTGTACGTTGGAGTAACAACAACAACAAAAACAAAGTTAATACCGTACTTGCAACAGGAGGGGCGCTGTAAATTGCATCGTGCGTCTAATATTTAATCCAGTAGATGGTGGTAATGTTCCACGTTTTGTAGGCAGTCACAAAGTAGTCTCCACTCCATTTGATACTTGCATAGATTCCTCTGCAGTTGATACACCCATGATCAGAGATTTTGGTGTGTGTTTTTTAATTAAACAAAAACAAAAACACTTTAGTTTATTTATTTATTTATTTATTTTAAATCCCACAGATCATATTCAGACTTGGAATACATCACACGAACATAGATACAGTGGCAGAAGAAAGGAAAGAGACGTGTCCAGTCCATCCCCCTTGCCACACACCTTAACAAATTCATGCTACTTCTCAAGTCCTCACAGAACAGTCAAACTTTCCGGTCATTACTGTGCAATCCCAAAAAGAGGAAGGCTACGTCTTGAATAATGACACTTTGTAGGTGTACCGATTCTAATTATACAGCTAATCCAAGCCCAATTTTAATATTGATCCTACAGGCTTCCCAGATGACAATTGTGCATTCCTCCAGGTTGTTCAGAAAACGTAAGGAAGACTTGAAGTCTTTAAAGTCAGTTCTCTACAAAGAGATAAACTTGAGCATTGTGAAATGCAAATCGTCAAATTATAAGTGCCACATAAAGCAGACAGCTGCGAGTGTCAACAAAAGGCAGCGCTCCAGTTCACACAAAACATAATCTTCTTCTTTTCATCCCCAAGGCGATTCCTTTAGTGTGAACGGGACCTTGAAGCCATCATGTAGATAACACATCCAAAGAGATAAACGCATACATTGCTGGATTTCCCCCGCTCAGTATGGACACGCTGAGCTGTCAACGGCGGAGAAGCGGGGTCATCTGGAGCTTTTGGGAAGAGGTCAGGCCTCTTGCAGACTTTTTCTAAAGCAGATTAACCTGATACTTGAGTAAACAAAAACAAAAAGTGATGAATCGCCAAACATCTCAGGCTTGGCTGATGACTCAAACATTGGGCCTATTGATCTCCACTCAAGCATCCCACGGGACTAGTTCCTTCTCTCACCGGGGGGGCCCCGCCAAACAGGCAACGCACAAATGGAGTCATGACTTCTCTGTGAGGGTTTGCTGTTTTAGCAAGGTGTGGGCCATAAAATATCTCTTAGCCTAACGATGAGGCCCACTTGATTATCAATGGACATCTCGCAACATGCTACTCGAGGCTGCTGAGCTGTTGGTGTCTTCTCGTGCAGGTGATGATGATGAAGCTGCGATGAAGATGCAATTGTTTGATCACCTCCTCTTATCCCCATTTTTTTTTTTCTGCTCGGCAAAATTTCTTTTCTTTTTTTGTCTTCTGATTTTGACTCTTTTCCTACATATGAACAACATGGATTTCTTTTTTCTCATGTTTTTAGTTGTTATAGTGGACACCAGGATAATACGGCTTTAACGTGTTGTAAACGTACCAAGCTTATATGCAACATTTTTAACATGAACATGATACAAATTTTCAAAGTTTCAACCATTGTAATGATTATTTGAAATGTTATTATAGCATATGTTAGCATATTAAGACCTTGGCATACCTCACAAGAGCTTTGCTCGGTAACCAGGAAAAGATTAACTTTGTCAATGTTTTTTTGTTTTTTTTCTTTAGCATTTGTTTTCTTTACTAAAAATGGACTTCCACTGTGCTGGATTCCACATGAAGTGCCAGAATACAACAATGAAGCACATGTTATTATTTTAATACCATGAGTGAAAAATATATATATATTTTTTTTTTTATATTTTTGAACACACCATTTCTTTGTGTGAGAACAAATCAAGTTTCCAATAAGCTCAAATTAAAGTTGGCAAAATATTAAGTCTATGCATGTCTAATGAAACCAACAGTATATACATACATTGTTAAAATGATAAACGAATGAAAAAATAATAATGAAAAAAAAAACAATTTCAAAATGTTTTACACTACAAGTGTTAATGCGACCTTTGTGATCAATTGAAAAACTAAAATAATATTCTTTGAGAGGGGAATTAAAGTAAGAATGTTTACATCCTCCTATAACTGTGATTTAACTGTTTCGAGTTAACCAATCACATTTTAAAAAAAAATAAAAAATGTGATATAGTCCAATGAAACCAAGGTTGAAATTTCTGGCCAAAATTTCAAGAGGATTGCTTGGTGCAATCAATTACAACCCTGCTCATAACCAAAAGACCAAAATACCTCGAGTGGTGGCAGCATCATTTTGGGCTCATTTTCTACAGATGGAACTGCGGCCTTAGTCAAGATGGAACAAATCCTGAACAGTTCCAAACAGCAGTCAGTGTTAACAAAATTTTCAGGCTTCTCAGGCAGTCTGAAGAAATTGACAGGAAACATACATGAAGCTCACTAATTCTGTTGGCTTTTTTTGCTATGGTGTATCCACTAGTATGACATACATTGATGTATAGCAAAAGGGACACGTCGGAGAAAGACTCCATCTCAAGTAGTTCTGTCTGCAATTCGTCCATGAACTTGGGTGAGAAAGCCAAACTGTTGACAGGAAATGCCACCATCACAGTTGCCCGTTACAAAGCAACACTTAACCTGGTCACTACAAACCAAAACAGTTTCATTGTTTGGAAGTCATTGAAGGGATATTAACACGTGAAACCATATTTACATCAGGACACTTTTCTTCAAACCTATCTAGTTAAATCTGCAAAAAAAAAAAAAAAAAAAAAAAAAAAAAGTGTATCATCAAAGTTTTTTGTTTGTTTTTTCTAAAACGTTTTGGTCAATGTGATCAATGTCAAATGCACGTCACCAGTACACAACCGATGAATGCAAAAATAGAGTATCATCTGGATTTGTTTCATACTGCATCTACTGCAATTGAATTGTGGTGCGGATGCCAGGTAAATATTAACACTGGTATTTACTTAACTATATACCCAACGCTGTAAAGACATTAGTTAATAGCTGTACAGAGATCCAGCTATTGAATAATTACTCAAAGTTAATGTTTAATATCTCACTGCGCCTGGAACCGAACAGGTGGTCGTTAATCCTGCACAGTACAAATACAAAGCTGTGCAACACATGCGACTTTGTTCAACACAAAGTATGGAAAAGAGTTTGAATTAATGAAAAAAAGATTCCACTTTACTCCATAAGCACCAAAACGTGGAACTATAAAGAAGGTAAAACGCTATTGAATTCCCATGAAATCAAATAAACAAACAAGGCATACCTCACAAAGCTACCTTGGTGAGATAAAAAAAACAAAAAAAAAACACGACTGGTGCCATCCCACATGCTCCGGGCTTCCGCATGCTGGCTCTCTTTTTTTAAGACCTGCGACACGCATTGAATGTCAGCTCTTAAGAAGCCAAAATACCGTATATTTGGCATACGTGATCGAGATTAGGGAAAATGCAACGGACAGGAGCAAAGAGGTGCCTGATCTGATTCAGCTGATTTAGTGATGAAACGGACAACGAAAGAGATTCGCCACGCAACACGATATAAGGAAGTCGTAACATTTCTCTTCCTTTTTAGAGCAGACTTTTGGACTTATCGGAACACAGCTATGATTTGACTTTCTGGTACCCAGCCCAAGGTGTAGCCCACCTCTTGCCTATATCGTCAGTGATGATTGGCTCCAGCTCACCCGTGGCCCGCCACCCTAATTAGGATAAGCTAAAGTGGTCCAGTCTGAGCCCTGAAACTGCAGGGCTGAAAATGAGTCCAACTCCATCCCTGATTGGAAGCAACCATTCAAAACCCAGAATCAAAATGGCACCTCCCGTCGATTTGTCATCCTATAACATGAACCAGGAAGTAGCTCAATGAGCAAATCAATAACAATGCTCAATAAAATATTTTCCACCTTTCTTATCACTGGATTTCCACGCTATAGATAGCCTTATAGTTATTCATGATCATTATGGCATTGCTAAACTACAAAACTAAAGGTGGCTGTTGCAAAGTACTGTATACAAATGCATAGGTCTGAAATGAGTAACTAAACAGCCCCAGTTAGTATTTGACAAAATACAGTATACACTTGTATGACTGTGAAAAATGTACCTAAAACATGATGGCATCCACGGAACGGATTGTGTTTGAATTTAGAGTTCCACGATATGTTCAGACAGGCCGAGAAATGAGTATGGCAGGCGTGATGAACGTGTCCTCTATCTGAGAGGCCCATCGTGTCTGACATGAGACTAAGCTGCAGCCATGCATGGAGTCTCTTGACAGGACATCGAACCGATGAATCACATCCACAGGGTGCAGCATGCTGTGTGAACACCTGACAGGTGATAAATGCAGGGTTGGAATTGTAATTGAAGCTGAATATTTTATCGTTTTGGCACTATAAGGTAAAATGATCAGGTCCCTTCCAGCTGCCGTTTGGGCTCAGATTTAAAGTTAGCATGGTGAAGATCACTTGACAATACATTTCCCAAGGAGCAAACACAGCAAATCATCTTGTGTTCTTAAGAATGGCTTACAACTAGGGATGGGCGAGTACCGATACCAGGTATCGGTATCGGGCCGATAGCAGCCTTTTGTCAAGTACTCGAGTACTCGTGACGCAGACGAGTACAAGCGAGCGATGGCAGAGGGGGAAGACGTTAAGTGAGTCCTCCTTGCCTGTAAGTGGCGCTATAGCTTGCAGCAGTTTTTCACCAAAACTTCACTGGTTTGGGAAATACTTCAAAATTGTGAATCTTAAACTAAAAGAGCATTTTTGTGTTTTATTTTGAGCGTTAAGACTATTGAAGAGTGACTGTGCTGTTTTTTTTGGTCAAAATTAAAGGAAATATATTTGTTTAAAAATATCTTTTAGTGATTTTTTTTTATTTGTCAAAATGTACTACTGGTATCGGCAGTTGGTATCGGTGAGTACTGAGGGTCTGAGTATTGGTATCGATCTGAAAAAAAGTGGTATCAAACATCCCTACTTACAACTGCTCAAAAATGTTTATCAGTCCATAATTTCCCGTTTTTACTTGGACTGCGGCGAGATGTCAGGCAGCTGGTAAAATAGGCTCCCCACCTCTGTGCCTCGCTGCTTTTCACCAGAGAAGGAGATTCATTCACAACATGATCCCGCAGCTAATTACGGAACAACTCTTGAATGGCGTTGCCATCTTCTCGTCCCGTGAAAAAGATCCCGATGCGCTTGTAATTAACACACCGGGGGGGAAAGCCCAACCGCAGGCCTGAAGACACATGTCTGTTATTGTGCTTTGCGACCATTTCACTTTTGAACTTCAGCTGGAAAGATACCAAGAGTATTGCAGTGCGAATCAAAACAAAACAAACACACACAAAAAAAGACACACCTAAGGTTCAAGTCTTGAGGGCCGCATTCTGAAAGGATGGATCTGTCTGTCAGAGAGAGAGAGAGAGAGAGAGAGAGAGAGAGAGAGAGAGAGAGAGAGAGAGAGAGAGAGAGAGAGAGAGAGAGAGAGAGA